>NC_051196.1:10197861-10512325 GCF_015220075.1 Falco rusticolus
AACGCTGCGGTCTTTGTCTCCTCCCGGTCCTGCCCTGGGATGGCTGCTTTTGTGCATGGTCCCTACGTAGAGCCAGAGCCAGAGCTTTGGCTTTTGAAGGACTCGGTGCAGAGTTGAGTAACAAGCTCCAGCAGGTTTAAGACTCTCGGTTATTTTTTTTGCCCGCCCCCCCCCCCCATTGCCTGGAGAACTGTGGGGACCTGCCCATGTCCTTGGCTGCTGGCAACCCCAGCACCCAGACAAGTGCCGGTGCAGAGAGATGGAGGTCCTGTGCTTGATGCAGGTTTGAGGCTGATTATTTTCGCTACAAAGCGAGTGAAAAATAGCTCCCATTCTCTTTCACAGGGCTGGAAGAGTTACCTCCTGCTTTACATGCCCATTATTAGAGGGTGCCTCAACTGAGAGGTCCCACAGATCTGCAGATTTGGGCTAGGGAATAGTAAATTCCCTAGGTAGGGTCTCCCATCTGTACTTTAAGGCATTACATATACTGCTGCTTTAAAGACAAAAAAAAGAAAAAGAAAAAAAAATGTGGAGGGGGATCAAGGGAGCGTTTGCATTGGCTCACTTGGCAATTAAAAATACGTAAGTGAAAGAATTGCCACGAACTTGCCCAAAGGGCTATAATAAGTAACATCCTGTATAACTAGTACATAAAGTGTGCTCTATTGTTTTGAATGAAATGATTGTGTTTGTTTTTAGGGTTGTTGGTTGGGGTTTTTTTTTCAGAATTGTAACAGTTGGAATACAAATAGTCTCATGTTTTTCTAATTGCGGTAAACATATTTTAAAAATCGCTGTTTGATCAACTGTAAATATTACCAGTTCAGAGGTTAAATGCTGTTGTTGAAGTCATTCAGGGAAATCCAGCAGAAGTGTAAATACGGCAGAAAAAGCTAAACAATATGGCAAAGGAATATTTGCTGACTTAAGAGTGCAGGATCAACACCAATATTTTTCCAGTGATGCTAAACCTCTTGTAACTGCTAAATTGGATTTGTAGTTGAATGAAGTATCAGCTGCTGTTGGACAAGCCCATAAAGGCCGGACGGCTGGCCTTTTGTAGGCAGGGCTTAGAGGACGATTGATATGTTTTAGCACTTTTGGGATTATTGTGATTAGGAGGAAGCCATTCTGAATGATAGAGAAAAGGGTGTAAAAAACACAGTCCACAGCTGGTAAGCAGCATGTGTTTGCTATAAGGAGAGGTCACAACTAGTTGATCCTGCTGGTTCTGGCATTGATTGACAGCCAAGAAAACTTGATATTATGAAGCAGAGCCTTCTTTTTTCTCCCTCCCTGCCCTTTTTTTTTTTTTCCTTAAAGAAATGATGCTTCTGTTGTGTAAAGCCAAAGTATTTTCAAAATCTGGAACACTCACTGGTTGCAAGCTAAATGTCCAGAGACACAGCTGCAAATCTGGAGTTGTTAAAATATCAGCTAGAAATGAGTATTCAACCCATATTTGTGAGAACAGTAAATAGGAGTTACAGAATTAGCTCTGATGCTTCTGTGTTTGCCTTTTTCATATGTGTTAGTCTGAACTAAAACCTTGTTTGCCATATAGTAGCAAATTTATGCTAAGTATGTGGAAATTTCAAGTTTGCTGAACTTGATAACTGTTATGCCTCTGGTATATCTGCGATACTTCGCAAGGAATAATAGATGTAAAAAAATATTTTACCATCCAGAAAACAGTTTTATCATCTTATTTCTATTAAGCACCTGCCCCAGAAAACATGTAGGCTATTTCATCTGATCTCCGCTACCCACTTGGAAACATAGTACCTTTTTTTTTTTTTCTTTCTTTCTTTTTTTTTTTTTTTCTTGTGAGCAGCCATCCGAAAGCTCGCAAACGCATATTTAAATAGTTGGATCTCTGACTCTTTTTAGTGGGGCCGTACCTCTTTCAAAATTTGAGTTTAGCATACCACACAGGAAAGAACACAAGCTTGCCAACTCCCGCTGAGCGTTTTTTCAAGCCTCTGAAAAGAATGAATTATTCAGCAGTAAGCATGCTTACAGCTGGCCATTTGGGAGCTTTGATGTGCGAATCAGGCGGTTGCATGAATGCCCTTATTGTCATGTTATGTGTACACAGTGTGTGAATTATTGAAAATAGTGAGGCCTGAGCCTCATCTGGTAGAGATTACAGTGCAGGCATGCTGGGTGAAGGTCTGTAATTGAAAATCCCCAGATGCTGTTTATTTGGCCTATGTCACGTGGCCTTCTGCAGAAAGCTTGTCTGAACAAAATGCTGCCTGCCTGGGAAGCGCCGCCCAGCCCCCTCCGAAGCCCTCGCAAAACCCAGTGTGCGGACGACTTAAACACCTGCCCATAATATTTTTAAAAGCTTAAATTAGATTTGCCTATAACGTTTAAATAGAGGATGCCTTACTTAGGGGTTTAAACTGCTTAGCCAGTTGTTGACTTGCAGAGCTCTTTTATCTACAAGAGGCTTTTTGTTAGCCAATTTAGCTTTAAAGCGTCTTCAGAAAGCGGCACTGGCAAATTTTAGGTAAGCTCTCCCAAAGCCAGATATTCTGCCGGCGAAACGGAGCAGAAAAGCAACGAGGCTGGGCACCGCAGCACGTGGCAGGGCAGCTCTTTCTCCATGGGCTACCAGCCTGGCCGCCCAATGTCCCTGTGGCCACCTTCTGATGGAGGAAAGCCTTCAAACCAGCCTGTCCCTGCTGATGATGTCCACGCACGGACCCCTGCCATGTCGGGTGGTATCAGGATCTGGCCCACGCTCAGCAGCCAGACAAAGGGCTCGGTGCTGCTCGCAGAGGCTGTCCCAGGAGGACGCTTGCCTGAGGAGCCGTGAGCTGGGCAGCAGGCTCCTCATCGAGCAAAACCCTGGTAACTCTCCAGATTTGACCCCTGGGCACAAGCGCATCACTTTTGAGATCATCAGGCTGCATAGCAGCTTGGAGGAGAGGTGACCAGAAATAGAGGTTACCAAAACCAGCTGAAAAGCTTTGCCATGGTGAAAATACGGCCATGAGCGTGACTTAGGAGATGAAATGTTTGTGCAGGTCTGTCCCCAGACTTTGCACTCAGGATGTGAAGTGGCTGTTTTGAGCCACAGTCTCACAGAATTTGGAGAAATTCATAGTATGTCCTTATCTGAAAAGAACAGGCCATTTGGTCATTTCTTGAATTGTTTTGCTGAGTATGAAAACTTTTTAAAATTAGCTGTTCATTTTCAAATTGCTAACCCACTTGATTTCCCACACTTGCCTATTTTTATCACATTCGGATGGTGCCAGTTACTGGGAGGGAGAAGGTTTAATTTGTGTCATTAATGTTCTAAATAAAGATGCCTGCCTGCCTTGTGGCCGGCAGCTCTGCAGGGATGTGATGCACCGGCTTGCTGCCCTATTGCTGGCGGGAACTGGCTTTGAGCAGTGATGCCTGTGGCCGGGACTGGGGAAAGGGACACAGCATGGCTGGGGGCATGTCAGCTGCTCACGTAGGTCCTGGTACAGCCTGTGGTGACCCCTGTACAGAGGTGGTGATGCTGATTTTGGGCAATAAAGGGGTTGCCACTTACACCCTCCTCACCCAGGGGGTGATTTTCACCATTGGGGGCCTTGCCCATGCTGGGCGAGTGGGGCCGAACCCCCCCTCAGCACCAAGGGTGGCACCTGGGAGCCTCACGGAGACCTTTGTGGGGGCTGATGCTTGGCTGCTTTAGGCTGGTTTTGAAATCACGTTAGTGGGGGAGGCTTCCCTGCACAAGGGCCCTCTGTTAGAGCAACAACTGCCTCCCACAGGGAGAGGCGGGTGGGAGCCTCCCCACTTTGCAGCTGCTTCTACTTATTTTGAACAAGAAGAGCAGAAATGTCAGTCCTCCATGCTGCCTGTGAGGTGTCTGGGATCGCCGCACGCTCCCTGGTTTGGGGTGCTGCTCCTCAGGGACGGGGCAATACTTGGGAAGGTGGAGGGAGCCCATGCCTGCTGGCAGGAATGGGGCTGCCCTGGGGGCCACGGTGAGGCTTTGGCACCCCGCAAAGCCTCGCAGGTTTTCTAGCATCTGCGCTGTTTTCTAGCTGAACCTCCTTTATACTTTCTGCCATGGCTAAAAAAGATGTTCTGTTGTGTAAAATGCCTCTTCCTCAGAGGAAGTCCAGGGAGAATTATAGTTTGCAATTGTACTGACAGTACAGAAGGGCATGACAGATAAAGCCTGAATTTAAAAGGGGAAAAAAAAAAACCAAACCACAAGAAGAAGCCTAAATAAAATGTTGGTTGTGGTCCTTTCCTGATCCTTTCAAGATCCTTGGAAAATATTTCTGTGCTATGAAGATGTTTTATCTGACCGGGCACCTCCCCACACCTCTTTTTTATACCTGAACTAAAGCATTCAGAGGAGGAGACTGTCACAGCAGATGACAAGAAGAAGGAGCTGAACATTTACAGTTCATAAACCTGACCTCTTCTCAACTGCCAGGCAATTTCCTAGTTATATATGACAGGGAGAGAGAGGGAAGGCGTGTATGGAAAGTATTTCCACAGCTGAGCTCTTCTTAGAGAAAAACAGTTCTATTTATTAATGAGTATTTTTCACCCTAAGTTTTCTAATGGCCAATTAAAGAAGTTCCTTGAGCTTTCTTTGGTTTCAGAGTCTTCTCATTCCCAAGAACAGGAAAGGGTGTTTTTAGGATTATTAAGCCTTCCTTAGTTTAAAAATCCTCTCTGGGCCTTAGCTGACCAGGAGATAAGATCTTTGCTGTTAATATCTGTCAGAGTTGGTAAAGAAGAGTCACCAGTGTTTGGTAGATAACATAATGGCTGTAAACTTTTAGTTGGGGATGTCTGTCTGTATATGTCAGGCAGTGCTTGTATTTGTGTTTGTGGCTTTTTGATAGTCCAAAAAAGAATTTATGACTTTTCTCAGATCATTTTGCCTGGGCAGAAGGTATTTAGTGAGCCTCATGAGGCTACAGTATCTCCTGCTCTGGCTAAATCTGATGCATATTTATTTGCTGTGTGGAAAATATGGCTGTAAGGAAAACCTAAGGCTGTTTCCTCAGACACTTTGCATGCTTCCTTGTAGAGTTCTTCCTCCATCTAAGTTAAGCAAATTATTTCACCCTGTTGACTCTTCTCAAGCTAGGCTCCTGTTAGACTTCACCTTAAGGGGAAGCGACCACTTTACAAAACCACAGTCTTGTTAGTCATAACCCTGCTGTGCTAAGGTGGTGGCTAGAGAAACCCCTCCTTGGTTCAGGCCACTTCGTTGAGGGACTGGGGCTCAACTGGAGGCAGCACTTGACTGGTATTTTGAATAATACAGTCTAGACTTTCAGTACTTGGTGTTTTTTATGAAGCTGCTTTTCCTGTCAAGTGGCTGCCTGGGAATCTGAGCTTTCCTTTAAAAATAGGTTTTTAATGCTCTTGCCTGGGAAGAAAACTGTGAAACTGTGAGAAGGTTTAACTCTTCCTTCCTCAGCTACGGCTGAGGGCTGCGCAGGACTGCACTAACGGGCAAGGGGTGGCTGTGCTGTAACTCGTGCAGTGACCATGTATCTGAAGCATCTTCAGTACAGGCTGAGGGACCAGAGATGACAACACATCCTTTAACCCCCCTTTTAGAGTCGCTGACCTTGCAGAATTGCCAGTTGCTGATAAGGACAATCTGACAACGCTTTTTGCACCAAAAAAACTAGTCTGTGTGCTTAATGTATGCACGTACCTGAAGATGTGCAAAGGAGGTAGTTTCTGGAAGGGGGGCATTCCCCAATTAAATGAAAATGTGCGTTTAGAGATATGGAAGTGTTTATACCACCTATCTTACTGGTGATTGCAGGAATGCGGTGATTTCTAAACTCACCAGATTGCAGGGGGCTGCTCTTGCAGGCTACCGACCCTTTGGGCTCTCTGTTGCAGGCGGTGAAGTGCTTCTTCCTGGTTTTCTTTTAATTTTTGTGCACCTCTTTGCTGTCTGCTAGCCTAGTACTCACTAAAGGGACACTTCAGAGGTATAAGAAGTACCAAGCAAGAAGGTTTTTGAAAACTCTTGTCCAAAGCACGTTTAGTAGGATGTGCCATCGCTGTATACCTTTTCTGCTCCCTTCTCATTGCCGTGGCCTCAGGCTCTTGACCTCTGTCAGTTTGTTTTCCCAAACCATATGATATTTTTCCATTGTATAACTTTTCCATCTAATATTAACGAAGAGTAGAGCAGCTTCGTTTCGGTCCATGCCCAGCACCTGCAAGTGAATTTGCAGTTCTGTCACTGTGAGGTAGCTGCTGTTACAGCACAAGGACATAGGGGAAGAGCACCAGTATGAAAACTTATTCTCCAAATTTGAAGTGAACTGTTCACTTCAGGAAGAACATGAGAAAACACATGAGAACAGAGAGATACAGAGATCAAGCGTTCCTTAGTTTCACCCCATGAACACAAAGGCTCCTGTTCACTGCAAATGGCAGGTACCTTGTGGGCACGACAGGCTGCAGAACTTCTGTCCAGCCAAAAGACAGTGGCTTTGCATGAAATTAGTTAACTAAACTGCTCCTCTGTTTGCATATGGAAATCCCTCATTTGTGTGCAAGAAGTGCTGCTTGTCTGTGCAACTGTTTGCTCACGCAAAATTTACCTCTTGGAAGTTTGTCCTGAAGAGACCTGCTGAAGAATTACAAACCTCTCGTCACCATTACAGTGGTGCATTGCAGGAAACCTGGCACACAGTCCGGACCAAAACAAAAAAGGAAACAAAGCTCTACTCTGAAGCATGTTGATATTTCATATTCTAGTACCCATTTAGCAAACAAACCACGGAAGAGACAGGAACCATGAGGCATTTGATACAAAGGGTGTAAAATAAGGCTCAGAGGGAGAGACAGAAATAAGAAGGAAAATGAAGGTCTAGTTTGACTAATTGTCTTCAGTCTTCCAGTCAACAAAATGCCCTTCAGATATAGGCAGGCTACTTTGAAACTTCCCTGTCTCTACCCCACAACATCAAACTGAAAGAGTTTGAGCCTGGTTGATATAATAACTTTCTGCATTCCCCAGCTATGTACTCATCCACTTTAAAATAACTTTGTGGGTGACAAGTTATGTTCTTAACCTCCCCATTTTCAGCTTGCTGCTAAATAATTTTTCTCATTTTCTACACATGGGCTGCTTATCCCCTGTGCTGAATGCAAATAACTCCATAACTTAGGACTTGTTGAACAAGTGTATTTAAGTTCTTACAACTTGTGGAGAAGTAACATAGTAAGCAGTGAAAATAAACAGGGCACCACATAAAACTGTGTTATCTTCTGTGTCAGCAATATTTAGGAAGGAAATTATTTGGAAAGAAAACATTAGTTTGTATTAGGTAGCATAATGTGTGACTGAAGAAGAGTCAAATAGCCATTTTAGAAACTTGGAAATACTATTTCTGAGAGAAACAGAGCTGTGAATAACAAACCACCATGTTGATCGGCTCCGCTGCAGCAGGAACGTAGGCACCGCAGGGTGACAACTCTGGTGCGTTGAATTAAGGGTGTGATTGACAACCTGCTGAACGGTCAGTCCAGGAGGCAGAGTGCTTCCTGGCAGGGAGGATGGATTTTGCTGTCCTCCCTGTAGCATGAAAACTTGGGGAAAAGCTGATGCAAAACTGTGACATCTGGGTGATTGGTGCTTTGGTTTGGGTGGCACATGACCTTCTCAAGAGCAGCTGCTCCTCCCAGCAGGTCTCTAGGTGGGTTGAGGGGCAAACATCACCCAGCACAGTCGGAAGCAAAACCAGAGGAGCCTGCACCTTGTGTCAGCCCCCAATATGGGGGATTCTCCAGTTAGAGATCATCCTGGGCACCACTGCTGGCCAAGGTGTGCCTCTGCCTGCAAACAGATGCAGGACTTTGGTGGGAAGATGCTGAACCGCATAGCCCTCTGTATTTCGCGTAGCACATAAAATGTCTGTTAAGGAGAGGGAAGAGAAATGCTGATGAACAAGAAGAAATAGTGATAAATATTTTGCAAAGGGGAGTAGGTGTAAGAAAACATAAGCCTCATCTGCGTGGAGCTCATGTGTTTAAGTATGGTATTTTAATGGTGTTTATGGATGTGATGCTGCTTGTCCCTTATCATGAATTTTTCTTTGTTTCAGGTAGGAATGAATTGATAGCCAGATACATCAAACTTAGAACAGGGAAGACACGGACCAGGAAGCAGGTAAAATAACCCAGTGGGGAAGTATGCATGTCAGTGAATGACAAAATATAGCATTTTTGGCTGCAGTGGCTGTCTGTGCTTGAGCTCTGATGAGATGATATATTGACTTCACTCTTCAGATTAAATACATGCTGTTTAGAAAATATTTTAAACTCCAGGTTTTTATGTTGTGCATCATTTCAGTTGCGGTTTGAGGATGCATTTTTTTATTAACCTATGTGTACATGAAGCCATTATCCCCTGTATTCGGGGAAAAAAAATTCAGAAGTTGAAGCAGAACCATAAAACATTGTGCCTTATTTCTCTATCAGGACAGTTACAGAATATAATAATTATTTTGAGATGGTGGATAATGGAACTTCTAAAAGTCCAGACCATTTGCCTATGTAACATAGTTTATGAACCTTGGATATGAGCAGTAAATAAATAAAAACAATCTAGCAGGACTGATTATAATCACAGCTTCAGCTCATGGGCAGTACTTGCTACAGGATGAAAAAAATAATTAAAAGATTTCCCGAAGAGCCTTTAGGCTCCGGGTCTGTGACCACAGTAAGATTTCATTCATCAAAAGAGTCAGAATAAACATCCAACCAGTCTTAAGTCTTTTTCAGATGATTATCACATAACCACTAACTTATCTCATATGACTAAATCCTTTAATGTATAGTATCCACGGTGATCAGCAGCCTCATAGAAGGCACATGCTCTGTGTAGTTTATGCAGTGGTTACTAAACCCTTGCACTGTTTCAAAATGCTTCGCAAATCGCAGAGTCCCCTTGCTTTCTCTAACACCAAGTGCGAGATTCCCCTTCTCCCCACCCACGTGCGTGACAGAGGGGGAGGCAGAGGCTCATACACTTGCATGCTAGGCGTGTTTCGTAGCGCAGGGTAAGGTGACGCTCAGTCAGCACACAAAGATGGCCTGCTGCCAGCACTTGGGTTTAAAGCACTTTGAACTGGGTGATTTATTTTTTTTTTTTCCCTGGGTGGTGTCCTTTGTCAGTTAGGAAGAAAATGTATGTACGAGGGATGAAAAAAGACACGAGACGGAGAAAAGCCACAGTGCGTGGAGAAGGAGCAAACAAAAGATGGGCAAAGAAATCTAAAACAAAAGTCCAAGTCCCAAGTTCTGCCCTGCTATGCCCACGCAAGCTCCAAGAGTCAGGGGATATGCTGGGATCTTAAAGTTGCATCAGGAGTCAAAATGCAGACCTTGGGGCTAGATCCTTGGCTAGCATGTGCTGACAGAGCTGCAGTGAAACCAAGAAGGCTGTGATGGCTGACATATGGCCATGTTCTGCCTCTGTACTTGTACATCCCTCTATAGTGATTCATAAATCACTTTAGATTCAGTGTTCAGAAAAGTTTGATTTGCGTTACTTTTGAGTTTCAACTGAGCAATTAAACGTTACGATTATGCTTCTTGTATAACCTTTAACAGTACTAATATCCCACTGAAAGCAAAACAAATGAACACGTGTGAAAACTTGGTCTACGTGTTTGACTACAAAATTGCTTAGTAAGCAATAGTGTAACTAAATTACTGCAAACTGGTTCCTGAGTGGCTTCCTGGACAAGTCTCTGAAGGTGGCCTTCAGGGGCTGTGCACATTTATGTATTACTGTTTGCTTCCCTACTAAAAATACAGGCTTTTTGGTACTGTCGTCATGGAGTAGTCCTATAGAGGCAGGAAATCCAGCTTTGTTTCTCCTTTTCATTTGCTTTGTTCTTTCCCAGACAGGAATTGTAACTAACTTAGGAAAAATGTGCAACACCTGATACAGTATGCCCTGGGTCAAACAAGCGTGAGATATTTCTCTGTAGTGGTTTTTACCAGCGTTGCAAGTTTTAAACCTTCTCACAGAGGGCTGTAGGATGCTGAGCACTACCGAGTGATGCTGGGCAGCATCATTAAATCCTCATCATCAATAGCATGGATTTCAGTACATGCCTGAACAAACAGGAATGTGAATGTGGGCCCAGGCCCTTTACTGCACAGGCAACAACTTCAGACCAGTAACTGGTCTGGTGTGGGACTGGGTTTACACATCTTACTAAAATATAATGACGATGAGCCAAACCTGGACATCAGTCATGCTGATGTCAAGTTACCGGTCCCCACTTACATCAGTGCTTTGTGGACTGGATGCTGAGATTGTCGAGGAAGCCAGCACAGGTTCAGGGACCTATGTTGTGCCAGTATTTTATCATTCGTGCCAGAATTTAAAGCGTTTCAGTGAGGTCAAAATGCAGCCTCAGGCTCCTCAGCAGAGCTGCAGAACACAATAAATAATGGATAAAACTTATCAGTGCCAAGCTATGTCTCGAGCCTAGTGGCAAATGGTCCGAGTGGGCGTCTGCATCCCTGGCAAATGGGGTAGAAATCCTGCTGGCTCCCCGCACAAGAGCGCAGGGCCTGGCCATGGATGGGATCAGTACCAAAGCACGTGGGCTGCGTCCAACTGCGAACTCTGTCTTCTATCTTATAGCTGAATGCACAACCTGGTGGGTTACACTTTTTTTTTTTTTTTTCTTTTTTTCCCCCCCCCTTAATCAAGTCACTGCAGTGATGACCTGTATTGTTAAGCTAAGAGCTTGGTATCTGGCTGGGAATGTGGTATCTTTAACAGCAGAGCTTACTGAAGATGCAAATAACTTCCTCCCCTCAGAAAAGTTATTTTTTTAAAAAAGAAAAAAATAGACATTTTAAATTTGATTTGCTTTTTGTTTTTCTTTTGTTTGTTTGTTGTTTTTTTTTCCCTATAAACCTGAACAATGTAGGTCTCTAGTCACATACAGGTCTTAGCAAGAAAGAAAGTTCGAGAAATTCAAGCCGCCATTAAGGTACGTTTGGCTTGCCCAGTTGTAGGGGGCTTTTCATCTCCATGGTTACAGGCTTTTCCTTTGTTTCCTCCCTTCCCCTACCCTGCAGGTGTCTAGTCACATTCAGGTTCTTGCCAGAAGGAAATCTCGTGATTTTCATTCCAAGCTGAAGGTATGCGCTTTTCTGCTTTTGGGCTTGTGGTTGCTATGCCTGTCCCTTCCTCCTCCCCGCGGTGATGGGCGAGCGCCTGGTGCTGCCGTGCCTGTAACCTCGTTTTCCTGCATGTGGTAGCTGTCTGCGTCTCTTTGTGTTTAATCTCTAGTTTCTGCACTAGCATCCACATTAAAAACGTTGTTTTAACACTGTCCAAATGCAAAGTGAACTACTCTTTGTAACAGCTCAGCACCTAAACCTGATTTTTAACCCGTTAGCCTTTTTTTTTTTTTTTTTTTAATATTTAAGTGCTAGAAGTGTATTTAAATACACAGGGGTTTTATGCACTTGTGTAGACGCTTTTTCTTTTTTGCTTTTTCTAGAGGGGTAATTGGGGTAATTGTTTTCCATTCCCAAATGTTTTTTGTCTGTGCTTTTGAAATGCTATCAAGAATACTTAAAATACATTGTTTATTCCAAGTGCCAGAGAGCACAGCTTATTAAGATTTCTCTAACTATATAAGGTGTTTCTAGAGTACAATCTAGCATCACCTCAAGTTACATACTATTTACAAGATTCCCTGAAATTTCATTTTTTTAAGTAAAATATTGACTTTTAATCTTTGGAGAGCCTCAGTCAGAGTCCTGTTCAGGGAATATTAAGTATGTTTGCTTAATCTGATGTGATGAATTGTATATGTCCCCATTTTCCCTGCTTTCCATAAAATATATTCTAAGGCTAAAAAGAAACTCTTGGAAATGCTTAATAGGGGTTTCTTGGATTGCTTGTTTTTTTCAAGTTTTCCAGTGGAGATCTTGGGACCCTTTTTTTTGTGGTTTTTTCACATTACTTAAAAGTGGAAGAGGGGGGTTGGCAGTTTTTGCAGTTGATTTTTTCTTTTTAATAAAAAGTGAAGGAACTTGTAAATCTTTTACTTCCCTCCTTTTTTTCTTTTTGTCGATCCCCCCCCCGCCGCCCCCCCCCCCACCACCAGATGAGAACAAATCATGTTTTTGTTCTAGCTGAAAAGCAAAATGTTTCAGAAAGTAATTTCACAATACTAGGGGGTGAGCACTGCAGATGCTTACCACAATCCTGAAACTGCAGCGTAAGAATAACAGCCTGGCTTTGTAACAGGCCCCCTTGACAGAAGCACTGGGTTTTTCGTCCACAGTGGGCAGCATGCTGGCAAGCTTGTATGGCTGTTGGTGGCTGGCTTTTTAGCTGCACTGGCTGAGCAGTTGGGGTTCATAAAGAACAACTAAGACAACTTAAACGTACTGCTTTTTAACCGAGGGTGCAATAATACAGAGATATGTAGCATTTTAAGCTTAAAATGTCAATCCTTGATGCCTAAAATTAAGTACTTAAATAGGTGGCCTTACTTTCAGAGGCGCTTGGCACCAGCGGTTCCCAGGGAGTTTTGCAGGGGGCTGGTGAGCATTCAGGGCTACAAGAATCAGGAAGCCCACTTAGATACCAAAATACAGGCCTAGGAGCCTAACAAAAATATTGGATTTACTGTTCTAAAATATTTCGCTTTCTGAATGTCCAAAATAGTTTAAAATATGAGGACACTTATAAAGCAAAACATATTTTTAGGTACTGCACCTGCTGTCTGGTTTTTATTAAAGCCTTCCAAAGAAGGCAGAAGCTAGCTAAACCCTTATAATATTTGAGACCTCTAGTCTAGATGCTGTTTGCAGTAAATAGAATTCTCCGTTTCAAGGAGTTGCCTGAAGAAGGGAAGATCTGTTAGGGCAACAAAATATTTTGTAAGGGCTTCAGACCTTGCTGCCCCTTCCCACCTCTCAGGGGGCTGCAGCTCCCCCAGCGCTGAGTAGAAAGTGGGGGAGCTGCCATTTCAGTGCAAGGAATTAATTGCTTCAGGAAGTCCCCCACCTCCATGTTCCCAACATTCTGCAGGGGCATTTGCTTCAACTCTCTATGACTACGTGGCGAGGACAGGGTGCACAGTGGTGACGAAGATGTGCTGGCCCCTGGCCTTGCTGCCCTCCAGGTGTCACTGTCAGCAAAAGCTGCCCTAGCCCTTCCCCAGTGGGTCTTGCTGGCCAGTGGGTCCCAGGCTGCTCCTCCAGCCCCTCTCCTGGGCACTCATGCTGCCCCAGGATTTAGCTCCCCAGGAGCCCTGGCACAGCTCTGGTGACTCCTGCATGGCCCCCAGCCTGAGGAGTACCCAGAAAGGGCAGAGGAGCCAGGCTCTCCCCATCTCCCTCCTCTTTTTCTTGCCATTTTTGGTCTCAGTGAACTAGGTGCCATGGCACAGCATCTGCCCTCTTGCACAAGCCCCTTCCAGGGAAGTGGCAGCCTCCCACAGACCCCTTTTTCCCTGCAAGGAAGAGATGAAACTTTGATTGAAGAAGGTGCTGTAAGGAAGATGCCTTTATGAGAAAGAGAGCCCTCCTTGTTTCTCCAGGGAGCTGCAATTACCCTCTGGAAGCAGGACAAGATGCCAGTTTTGGATCTCAGATAAAACCTCTTTCCTCCAGACGAGTCAGTAGTGCTACCGCCCATTTTGATTTCTGTGTTGAACCACCTGTATGGTCCAGTGTCCTTTGAAAACTGCCTGAGAAGGACATCACTGATGTGAAAGGAAGACAAGATTCTACATTTTGGCATCTAGAAGTGCTCATTGTTTCGACGGGGGCCATTCTGCCAGCAGCCTGGACCACCCCATCAACCCCCTCAGGAAGATGATGGACTCTCATTCTCCTGGAGCAAGTGCTGCCTGTGTTTGCTGGTGAAGGGGTGACCAAGAAGAAAATGGCCAAGGGAAGCACTGCTGCTGACCTGGGCTGATCTTGCCCTTTTAACAATGAGCAGCCATCTGCAATTACCCTGTTCAACCTGTGATTGGTGGCATCTAGGGGAGCAGTCACTACTTAAAAGAACCACATGCATCTGATGTCAAGTTTCCCACCTACAGCATGAGGGAAAAGCACTCTGTGGACTGATGCAGAGGTCCTTCATGCCAGTCCATAGCTATGAGCTCAGTCAGCTCTGACCCGAGGCCATCTCTGTCTCCCATGTTTCTTCCTCTTTGCCACCAGACATCCTCTTTGAGCACCTCCCATGCATGCATGAGGCAGAGTGTTGCAGAGATACTGGTCGTTCCCTGTGTGCCAGTGCTGCTTTAGCTGAAATAAGTCACGGGCAGGCTCTTGAGGATTGCAGGGGCATGGGACAGAGGCTCTTTCCCCTAGCTGACACCCATTGCTAACAGTTTTCTTCATAATTTCCTATCAGTCTTTCAGGATGTGGCCAATCTGTCCTGTTGACCTCAGTTGCTGGTCTCTTCCTTTGATGAAGGAAGGGTATAACAAATAACTCTTGTTCCCCAAGTACCTGCTGAGTTTATTTTATACTGAGACATGTTTCTGTCTCACCTTGGTCTGAATCCTGCTTATGGTGAGGAGAGGACTCAGCCGAATCCTTCTGTGTTTATCTTCTGCAAAAATCAAAATGGATGGAAGGGTTTCAGAGCTATCTGCACCCACAGCATTGGATAGAGTATTATTGAAGCTTACATAGTAGATTGAAACCTCACCTGTGTGCCATAAAGTCTGCTTAGTCCAGCAAAGTCCCTTTGCTTTGATGATAAGTGCCTACAGTCACTCTGGATGGATGGATACTTAGCCTGCAAGAAAAAGAAGTTTTGAGTGTAAATGCTGTTGCTGCATTTCACCACCAGTAGAGAATGTGTGGTGGTTTAACCCCAGCCACGCAGCCGCCCGCTCACTCCCCCCTCATCTAGAGGGATGGGGAGGAGAATCAGAAAGGAGTGTAAAACTGGAGGATTCAGACAAGAACAATTTAATAGGTAAAGCAAAAGCCACGCATGCAAGCAAAGCAAAACAAGGAATTCCTTCACCACTCCCCATGGGCAGGCAGGTGTTCAGCCATCCCCAGGACAGCAGGGCTCCATCACGCATAATGGTTACTTGGGAAGACAAACGCCATAATGCCAAATGTGTCCCGCCCTTCCTTCTTTTTCCCCTAGTCTATATACTTAGCATGACGTCCCGTGGTATGGAATACACCTGCCCTGGCTGTGTCCCCTCCCAATGTCCCGTGCCCGTCCAGCCCCCTCACTGGCAGGGCCCAAGGAACTGAAAAGTCCTTGATTCAGTATAAACATCACCCAACAACAACCAAAAACATCAGTGTCCTATCAACATTGTTCTTATACCAAATCCAAAACAGCACTGCACCAGCTATTAAGAAGAAAATTAACTCTATCCCAGCTGAAACTAGGACGGTATGGCGCTTGAGCCTTTCCAGGGTTGTGCATTTTAATTCTTTTTAGAGCAGGAAAATACTCCTATGTTAGACATGTTAATCATGATTTCTTGAGGTAATTAAAATCTTCCTGAAGTTAGAGACATTTCTTCTCATGAAAGTGGAAAAAGTGATTGAGATAAAGCTGTCCTTGGAGACAGATCTGAAAGGCAGCTCCTCTTCATGACATCTCCTCTCATGCGGGGGCCGGAGGAGGCAAAGCAGAATTTTTAAGACTAATGTTGTATTTCCGTGTCAAATACACCAGCCCATAGTGTTACGCTGCAGCATTTCCCACCTTTGCACTGATAGGTTACCCAAGTCACCTCTGTCCATTCGGGGGAAAAGTTGGATTTGAAGATGTGCATAAAATAGAGAGTAAAGGTCTTCACAGCAGGATATACATCTGTCTTAGACTTTCATTTCACATATTTTTTCATAGTGCAAGATTAATTAGACAGAGACAAAAAGAAACATGAAAATGCCTATAGTTCACATGTATTACATGTTTTAAAATCCATTATTCTACATACCACATTGAAGGATAAAAAGAAAATATTGTTGTCAATTATAAAATGCTAAAGATAGCTCTATACTTTTTAAATGAACAATGATAAAAGCCTTGAAAAATTCCCTTTGATGTGAATGGAGTCTTCAGCATTTTGAAATACAATAAGATGAATTAATTGCTACTCATTAGGCAGCAAGTTGGGACAGCTTTGAATGCGCATTCTCTTCTTGGCATTAGCTATTGCCTGGCTGAAATAGCCAGCTTTTGTATTTACTCCTGTCTTCTCTAATAATAAGCAAATTGGAGATCAGGGCTAGAAACACTGAAGTGCTCTCTATCTTTTGTCCAGAACAATTGTATATTGTCATGATTTGTTTATCTTTTTTGAGCTACAGCTAATTATTGCAAAGGTTATTTGAATCAATGCAAGATCTGAGCAGAAATAACATCTGCAAAATTGCTTATTAGGAATCTATTTTATGTTAGTGTTACTGTAATACCCATTTTGTGAGCAAATTGTTGTTTCTTCTCTTATGTCTTTTTTTTTTCCCTTACAAGAAAAGTTTTGTATTTTAAATATTGGTACGGGTTTTAAGTCTTCTTGAGTTAATACTGTGTTCTGTTGTGCTTACTTTTCCTCATACTGTCTTGATTTTTTTCCCAGAGTCATAGATAACATGGTATTCAAAGCCCCATTTATCATTCTACATTCTAGGCTAACAGTTTTTATTTTTTGCTGTAGAACTCATTTGAACTGATTGATTGAATTATTCTTCTGTTTATGTTGGATTAAAAGAAAGTCAAGCACATATCCTTCTGTGCTTGTCATGTAGAACTCTTGTTTCATGTGGGGCTTTTATGGATATTAAGATTCATAATTGGATGATACTGGGGAATTGTTATTATCTAATTTAACTATGTATTTTGCATTCCAAAAATAATGGGTGAAAAGTAAACCTCAAGGGCCTGATTCATTAAAAGTTACGTAGTCTCCTTGCATTAGATTCTTAGCACTTACACCTTCCAAAACCAAAGTGTTAGCAACTGCAGCCAGAAGCAGTCAGCTAAAACAGGAGGCAGATCCTGATCTCCATTACAGTGACGATATTTTAGGGGTTTAGTGGAACTAGACCAGATTTTCACTGTACTGTAAATTCACGTTGGTAACAGTCGCTACTAATTACGTACCACAGCAGAGAGGACTTTTATATGGGGAGGGGAAGGCAGCGATCTAAGAGTGCAGTCTGTTACTTAGTACAGTGTCATTCCTGGGCAGCAGCAGTCCCATCAGAGCTCATAAATTAAGTAGGGTCAAGCCAGGTCAGGGCCAGCTGGGACTATCCAAGGAATACCTTAAGCTCTGGCAGGATTTAATGATTCGGTAGGAGATACTGTCCCTCCAAGCCTCTGCTGAACCTCAGCACGGGACTCTGCAGCACGCTGGCCCAAACTTTTATTTTACATACGTCAGTGTAAACCTCATTGACCCGAAAGGATTTATTCCGGCTTTACACAGCAGCACAAGTGAGAGCAAAAGCAAAGCCCTTCTGTCTCAGACAAGATAGGAAATCAAAGTCTTAACTATTTGAGGTCATTAAAAATCCCACAATGTTCCTGTTTAGAGTAGGGGTGTTAACCCATTTGTCCTGGCCAAATTCCAACCTGGGTGATTACCGTAATCTGCCTGTTTAAATTACCCCTGCCGTTTTAATTGGATATATTACTTCTCTTGCTGCCTAAACTGTGATGTAATACTATTGTGTGTTATTAATCAGTTACCAAGTTTCATCCCAGAAGCAACCACAGTGCAATGATAGGAAGAAAGAGTTATTCCCTCCTTGTTACGAGTGCTCTCCATTACGGCATAAAACCCCCCTAACATATACTTGTTTGTTTAAGTGGCAGACAAGCTAATATTTCAGTTTAAATAAACAGCTTTAAAATGTGGATTTCCTATTTGTTTTTGAAGATTATGAAGTGTGCCTGATTATACAAGCATAGGCCACCACATTGCAGCTCTCCAAAACATTCCTGGAGCTGAAGGTACCCTTTTGCCAATGGAAGTCAGATTCACTTATGTATTTTTATTTGACTTTGGGTTTGATTTCTTTGATGTTTGAATGTGAAGTAACAGTTACTTTGAGAAAAACTGATCCTCCAACTATGCAGGGGTTCCTAAGCCTACAAAAGGTGAAACTTCCCATTGATGTGTGTTGGCTTGAGTCTGCTGATTTCCAGTGGAGCTGACAGATCTGTCACCATTGGGAAACTTTGTAGGAGTCATTGAAACTCCTCAAGACTAGCCCTGTTGCAAGGGCTGTATTTCTGGCTGTCATGCTAAACATTTTTGCTTTCTCTCCATCCTCCTGAAAATATAATCGGTCAAAGAGGATGAGATGAATTGCCACCACAAAATGCGGAACATTCTAGGGTGAAAAGCAGCAACTGACAAGAAGGAGGGCACATCTCTTCTCACATTGTGAAACAAAAGATGTTTTCT
The DNA here is from genome assembly GCF_015220075.1 of Falco rusticolus. Lineage (NCBI taxonomy): Eukaryota > Metazoa > Chordata > Aves > Falconiformes > Falconidae > Falco > Falco rusticolus. The sequence goes on from NC_051196.1 coordinate 10,216,333, forward strand.
CCCTCCAAAAATTACTGTTGCTGTTCCTAATATTCAGGATCATCAGGCTCACTGCTAATGGCAGCTAAGAGCTCCACAGGACAGTCTAAGTGTCCTTCCTTTTGTGAACAGAAGGTCTTAAATGAAGTGTAAATCTTTGAAAATTTTTCTTGGTTCATCTATTATGGTGGGATTTACCTGCCCTAGCTGGTGCCATGTAGAAGCTGGGTGTCCAGGCTCCTTCCTCTTCTAGTCCTTGGACAGCAATAATTACAGAAAGTAATGCACTCCCGATGGTTTCAATGCCTGGTGAGGATGAAATACATTGTCCCCTGTAGGTGCTTACTGCACTGACAATAGCAGGGGGTTAGCCAGCTGCCTTAGACTGGAGACTTCAGGTGGCTGAAGTGAGGCATGGTGAACTATGGCACAGATAAATAATTTACCCCTGGGCTCAGGCAACTCCCAGCTATGGACTTGTATATCTCTAACAAAGCTTTTGCTTTTAAATTCTACTTCAGTTCAGTTCCTCCTAATGGTAAGGGCATTATAGCAGCAGAACGGTATGAGTTTGGGAACCTGGCAGGAGCACAGGCACCGGCTGCACCTTCACGTGGTGGCACAGCGTAGCTGCCTGCAGCTGTGAGGCGTTGCAGGAGAGGAGGCTGTAGTGCCACAGCAGTTCTGGGGAATAGCAAGATAGTCACGAAAGCAGTGCTTGTGTAGTTTGGAGGTTAGTAGGACCCAGACACGTTTCTCAAATCATGCATTTCACACACAGGGGGGTATCAATCCCCTGTACATTCGGTTTTGTTACGATTCAGCAGACCGCGGGTAAGACTCACACGGTTTGGCATTTCCAAGCCCGCTCACCTAACAAAAAAAGGGGCGAAGAACAGAAAAGTTCGGTGGGACTAACATCTCCATATTGCTTAAGGACATTTCCTCGTTTTCATGGTAAGAGCGAGTGTCCTTACTGTGCAGCAGGTCAGCTTTCTGGAGAACTGCGTGAATCATGGGGCACTGCCACCTCTTTAACACCCACCAAAGCGGTTTTTAGCCCCGTGGTCTGCAGATATCCAAAGGCTGCCAGTAAAACATGCCATGAGCAAACCTGCTGTGCGCACCCTCCTACCCCTGGGGCAGGCAGAGGTGAGTGAGAGGTGACATCCAGCTCTTACCCGGTGAATTGGTTGTGGTTCTATGGGAAAGCTACAAGTCGGAGAAACGGCCGAGGTTTGTTCACACACCGATGGGTGCCGTGTCCTCCCACCCACTGCACAGAAGCTGCTCTGTGGGTGCACGGTCAGCAGTCCCCGACGCTCGGGCCGCTCAGAAAGCAGTGTCCAGTGCCACTGCGCAGGAGGCAGCGCACTGAGCCCGCAGGTGTCGGTGCTGCTGCAGGCAGCGCCACAGCCATTGCGCTTCAGGCTGGCACCCTGCGAGGTGCGGAGCAGGGATGCTGCTGGAGCAGCTACTCCCCTGCTCCACCTGCTGCCCTCCCGGGCTGCATCCCGCAGGGGCTCCTCGCGTGGCTCAGGGAAACAAGCTCAGAGACAATCCCCTTCATTCAGTATCTGCAGCTTTCACTCAGGGAGGTGAGGGTTATCCCTCTATCCCTCCCCTGTGTTTTGTTGTTAGCCTCCCCCCCCGCCCCCGCCTTCCTTTTAATGAATCAGTCCCTAGGTGAAAATAATGCATTCGTTTAAAGCTGATATTAATGCTGAGCAAACTGCTCTTCCTTTGTCTCTTACTATTTTGTTCATATTTTGCTAAGAATCTGCTATTCTACACAAGTATTTTAATAAACTGTTTGTTGTTGTATCCAGGTAACAAGCATGGTAAGTATTTTAACTAAACCAAGTATTATGTACCTTAGCTGTGCTTGGCAGAGATTTTGGCTAGCTTTTCCTGTACTTTCAGCCTGTGCTGTTTCTAAAGGAGCTATTCAAAGGAAGAAAGTGCTCACCTATAGTACTACTACATACAAGCTTTAGAGGGAGCATATGTGCAAAGGCATATATCGTATATAAGAGCATGCATCTCTTGCCAGCATGCTTGCTACTTTGCTTGTAAAAATAAAACCAGAAAAAAAATCCCCCAAACTCCTTGCCTAATACTGCTTGTGTTCCTTCATTCTAAGTCACATACCTAAATATTAGCACTTATTAATACAGTACTTCTGGATGAGGAACCCCACTTTACCAGATAGTAACGGTCCGTTGTTACTTTTACCTGACCTAAGATACCCACTTAGTTAACACTGTTGCATTAAGAGGCTTTCCTTTTCTATTCTGTGATCATACGTGATTGGCAGTGACTAGGACTCCCAGCGCTGCTCTAATACAAGTAATCGATAACAACCCGTCTTTTCTTAAACTTGTTCCTGTATGCTTGAAAACAGCAGAAATTTTATGGCTGATTGTTTTCTTTGGGAACACTGTAAATCAGTAAAATACCAGAATTGGAAGTTTAAAATGTTATTTATATTTTTGTGATTTAACTTCTAAAATACTTATCGTAAAACAGAATCCAAATTGTTTCTAAACCTGTAAGCATGAAGAAAAATCTGTCATTGTTTGTGAGTCAGTCGCAGTTCCGTGTTCTCATCTTACAGCATAATACGAAAGGCAAACTTCTCTTGGATCTAAATGATAGAGCTCAAATCTCAGTGCTCCCTGTCTTGCCGGCAGAGCCTTAGCAGCACACTGTGTTTAGTCCAGCCTGATTTAAAATCAGCAGAATTTGCCCAGATAAACAAGTGGGCAGTAGTTTGCTCTCCCAGAGCTTCCTGCGTGTTGGCAGAGCAGACTGTGAGAATTCAGGTCTACCATGTATGTCTGAGAGGAGGTTTTGCCTTGAGGTAGCTTGAGTGTTAGACTCCGTGCTGTATTTTTTTTTTTTCCCTGCATGGTTTGCTATTTTTGCATTTTCTGTGTGGCTTTTTAAGTTTTTAGTTATGTGCTTGTAGCTGCAGTTATTTAACATCATTTGTTGTGCCAAATGTTTTAAGACTCCGTGTAATTGTCATATTAAAGGATCAGACAGCAAAGGACAAAGCACTCCAGCACATGGCAGCAATGTCATCAGCTCAGATAGTCTCAGCTACTGCTATTCACAACAAGCTGGGCCTGCCAGGAATTCCCCGTCCTACATTTCCTGGGGCACCTGGGGTAAGTTGTTAGCCGAGTCCCAAAAAAACCCCTGTATTCTCTAACAGCGTTCAGTAGAAAACTAAGGCTGAATGAATGGATTAATGCTTTCACTTGTGTTTGCAAAAGGAATCATGCTTGTTCAGAAATATCCAAAATCTTTCAACAAAGAAAACAATTGTCGGTCTGTTTGTTTGCTTTTCCTCTTGCAGTTTTGGCCGGGCATGATTCAAACGGGGCAGCCTGGATCCTCACAAGAGTAAGTCTGAAAATTAAAGTGTGCTTCTATATGCAGTGTGGGGCTGGCTTGTGCACTTTGCTGCCAGAAGCTATCAATGAGGCAAGAACTTGCACATTTTTCCAAGAAGGAGGAAAAGACAGTTGTAGGGAAAGGAAGAGCCTTTACAGGGATGTGAACTCACATTCAAAAAGCTGTAAGGGATTCCAAACCTCAAAGCTGAGGCTGAGTACCTAATGGGTACACTCCTTTTTTCTCTCATTGCATGGTGAGATGCAATGATAATGCCAGGGAAACAGCTGGGGAGGTTTTGCTTGTGAATAAGTTTCCAGTACAAATACTTCCATCCTCTTTTAGATACGTGAGCAATGTATTTGGAGGCAAGGGGAATTTATTTAAGGTATTTAAGGAAGCCTTTGCCCCTCTGGTCAAAGGTCCACGGGAGTCTTTGTACCCCTGTAGTGCAGTGTCCTCTGGATTTATTGGGAATCAAAGCAGTCACCATCCCTGTTTGCTGCGACAGTTGCAACGGGTGGGTCAGGTTTCTTGCTGCATGACAGCACAGATGAGCTTCTGCCTTTAAGATGATGGGTGTAATTCTCATCTCACCCTTTCTTTATTACTTCTTTACTGTCTGTCTGTTAAATATGCTATGCAAGGAAGAGAGGTGTGTGTGGGTAAAGGTCATTAACCGTGTCTTTTCTTATACTGTGTGGCTCTAATGGAATTTACTGTGAATGGCATGGTGTATGATTTTTGTGTAACTCTTTATTCCAGCGTAAAGCCATTTGTTCAGCAGGCCTATCCCATACAGCCATCAGTCACAGCTCCCATTTCAGGTAATTCTTACATTCATACTTTGGAAAGACTTGAATTGTGTATTGAATGTGATGTATTAATTCCTGAGATGGACAGAGCCACTACTCCATGTCTAACGCTTCCTGTAGCTAAACCAAACGCCAGTCTCAGTGTCCTATTTTCTGATTATACCTGAGGGAAAATCATTGGGTTTGGGGTTTTTTTGTTGGTTGTTTTTTGGTTGGGGTTTTTTTTTTGCATTTTAGGTAGGAAGCACCAATACATATGCAAGAAATTGTAATGTGATCTCCAGTCAGCATTCCAAATTGCTGTAATGAGAATAAGCCTTAACTTACTTTAAACTGAGACTAAAAACTCTTCCAAAACCGTATATGCTTAGCCTTAAGTATAAAACATCTCTGTTTATCTGGTTATTGATAACTCTTCCCTCTCCTGAAGGTCCTGCTCTGCCTGGTACCACTTTGATAAGTACCTAATGTTTATTCTGACTTCACTTGCTCAAATTGATCAAGCCCTTCCCATGGCTACTTCCCTACTCCTTTTCCCAAGTTTGTTTCCTGGCTAGTTTCAGGAAAGATCATGATTTCTTTATAGATGGTAAATAATTTTACATCTCCCTTACCAAATGACACCATGCTTCTGACTCTGAACTGGAGTTTTCTGACTCTTACCCATTTTTCATGATTTCCTAACTTGCTGCTATTTAATGCTTAAAACTAAGACTGTCTTTCTGCATCCCTGATTATTTCCTTTTTCGTGATATCCCTAACTGATAACATTGTTTTCTAAGGCAGACATTTTGAATAGCCTTTTTTTATTCTTCCATGTTTTCTCTCAGAATAGGATTATTAGCATTTCTAAATCAGTCAAAACTCATGCATGAGTTTTTGCTTCATTAGAATTGCTGTTCATGTCTAACCAGTCACGTTTGTAATTTCCTATTTCATGCAAGCCTTACACCTTCATTGCCTAAATTTGAGGGTTGGAGACAGGTACCATACTCCCATTACGGGATATGGACACATGCTACCTGTGACCTCTCCCTCCTTCTCAACCTAGTTTAGGATTACCTTTGTTTTCTAACCTTTGGTGCTTCTCCCCTGCCTTCCTTGTGCCTGTGTCTCTCCCCTGATCAGTTTTGCCTTCGAGCTGCTGCTGCCTCTCCCTTCTTCCTTTACAGTCTTGTTTCCTTCTCGTCTAATTTCCCATGATGAGGAGCAAGAGATAGCATTTATTTCTTCTCTTGAGGTGAATTAGAGATGGTGGTTAACATCCCTTCTCTCTCTAGATCATGTCATTCCCTCTTTATTATCAATTTAAAACCTTATTTTTCTTTTCAGGGTATGATTTGGCTCTCTACAATAATTATTTTTTATTATCTGTAATATAATGCTGCCTAAAAGCTCCAGAAGAAGTCAAAGACTCAATGTGCAAATAGATAGTAAGAGACAGTCCCTGCCTTGGAAGCCTTATACTCTAAATAGGAGAGGGGAATTGAGAGTAGCAGGAAAAATAGGCAAGAAGAGGTGATTTACTTGTAACATGTGGCACATTAGGAGCCAGAAATAGGGGCCAGTTCTTGACTCCCAAGGCAGTAATATCTTGTGTGAGTCTTGCTGCCAGTTTCTGAGGAAGGGTCAGGTATAAGTCTATGTGAACTCTCTATAAATCTCTATAATCTAGTATATAATTTAAACAAAAATTCTACAGTGAGTTACAGCCCCAAGGAAACAAAGAAGTCAGTCTTTTATTTGCACCATTATTAGCTTGCTGGGTTGCGACCTCTTTTTCTACATATTGTTCTGTGGTTTTCCAATTTTAACTCATTCTGAATTCATTATTTGCTAAAATTAATACAAACATCCAAGGGCTGCATGCATAATTCCCGATTATATTTAACTCGGAGAACATAAACTGAGGAATTGTCAACTTCTGCATGAAAATGGTTCCTTTCTTTTAGGATTTGAGCCTACGTCAGCTCCAGCTCCCTCAGTGCCTGCGTGGCAGGGCCGATCGATTGGTACGACCAAGCTCAGGCTGGTGGAGTTTTCAGCTTTCCTTGAACAGCAGAGGGATCCCGAATCAGTAAGTGTTGCCCTCGTGTCCGCTAATCTTCAGCTTTTCTTTGTTGCTCCCTACATTCTGAGGATGCTTTCCAGGGTTAAGCCTGATGGAATACACATGGTATTTCTGCATTCGCTACTGCTCAGTGTAATACTCCTTTTACTGTAGTACTGTGTTTTCCTTTCTTGCCCTCTTTTTGCCCATTTGCAGAAGTGAGAGGCCTCTCTGAAAGCAGGCGTGCTTTGATATGGCACCTGTCTCACTGTTGACCTAGTTTAGCAGTTGTACCAAATCACATCGTCTTTTTGGCAGTAATTCAGTACTTTACATTTAAATTAAAGCCTAATCTGTTTCCTAGCAGAAGCAAAATTAAAGACGTGCATAGAAACTGTGCACATTATTTTCAGTACCTGACATTTGGGATAGCCTCTGAGTATCAGGATTATCCCTTTTGGTTCCATCTTCCCAAGCATGTACCATTTAAGTGTATCAACATTATTTTTATTTTTGATTGAGGTTATGTATCTAGATGTCCAATCATTCAGTCTTCCTTGATCTTTAATTGTGTCTTGGGGTCCAATCCAAGGTTTGGATTTTTTAGGGATTTTTTTTTTTAGGAAGCATTTGTTTTTGTTTTGCATTTTAGTCTGCATTCTATACCTGCAAGGGTAGTTTATGAAGTTGGCTTTAATATTTCATTTAGTCCAATAAGCCTTGAACCTTGATATTAATCATCATATATTTACCAAGAACATTTGTTAGTAGCCTAGCACTCTTTCTACTGCATCACAAATAAATAAAAAGAGCTTCTTTCCGCTTGAACCTGAGAATTTTTAATGAGAGAATTTCTGAAAAGCAAATACTGTCATGAATGGGTGATACAGATGGGCCATTCTTGTTCAGATTCCTGGTAAAATACAGCAGCTTGAGGCAGAGAGAAGCTATCACTTGCTCCTTATAATGCAGCACTGGAAACCATAGCATTTATGGGCTTTGGCCAGGGGTGTTATCCAGGGAGTGTTTACCCTGCATAATGGAGATGGGAGACATAGCCCAGAAACCTTACAACAGAGGAATGCTCCTGGCGAAGAAACATCCCTATGAAAATACACCGTATCTCAGCTATTCATACACTAAATATGTGGCAGCGTGTTGGTTTGCTAAATGTCACCTTTTGCCAGGTTAAATTAACTTTGAGGGAGGAAGTGTTTGGCAGCAGGTACGGTTATCTCTGTGCTTACCTGACTGTTAGATGCCGCATGGTTTCCCTGCAATCCCTCTGTCTTCCCACGGCCCTGATTCCCACGCTTTCCCGGCAATCCTGCCTCTGGTGGGCTAAAGCTTCACCGTAGTGTCCTCCAGACTAATTCACAGCTGGAATGCCTTTTCCATCCCCAGCCCTGACTCAATCCAGACAGCGGTGTGTATTTCTGATGCAGAAACACAACATCCAGGTTTTCTCGTCAGGTAGCCTTTTTGATAGGCAGCTTTTGGAGTCCTTGGCTCGCTGAACCCGTGTAACGTATCCCGCTGATCCATGGGCTCTGCCATGCCCAGATTGCCGCGTACCAGGGTGTTAGGTGTGTGCCTCGAGTTTATCGGGAAAACAGGATGCAGCCATGTAATGCTCAGCATTATGGTGCTGTATGTGAATGAACTGGCATTTCAGTGTATTATGATTTACTATTTTGCTAGTATACTACCTAATTATCCTTTTGCTATTGGTGTTCATAATGCAAAACTATTTGCAAACCCATGGGCTTAAAAGGTGTAGACACCTCTGTGTATTTGTGTGGCTTCACATAAAAGGGAGTGAATGAGAGATCACAACTAAGTAACTTTTATGTCTTTCCCTCTAAGAAATATCTCCCTCCAGCCAAGTGTACTCTTAACAGATAACACGTGGTTGCCCGTCACACCACTGGTGTCTGCGCCGTGAAACCAGCTGAGTGACATGAATATATTCACAACGTGATTGACAGACCAACAATGAGAAGGTGCTGCTTTGGCAGGGAAGGAGCCGTGGGTCCTGCGCTGCCCCGGTGGCACGGCTCGGAGGCGGCTGTGCTCACAGTGGGGGGGTGGGCGGGCGGCCTGGGGACACGTTGGGGCTCTCACTTTCCAGGCAGGTGCAGGCTCTGGGGAATGCAGCACATCCACTGGCACTGCAGAGAAAGAGTGGAGGCCTGAGTGGAAATATGGTTACCCAGGATGGCCCCGTAAATACTGTAAAGCCTTTTTTGGAGTAAACTGATATTATTTGGAATTCCTGAGGGTGCAGTGAGGCCGACTGGAGCTTGTCCCAGCTTGCGAGCATACTGCTGAGAAACCCACCTTTTAAATGCAGAGCATTTATGCAGGAGGTTTGCTAGACAAGCAAGAGCGTCAAACTACCCAGACTTGTTTTTAAAAAACAGCTACTCCTGTGCTGTAACAGTGCAAAAATGAGACACGAAGAAAAGTCAATTCCTAGTCATGCATTAATCCCAATTTAGATGATTCTTTACGCCTACACTGCAAGAGCAGTGGGACAGTGTTGTGCAAGGGCTGCGTGGGGACAACCTGGAGTGTGGGGGCCAAGGGATAAGCTTCCATGGGCAGCATGTCACCACCACTGCCCAGGAAAGGGGAGTCAGGAGAAGGGGAGGCATTGTTTAGATCAAATTAAATAAATTTGATTATTTGAATCTTAAACAAGAGCATAGAAAAACAAAAAAAACCCAAGACAGTGTGACTAGTTTCCAGGGCAAATGCAGAAGGACATTTGCTGCAGAGGCAGTCGTGCATGCCTGTCTGCAGGGATAGCACTGAGGGGCGCTGCCTCCTACCAGCCCTCCCCGTCTCCAATGCACAGGCTTTTCCAGCAAGCCTCAAAAGTCATTTTTGGAGGAGGCGAGAGCCAACCCCCAGCTTCATTGAAGAAAATGTGAATTCTGCCTGTGGTTTTGTACATCTTTCTTTGTGTTGGTGCTACATTTTATTGCAGATATGGTTTGCATAGCATAGCAAGAATGGGGTTTTATTACTTTTTAATAACAAAATCAGCAAGCAAGGCAAGATGTGTGTTTTGCACAACGTGCATATGAAGTCGTTTAGGCATGTGCTGTGGTTGCTGCATCTCCTGTATGCCTTTGTGCCTTTGCTGACCTCAGAAATGAATATATGTATATGCTGCTACGTGAGAACTGTGTGAGAGTTCTCATGTATCTTCCGAAAAAAAGATAGTTACGTGTTCATTACACTTCTGACTTTTTACAGAAAATGACATAATACATTATTTTGATTAGATGCATTTCCAACATTTTATTAAAACAAGATGACCCTTCCTCCTTCTCTCCCCCATCCCAAAAGCAGGTGAGAAAGCCTTATAGTAGTGGGGGCAGACAGACCAATTCCACCTTAAAATGTAACCTGGAAGGTTATTGAAAAAAGTTTATTTGACGTGGCACCTGGAGCCCCTTGCAGTCTGTATTCCTGTACAGCAATTAGAAATGTAGGTCTGTCTGCCCGAGGTGACACCCAGCAGCTTCAGTGGGGCTGTGTGTGGCCACAAAGGTCCACCCACAGGGAGCTCATTGTAGGAGTGGGGCCTTAAACATTGCTGGGGTTCTTCCAATGGCAATTGGTGTTTAAAAGTACAAAAGCCCTGCAATGTCAGGCAGTTGTGTTAATTTAGAGTGGGCATTCTGGTGGGTCGGAAATGTGCTCTGTGGAGTCCTGTCACTTGTGGAGGGCTGTTGACTTTTTTTCCCTTCCCTAGCCACAAAATTGTTCCATTTACAAAAGAAAAAAATATAGAAACAATAAGCAACCCTCGCTGTAACTCTGCATGGCAGAAGATAAGTCTGTGGGAAATAAGATGGCACAGTTACAAAATCTTGGAATACTGACTCTGCAGTTAGATGGGTAAAATTACTCCTCCTTTTACACGAAAATCAATTAGGTTTCCAAACGTCAGGCTGTACTTTCCTTTTGTGGTATTTTGTGCTCAAGTATAATTCCTAAATGGTGCATAGAAGCTGCCCTTGTGGGTCCAAGCACCAGCCTTTTAGTTACCTTTAATTATTGCCTACCCTATGTAACTGTATTCTCAACAGATTAACAAGTTTATATACCCATCTGCTGCTTTCATGACAGGTTTTCCTTAATGGGGACTTTCCATTTTTACTGCAGTGGTTCTGTGAAAGTTCAGGACAAATGCTTAAACCAAGTAATCCCATGTTCCCTAACAAATATAAACTCAGTATGCGAGCAGATTAGAAGAGATCTAAGCAACTGACTGTTACACAGGGGCTATAAAATTGTAAGACTGTAACACTGAAATTATAATAATTCTGATTTTTTTTATATATATACATATACATATATATATTCAAGCTTGCTTTCCAATCAGGAAAAAAAGCCTGCCGCCACCCAACAAAAACTCCCCTTTCTTCTCTTCCTCTTTGAGGTTTCTCACTCTTGCTGCCACATTTGTTTCGACTGTGAGAGCTTCAGACAGCTTTACATCTAAAATACCTATATAGGGCTGTAAAGAACATGGGTGATGGGTGTTTTCAGTATTAATCCACCTATCCAAACTGTCAGATTGTGTTAGGTCCAAATTTCAAAATGTATTTTAAAGTGTGGTGAAGAAATAAAATATTCTTTATGTTTTAATTCAAGTTTTATTATTGTTGTAAAAGGGCTTTGTAAGCCCAGGGAGAATTGTGCCTGAGAACGAGAAAGTGAAAGCAATTGCTCAAGGGCCATAAAAACAGCCTGCCATCATTAGCCAAATGCAGTAAAATTCAGCAAAGTTAATCAAACCACCTAAGTGATGAAAAATAAATGAGGTCTTTTCAAAAGAAGCCCTCCATCTTTGAACAATATCCATTGCCACAGGCATTGTTTATCCTTTCTGTATTCCCTGTAAAGCGTATAAAAAGCAGTTCAGCGTTTCAGTCATAACGAAGTTCTCGGTGTAGCGTTTTTGTGATATGAAAGGATGGGAGCAAACCACATTAGGATAAATGTCTTGGAGTAGCAGACTCAGGATTTGGGGTCGTTTTAATCTGAAATCAGACAAAGTTTAACAAAACGCAAGGGTCATTTCTTTTGCAGTGCTGGAGAGCTACGTGTTGGCCCTGGGAAGCGAATGTCATGCTCTGTAAAATGTTCATATTCAGGTGTCTGTAGTTAGAAGTGCCAAGAAACCACTTTAAGGGGGTCCAGTATTGGCGCAGGCTCCAATCTTGAAACCGCGGCATCGCAGCAGGCCTGGCTGGCGGCATTCCCGGGGGACCCCGCGGAGATGCGGCAGGAGGCCTGGGCCAGCTCCCCCAGCCCAGCTGTAGCGTCAGGACATGGGCTCTTCAAGGGAGGGGCCTGGCGTGAAAACACGGTGGCGCGGGTAGAGGGACCGAGCGCAGTCTGTTCCTCGCAGTCAGCCCGCACTAGGCGCTGAGGACGGGTGGGAAGACTGCGGGGGCCGGAGCGCGCTCTCGCCGCTGCCTTCACACGCGCTCTCCCGTTTCTCAAAGCCCACTGCTGCTGCCGGAAATTTCCCAGCAAATTTAAAAGCGCTGCTTTCGCGTAGCTGGGTCGGAGCGCTGCGGCAGCCATGGCAGCTCCCTCTGCCGGGCCCGCACCGCGGCCGTGCCCCAGCCCTGCCATCGCACAAAGCCCCGGCGCTGGAAATCGCTGCCGGGCATCGCACAGGGCACCGGCTCTGCCCAGGGAAATGTGAGATCGGCGAGGAGGGAAGGAGCGAGCGAGTGGGGCTGTGGGGTAGCTGGAGTGGAGCCCGGGCACACAGCTCCTGCGATGAGCCCAGGAGAGCCGTAAAATCAGGGGGGTCATCGCAGTGGGGGGCCCTCTGCCTCCCACAGCCTTGCACAGCGCTGCACTGTTCTCACGGGGAGGAGGAGTGGGGGGACGCGTGAGCTGGGCTGGCGTTGGCAGCGTGGTGGGTTGTGGCTGTGCGTCTCCCTCGCGGTGCCTGCCCTGCCTGCGTGCTGAACTCCAAGTGATGTGAAAGGACAAGGGAGCAAACCCACATTAGGATAAATCTCTTGGAGTAGCAGACTCAGGATCTGGGATCATTTTAATCTGAAATCAAAGTTTAATGAAACGCAAGGGTCATTTCTTTTACGGTGCTGGAGAGCTACATGTTAGCCCTGGGAAGCGAGTGTCATGCTCTGTAAAATATTCATATTCAAGCGCCTGTAGTTAGAAGTGCTCGTGCTCGCCCCGAGGGACTTTGCACCTGGCTGTGCCTCTGCCCCGAGGTCTCCCGTCTCGTTCCACTGCAGCTTCCCACACCCCTACACCCACCCCAAAACTGCCTAGCTGGGCTGCAAAGTCAGGCTCTCAGAAGTTGGGAAATGTCCTCGTATGTCTGCTCTACAATGCAGCAGTTAATTACATGCTCACATGTTTATTTGTTCCTGCTTCATTCAGTGTAGATGTAGATGGCCCTTCTTTTGATAAGCAACTATTCAGTAGTTTGTTTTCTTCTGTTGTTGAAATGCGTGGCCCTGTGCCCTGCTTGCTGCGTGCTGTCTAACCTCTCCTTCAAACAGAATTAATAATTCCCTCATTTGCATTTCACAGATGTATTAGTGCAGTCATTTTTTAGATGAAGGAGCATTATTACATTTGACAAACGCAAGAAGTTCAGGTGCAAAAGAATGAATGGGCCACTGATTTTGAGGGTCCCCTTTGATTTGTCATGAGCCTGATTTTGCAGAATACTTAGCATTATTGAGAGCTTCCGATTTTCAGGCATAATTTTCCCATCTGAGCACTCAGCACTTCTGGAATTGGGACCTCAGGGTCTCAAATCAGACAGGCCAGAACTGCAGGATGTGTCTTCACTGCCACAGGAAAGCTGATGAAAATGTGTGAGCACCTTGCCCAGCCAGCAAGTCCCAGTTTCACACTGGGACTCCTGTGGCAGTAGCTGGGAAGCGCTGGGCAGCACTGATGTGTCAGGGCTGGGAACCACTCTCATTCGTCACCTACCTCTCTATTTCTGCAACCATAAAGTAGCCGAAGATCTCCTTTTACTTCACATTCCAGATTCAATGCCTGAGTGGATCCAGGCAGGTGTGAATGCGTGGAGGTCCCTGAAAGACTAGGTTGACCGTGCAGTTGTATCATAGCATACAAACAAAAAAAGTTCAATTAACATTTCACATGAAAGTGTTAAAAACCTTAGTAACAGGAGTTGGTACAGACTCCAATTATAGCATTAAAATGTTATAAATATAACTCCCAATCTGCTTCAGTGGAGGACAACAGCAACAGGAATGAAATACTCAGTTACTGGTGTTTTGGTAGAAATAAGAAAAACTGTTGGCAGACCAAGTGATTTTCTTGCATCGGCAGGAAATTAAAGAGTGTCAGATTTACAAGATTCAGCAAGACAGCAGAGCTGAGGCTGGGCAGGGCACAGGTTAGAGCCACACACAGACTGCTGATATACTAGTGATTGTTTTTCCATCAGTCTACCCCACCTGGCTCCTTTTTCCTCCAGAAGTGCAGCTTGGACCAGTCTGTGGAGTTGCCAGGCACTTGAGCAGTGCTGGTTTCTCTCTTTTTGGTGACAGTCCCACCTGCCTTCCACTCACCTGTCCCTCTGAGCTGCGGCAGGAGTCCTTGTAACCTCCAGTGCAGAATATATTCAGTGCAAAGAGAGCCGAGGGTCTGTCCCTCTGTCGGGAAGAGGGAAGACCTGCAACATGAGCCTTTTTAATGTCCTTCTTTGGGTGGTGGAGTCTCTTTGGGCACATGATCTGTTCAAGTTGCCAGCCTCTCCCCATGGTATTTTCTCACAGGGGCTTGTTGCTGCAAGTGATAATATAGATGGCGTCACCCTCGTGGTTGTTACGCTTGAAATTTGCAGGAACCTACAGCTGTGACGGAGCAGCCCAGCTGGTGAGGGGCTGTCATTAGGCTGTGCAGGGCAGACGAGGCAGCAGAGTGCTGCCACCTGTATCCTGCTCAACCCTCCTGTGGGTGTGCGAGGTCAGCAAGGCACCAGCTCGCTGTGCCACTGCAGGCCAGGGGTGTCTGCAGAGACTCCCAGGCGTGTGAGCGTGGTTTGAGGGGAGTTCAGTCACAGCTGTGCCTCTGGGTGCAACGGGAGGGTGCAGCGCCCTTGCAGTCAGGGTGCTGTGCCCATGAGCGAGGTCATTTAACAGCTGGACCTGATGAACTGAAACGTCTTTTCCAACCTAAATGATTCTATGATTCTATGATCCTCTGATTGTATCCCCAGAGAAGCACCTGCCAAGGGCCCTCTCTCAGGCCGCTTGCCTTCCATTTTGCTCCGCATCCCTGTCACCCAGCCTTGGCAGGGCCTGGGGAGCTGCTCGCCCCCACGTGCTGCTCAGCATGGTGTTGTAGGGTCGTGCAGCCCCGGTGGACAGGAGCAGTGACGGAGCAGGTACCCCAGCAGATCGGCATGCCCAGCTCACCTGCACTGGGAGCTTGAGAGGGTTAGCTTCGCTGCCATCTGTATCTTGGACGCTACTGTTTAATTAAAAACTTGGTCCTATACAGGCTTGTCAAGGCTTGGCTTTAGCTCCACAGGTATGGGAAAGCATGGGGATGTGACAGAGAGAGCTGTAGCAACTTGCAAACATGCGTTTCATGGACCAGAAAGGCTTTGCCTTAGAGTACAAGTGCAAAATTGGTGAGGAGAGGTTACAAATATATATGCTGGCTGATAAAACAAATGTAGGTGGTTTGTCTTTGTTCTGCACTAGCTTAAATGCTTGCATCCCCTGCCATTGGCAATTTGTCTTGGTTCTTCTAAATTCCTAAGTGGATTATAATTTTTCTCGTGGTATTATTTGACAACAGTCATATTTCATGGCTTTACTGCATTCTTTGGATAGTTAAAATTTTCTTAAGAAAACGAACTCAGTAAGAGGCGGCCATCTCCAGGGCATGTCATGTAATGCAGATGCTTCAGACATAGCCGAAGATGTTCTTTGTATTTTCATATAGTTTTTATTCTCAGAAAATACAGGATTTGACCTATGATGGTTACAGCATCTAAAGCACATTATTACCCCAATGCCAGATGAAAATCCTTTAAATGTTGTCACATGGGTAAATTCCTCAGCATCTAATATACTTCAATGGCTCTGGAATACTTAGTCTAAAATAACAGTGAATTCTCAATATAATGAGCATGTTTGTAAGCTGTTCAGACACTAATGGGCTCAAAAATACAGGCATAAAATTTAGGTTCTTTGCTTTCATCTACACATAAATTCCTGTCATGCAGTATGTTTGTATAAAAATGATAGGGATCAGTTCAGTATCCATTTACCCTGCTGCTCCGAGTATTATATTGTTTGTTAGTTTGTAGAAATATGCCATATCTAATTAGCTTAGTAATGATTGTACTTAGCATAGGAATTGCAGCAACATAAGGAGAAAATAATCACATATTGCAATATCAAAATAAACATTTCGGTCCTAAGAATGTTGTCAGGTGATGTCATACCATCTGTCCTACTGTACCCCCTCGGAAATTTTGCTGCAGCAGCATCTGGTACTTTGGCAAGCTCTGCAGACAACTGTGGTAGCTTTACAGCTGCCTTTAACTTTGCTTTTATATTTAAACAGTATTGAGACTTGATGCTCTGTGGTCCTATAAATGTCTTTGATTTTACTAATGTTTGGATACTGAGCATTTTGTATTTTTTCCTGGTTTGCAGAACAAGGCACAGTGTTTGAATTGCCTTGGGAATTTGCAGTGGCCAAACCGTAAAATACAGCTCTCCCTTCCTCCTTCCCTCCATAGCCACTTTTGAGCCTGGGAGAGAGACACCCTTTTGGGGAGGTCGCTTTCCTGGGTGCAGGAGAACCTGGCAGTTCCCAGGTATATGGGGCACTGATACGTTGTACTGAGATCGAAGTTTTTCAGTAGGCAGCAAGATACATCAGAAATGTTCAGCATGACTTTTAGTTATTTGCTTAGTGCTACAAGACAAATATGTGATGATGTCAAAAAAACAGAAGTCAGAGCCATGGTACTTTCTCGTGTTTCTTGACATTTTTTGGTTTCGTTTCGTTTGTCACATTGAAACGTCTCCTTAGTCCACTTGTGCCACTGCTGAGTAACTTGCTAAATCTGACCGTGGACGGTGTTATGGTAGGCACTCCTGGTTGCCAACCAGTACAGATTTCCTGTATCATGCGTGAATGACCAGTGTGCAAGCTAAACCAGTGCTGGGCGAGGGCTAGCTGGCACACGTTCCTGGGCACACTCACTCCTGCATGCATGCATTCAGCTCTCCGTCGCCCATTTATTTCTCTGCCATGCCTGTTTTCATCTTCAAGGTAGAAGCAATTTCTTTGGATCAGCTCTGCCCCTTTTGGACTCCACATGCACTAACTAAAGTCTGGCCAAGATTTCCACGCGTGCACGGGAAAAGCTGGGATAGCATTGTTTTGAAAGAGAGCTGCAAGGAAAATCTGTGAAACCGGTGCTCTCAGGCTTGGACTTGTTTGTGCAAACACCTTAATAAGTGTTACACTTTCCTTTTTCCTTCCGCAAAAATAAAAAAGTAATACAACCCTGTGAAAAGCACAGACGGTATCTCATTTTTGGCCCCATACACAGATGAGTGTTCTCTGATTCTAAATTCAGATTTCACTGTGCTAGATGATTTTTAAATAGATTTCAATTTAATTTCGTAAGTGCAGAAATCTAGCCAGTCCATTTCCTTTTCCCCAGAGTTTTGGACATCTGCTAGGGAAGACTCTGCTTACACCAAAGGAAGGCTCTGAGTGGCTGTCCAATTAATTTAGATTTGTCATTTCAATTTGTTCATTCGGCAGGTATATTGTAAACAAAATAGCTTAAATGAGGTCTGCTTTGGGCTTTTAAATATTTTATTTGTGCTTAGCTTTTGGGAATTGCCCCTTATATACAGCATCTGTTCAATATGACAGGGGTTCCTAGTGTTTGTTGACTGCGTATCAGCTTTCCTTCAGTAGAGTTAGAAAAATGTTTTGTGATCTGCATGGTTAAACCCCCTAATGTTTAATCCTGCCGCTCTCAAGCTCCTTCACTCTGCCTGCGTGACACTGAGCTGCTGGCTGACTGGCGGAAGGTCTTTGGGGTTCATCCTCCTGCTTTCATTTCAGGTGCTGAAAGGTGCTGTCATCTGGGAGAAATGGCAGCCCCTAAAAGGCTGTGTTGGCCTCAGTAGGGGACTTCTCTGGGCCAAGGATTTCCCCCAGGCAGGAAGGGGGTTCCCATGATTATAATGAGGTGCAATGGGAGGAAGTTAAGAAACAGGAAATTGAAGCTGAATGTGTTTTGGCAGAGATGGTCATCTATAGAGCTAGTTCTCGAGGGAAGTGGGAAAAGTTTGGTCCTTTAATATTAAATGGGTCAAAATACTGGAGGACATACAAGGAGGACCACTTCTATAGTAACAGCAGCACAGAGTAACTGGCCTTCTTGTTGTCTTTCTGGAGTTAGAAGAACATCCCTTCCGTCTCTTTTGGTTGAGTGGCATTAGCATGTGCTGTAGACAGAGGTTTGGGGTTTTTTGAATAGACAGGCAGGAGGTGTGTATGTGTGGGCTCTGTGGCACTAGTAGAAGTGCAGGCTCGGAGGACATGGACATTAAAATGCATGGTTTAAAGAGGCAGAAGGAGGCTTTCCTCGTGAGTGTATTCATCTTACTATGCTCTGCAAAGGGCTCTATCACTGCTGCCGCTGGGTCTTCCAGTATAAATTACTCCCTTGAAGATGACCACGTTTTGTGTTTGCAGTAGGGACACAGGTTTTTTTGATGTTGACCCTTGTTCACAGGGGGCTACGACATAATCACTGAAGTTGTTCATGGAAATCATGCTGCAGAAAATCATAGTCCCAGGAGTAATGTGCAAGTCATTTAATCCATCAAAGCGCGCTACCCTCTGCAGGAGCACACGCAGACCCATGCCGCGATAAAGCTCTGTTTGTTTTGTACAGCACTGATTTTCCTGTTTCTTTCTTGCAGTACAATAAACACCTCTTCGTACACATTGGACACGCTAACCATTCTTACAGTGACCCGTTGCTTGAATCGGTGGACATTCGTCAGATTTATGACAAATTTCCTGAAAAGAAGGGCGGTCTAAAGGAACTGTTTGGGAAGGGGCCCCAAAATGCTTTCTTCCTCGTAAAATTCTGGGTGAGTAAGACATGATGTGGAGAACCTCTCTTGCAATAAGGCTTGTGTTTAGTATTTAGCACCCTTCGGGGCGCTTGTGGAAATGTCTTCTGTTGTCATGTGAAAGTGCAAAGCTGTATATCCTTCAGGTAGGACGCTGGCCCAGAGCCACTCTTGTTGACAGCCCCACCAGAAGTCTGTGTTGCAGACGAGATGCAAAGGCAGATGCGTGCCTCAACTGTGCTTGACACAGCTGCTGGGCAGGAGCGCACAGGTAACGGAGCCCTGGTTCGGACGTGGGGAACTGCCATCTAGTGGTCCGAGAAGCTGCAGGGGAAGCTGCAGGGATGGGGACCGCGCTTCAGCGTTTCCTATGTTAACTCTTGCCGAATGCAAAAGTCAGAGTAGCAGTCCTGCCATCGGTCCACACGCAGATAGGGCCAAGCAGGGTTTGAACTGAGTGTGCAGCAGGACGACTGTGAGCCTGGGAGGGTGCCAGGGGTTTTCCTAAACGTTTTTTGGTTGCTAGAGCACATGTGCTTTCCCCTTGCCTTTCTGTTAGTCAGCCATGGGACTCTGCTCCAGAAGTTGTATCTGTTTATACCAGTGGTGAGCAAGAGTGAAAAAAGAATTTGAATGGAAGGCTGAGATGTTGTGTATTGATCTAGTTATGATAAATTTCAGTGGTAGATCAGATTTTTCTTACTGTATTCACAAAATTTCATGTTAGTGATGCTAAAGGTTTGTCCAAAAGGATTGTCAAATCTCCAGGTTGGAGCTTATTGCTTATACTAAAGCTTTTTCTACTCTTCAACTTTTTGGGGTATTTTTTTGTGGTATACTCCTTTCCATAGCAACAGTTACCACCTAAACATTTGAATTTGTCTTTTAAAACCTCAGTGAAAGGGGCATATTTAGGTTTTAATTACAGGGTGGACAGGTTTAGGCTGAAACCAGAAAAGGTTGATCCGGAATCACTGCTTATGATGAGATTTCCTGGTGTTTAGTGCTTTCTGTGTGACCTGAAACACACTCCACCTTGTACATGCCCCAGACTTCGTACCTTGCCAAGGGTTTCTGTGGCACCAGATTTGGAACCAGAAACTAGGAATGAGGGAGACTGTCTTTTCTCAAATCTGGGTGTAGAAGGGATAAACCACTGAGCAGAACCTGTTCTGAACTTCAAAAGAAATCCATTGAGGAACTCACGGGGCTTAAAAACTGGGCATGGGAGCTGTAGACCAAGCATTTGAGGGCTGGCTGAGCGACGAGGCCGGGAACAGGAGGCAGCAGAGAACTGAAAGCTGAAACACAGCAGGGACAAGGAGCTTGGAAAAGGCAGGTGAGAATGTCGGGTCAAAAAGAGGGAGGCAGTGGGAAGAGCGAGCATTTGAGATAAGGAGCCTGCAGGGAAACATAGGGATGAAGGCATATGGCAGAAACAGGTATGTGAAAGGTTGGGAACAGGCCAAGGAGAAGGGCAGAAGAAATCTGGCTGCAGAGGAATAGAGCTTGGAGGTTAAGGGTCTGTTACCACTAAATACATTTCCTTGCAAAACCTGGGCTTAAACTAAGGACCATCAGCTCACCAGGCCACTTTGCATAACAAACACTTGCGAAACCCACTGGCAAAAATGCCGGTCACCTCACTTGCCTGTTCTCAGTTCCCAGAGAGCATGACAAGCCTCAGACTTTATATTAGGCGTGGCAGCAGCAGAGGTTTTGTGATAAGAGTCATTGATGTATTGTATGTTCTGCTTTTTCTCAATGTGGAAACTGATTTTCAGGCATGCTGAATGCTCAGAGATATATCTAAAGCCATTAGAGATCTTCTTTGAATCATTGAGGTCTGTGTTGTACTCATGGCATCGAAAATTCAGGTGCCAGCCTTCTCTGCTTGATCTCCTACAGGCAGTGCACACCTTTAACGCTCTTGCCTCAGTTCCCCATCTGTAATTTGGGGGTGATAACGTCCCTTCAGGTCAGATGGTCACTGAGAAGTCAAACTCACAGCTGCTTATAAAGACTCAAGATAATGCCGTGAAGAAAACCTTTATAAAATTAATAATTCTGTGTTCAGCACAGGTTTTGAGTAATGTGCAGGAAATAGGGACTGGGCCACACTGAATAATGAAGACAAGGAAATATTGTATAGATGCTGAGAGGGCGAGCATGCACTCGTGTAGCTAGAGGCTGTATCATGATGCAGTTCAGCAGTCAGGATGTGCAGGCAACTTCAATCCAACATCTCCTAACCTCACTGTGCCTTCCAACATAATGGTCTTTTAATACAATTTTGTGTTGTATTAACGTAAGAGATTAAAAACCGTACAGTGCTAACATCCTTCTGAGTTATACATTAAAATGTGGTGAGAATGCCTTTCTGAGCCGTGACCTTAAAACAGGCCAGTGGATTTTCTCTCTGATTGAGGCAGAGGGAAGGTGTCAGGGGCAGTGTTTGGGTGCAGCGAGAGTCACGATGGAATAAACTTTCTAGGAATAAACTTCACACCGGTGCTCCCCATCTAGAAATATGTCGAGGAAAACCAGAAGATCTCTGTGTAATTAGTCATGAGAATTAGATCCTAAACAGTCAGCTCACTGTCCTTCATTTCTTTCACCCCAGTAGGGCATTTCTTCAGAAAAAAGGACGCTGTTCCCATTTTTATGGGGAGTGCTGAGAAACTGTTCTGAACAGTCATATATTACCAGTGTAACGCTGGCAAAGGTTGCTGACAACGTTTTTTGACCCTATTAGTAACTTCAGGTTTATTAATATGAAAATAGATTTTTATGTTCTCATCCTTTTCTTGTGAATTAAGATTCACTTCTGAATCAGCATCCACTCTCTCCTTATCATGCGCTAGCTCTTCCTACTCTGAAAGTTTAACTTCTCCCAGGTTCTGTTCATGTTGTGTGGTTACTGCTGACTCACAGTGCTCTCTCTCGCTCTTTATTTAACCATTTCCCCTTTCCCATCCTTCCTGTTCTCTTCTCCCTTCATTATCATTAAACCATCGATAGTTTGCTCGGCGCTGTAAGCTGGTGGATCCTAGCATCGGTGTCCAGGCACAATCTGCATTTGGTGGAATTTGATTGTAACATGAGTAAAAGAGGAACATGAATTTGTGTAGTGAAAGTAGGTACAGGTGAGAAAGCACTGTCAGGAGAGTCAACAAAAGAAAATGAGAGACTATGAATGAAAGAAGTCAAGGGGAACCAGAGAAGGAAAGCAGGCGGGTGTCATGGCATGTCGAAGCTTGAAAGCGAAGGTAAGGATTTGATGCCAGAAGGGATGGTGAGCCTGTAAACGGATTTAAAGAGAAGTCAGCAGGTTGCTGGAGGAAGCACAAAGAGTATTTTGTTCAGACATTAAATCTAGTGTGGAAAGGAAAGACGGGAAGCAGGAAGATCAGAGAGGAGCACTCGCGTTGAGGATGACTAAGGCAGAAAGTGGCTTAGCTCTGGTAACCGGAAAAAGTACTCCTCTTCTCTTTCCCATTTAGTTCTGCTTCAGGCTTCTCAGCAGCATGGTTTTCCCTGTGCTCAAGGTAATAAGGCTGGAATACAAAGAAGTGGGAGGGAAAGGTCTGGGATCTTGCAAGAAGACATTTGGCAGTTGTGGCGTAGACTTTGCAAAGCATGACAGGTACAGAGTACAAAGCAACGCGTTGTTTTGCTCTGCAGAGGTTTATTGGTTCATATAGATTGTATCTCCTGCGAGAGACAACCTGATGCTGGGAACAGATGAGTTCTGGCCTCAGTCCTGGTGACACATCTGGATGTCACACGTTTGGGCCTCTTCCTACCTAACAGCGCAGGAGGTGTAAAAGGAAAAGGCCTCTCCTTTTCCACCACCTCAACCACCCAGCCTTCCCGCCCTGCAAAGCAGTTTCCTGATCCTTGTCTTGCACCTTGAACACGGTCACTTTTCTTCTGTTTATCCCAGGTAGTCACTGGGAACCAGAGAGTTCAGGGGAGTCACCCCAGGGACAGGCTTGTACAGTAATACATGGAAGGAACTTTACTTGCTACGTTGTGTGCTCAGTGCAACGAGCAAGTGAGGAACAACGTACTAGTGATGTGTGACAGTGATAGGAAACCAGAGATTACAGGGACATAAAATGAAAACAAAAATAAATTTTCTTAAATAATTGTAAAAATCATTTCCTAGAACAGTGATGCGGAGTTCAGACAAGGCTGCAGAATATCAGCAGATGAACCCTTTCCCTGGATGCAGGTTGAGTGCACAATCCTGCCTGCGTTACCTCAGTCACTAGCAGGATAACCCCCACCTATGTAAAACAATGAGGTATGACCCACGCCATCTAATCTTATTCTGAGCGACGTCAGCATACCTGTCGGTTAGTTTGTACTTCAGCTGGTTTTGTGACTTGAGAAAGGACCTCAGTAACCTACAGTCTTGTGCAGTGGGTGCGTGCCTGCGTCGGGATCCTTTGTGCTGGGGTGAGCACACCTTGGGTAACGTGGCCACGGGTCTTGTGTCTCTGACACTGCCAATGCAGATACAGGAACAGATACAGGGAGCAAATACATCTGAAAGGAGGAGGGCTGTTTTCTAATTAGTGACACAGGAAAAAAAACCAGCTGATATAACTCAACATTGGGCTGTTGGGCTTTCTACTGGTCTGATCCATTGGCTTAATTTTTAATGTCTGCAGTAGCTTGAACTACCCTTCAAACTGAGGAAAGCTTAGTCACAGCCCAGTGTAACTCTGAAATAAAGACCCAAACTCATCTGAAGATGCATGGACGATATTAATTGATGTTTAAAATGAATGCCTCTATTTGCAGGAATCTGCAATGCAAACTAGGAGTTTTAGAAAGTAATGCATATTATAATTAGGGCAAGCTTTTAAAGATGCTTTGAAGTCCTAAACATTTTTGAAATTCAAATGTGGGATGGAAATAAAGGAATCTACACAATAAAGGGGCATTAAATTATGTCCCCCAAAATTTCACTGTTTTATAGATGTAAATATATGCCATAATTAGTGGTAAGTAACATGAGGAGGATAGTTAAGTTTATTCCTATTCTTATTCAAAACAGCTGTGGCATGAAAAATAATGCTCCTTCTCTTTGTGATACACTGGAACAAACAATTTACCCATGTAATCAGTGTTCAGAAATGGCTTGCGCCTGTGGTCTCCTCCCACCCCCTCCTGAATTTATCCCCAAGTGCCTCCAACCATCTTAAAAGGTCCAGAGATTCTTTGTGCCCTTCACTCACACACGCACAATTGTGGCTACTGCCTTTTTTTTTTTTTTTTTTCCTTTCTATTTTTACGTGTCATTTATATTGCATAATCTGGAATCTTGGATTTCCCTCCACACACACACACGCACACTTGCCAGCTCTGACTGGCAAATCATCTGCAGCTCACAAACGGGATCTGTAGTGTGAATGGGTCTATGGCCAGCATGCAAATGCATGCAAAACAAATTAGATATGGAAGAAAGCAGACATCCATTTTCTTTTCCCCATCACAACCCTCTTGGCACTGGGAGCTCACGTGGTGCCCGTGGAGGACCCCTTCGCAAACTGATGCGAGGGCATTAGCGCTGGAGGCAGGCTAATGAGTGGAAGGGGCCGAGCAGCTGGGCAGCCGGAGCAGCTTGGCCTGTCCATCACAAGCCCAACCATGTGGCAGACCTGGGCGCAATTCCTGAGCTGCACTGTAACGCGCGGCGAAACGTGCCAGCAACCCAGATGCTCCTGTTGGAAAAAATTGCTTCACAATTTGGAATCTCTGCTCTTTGATCGCTCTTTGGAGAGGAGGAGGGGAGGCACGATGCGGTCATATGAGTAACACACCTCCCTGCAGTCAGCAGTTGTTAAAACCTATATGTCGTTAATAAGTGACCTTATGTGCTTAATGTTAACTACTGAATGCCAGTGTAAATTGTTCCGGCCCTCCCCAAATCCCACTGTTTCCAGTAGGTGCTGTTTTCCTTCTACTCAGCAGGAAGAATTTAGACTCTTCTCAGCAATTTTTGCTGGAGTTGCTTTTTTGTTAGCCAAAGCTGTTATTATTACACAAGCGCTTTACCCTCTGCCCCCTGCCTTTAACACAGAGCCTGAGAGCTCTGCTGAAGTGAATGTGGAGATATTTTTATTTGGTTTTTTACTCTTCATTTTGGTTGCAGCCAGCTCTGTTTTGGTGCTTGCTCTGGCACACCGGCAGAGGCTTCTCCATGCAGCATGTTGAACGCTTGGTGCTTTTAATATGTAATTTTTCAGTGCTACCCATTAACAAGCTATGCTTTATTAATGAATTAATCAGGCTGTTACACAACCACTGTAGACAGGGTGCCAGAAAGCTGAGTGCCTCTCCCGCCCTCAAATGCATTCAGCTAATATAAATCTCAGCTTTTAGAAATAAAGCCAAATTAGAGTTTTACTCTTGAAAGTAATATATATATATATATTCCACTTGTGGTTTTAAGTTGTTGAGGTTCTTTTTCCTAAATTGCATTGATCTTGTATTTTCAAATTCAGTGAGTAAATGGACGCCTGTTCATCACATGTGAGCATACCATAATATTTGAAATGCCATAGTATTTGAAATCATGCCAATATGTTTGAAATCATCATTCAGAAGGTTATTTGTCTGCACATGCTACAATTGCGCTCACCATCCCTAATTCCTGGAGCCACGGGTCAGAGCGTAGTCACATGGGAAGCTGTACAGGAGGGAAAGCTGGTTTACAGCCCAGGAGGGCTTGCAGGCTCCGTCTGAAGCGCAAGAGAAGAGCCAGAGACAGAGAACCGAGGAAATAATGAGACAAAGCTGGCTGCAGTGCGAGAGGCTGTGAGCACAGCGCTCCAGAAGCCTGACTATTGTCATGCTTTTCACAGGGATCATTGAAAAGGGAAATTATAAGGAAGAGGTTAATGAAGGTTAATAAGATACATTCCTATATTTCAATTTTGTTATTACTATATTTATCTAGTCCTGCCTCTTCTGTAATGTAGGCAGTGAACCTTACTAAGTGATGTCTGCCTCCGGACAATAAGCCTACTTGACTGGAAGCATCCCTGTTGGTTAGCTAGCTAGCGTGGTTAAAAAAGACCCCGAGTAATGGTGATTCTACCACATCTGAAAGTTATGCCGGCGTTTCATTGCCATCAGGATTACCGGCCTCTGCCTTGTAGCATTTAATCTTGCCATTTAGCTTTTGTGTAGCTTTAGCTTTCTGTCTTTTAATGTCCGTTTCTGCAAGATTTAATCTATCAGAAGACTCTTCCCCATGTAGCAACTTGTAGGCTATGACAAAGTCGTGGAAAAACTTCCCTTGGAAAAAGTAAGTAGATGGAGTTTCATTAGTCATTCACTACAAAGGATGTTTTCCAGACCTGAAATCATTCTTGTAACTCTTTTCTGAACGCTTTCCAATTTTCCAACATCCTTTCTAAACTGTAGACACAAAAACTGGAATCAATACTGTAGTAAGGAGCCTGCTAAAACTGAGTGCTGGGGTAACACATCACCTGAGTCCTGCTCAGAGCTACAGCTAACAGCTCTCACAGCCGCAGCAGTGCCCATCGCTAGCACAGCCTTTTGGGGTTTTCTTGGTAGTCTCAAAACCTTTCTTTTTTGGGGGGGGACCACCTGAATTTTAATTGTGGCCTGCTTTGGTCAGTTCAAGAAATATAATTTTGCTTTCGGGTGTATGTGATTAGGCAAACCTCTTACTATGTAAGCTTTAACAAAATAATTAGCAAGTATATTAGCAATATAATAATCTGACATTTGAGTGATAATTTCAGTTGTTCCTCATTCAGACGTCAGGGCCCCAGCCCGTATTTTGTGTGTACACAGGACTCCTGGTGTTTTCAGCAAGAGCTGGAAGAGCTGTGGGAGTGATCAACAGGGCGCCAGATGGCCACATGTGTTACTTTTCCAGGTTAAATGTCAGCATGTAAATACAACAATTTGATAGGTTTTTTTCAGCAGGCTTCAAAATCAGAAGGCAGCAAATAAAAAGTTGGGGGTTTTAACTCTATAAACAGTTGTTTAGAGTTGCAGCTTGAAATGTAAGGTCTATGCGATTGACTCTTGAAAACATGAAAGTGTGAGGAGAGTTTTAGTTATGATTTCTAAAATACTTTGCTCGTAACTGAAAGGAAAAAAAGAAAATGTTTTGACAGTCAAACTGTAGTTGTAGTAGCAGCAGGAACAAGCACTTTTTAAGAGGTTACTACTACTATTATTGTTACTGTTATTTACAGCAATGGAATTGTTTTATCAGAAGTCCGTATTCTTGAGAAATTCCGGTGAAGCAGCTGTAGCACGGCTGATGGCTGCTACAGTTTGCCATGTTTCGCCATTTGTCATGTTTTGATTGCAAGCCAGCTGCGGTGGCAAATTGCTTATTTACTATTAGCTTGGAACAATTTCTTTTAGCTCACTGTGAACACACTGCTTTAGATGTACATTAAACATTAACTGCTGACTTCATGCAAAACACGTGCAAGAAACAAGGTGTAATAGCGATAGGATTTCTTTCTGTTATGCAAAATACGTGACTATAGGGCTGTTTGTGTTACTGTGTGTAAACCTCAGGAGACTTCTCCGCTGATTAATTTACCAAAGCCAACCCGAAGTAATCTTAGACCTGTGTCTTCTCCATACCACAGACTAGCTCAGTATGTGCTATTATCAGCATATTGCCTCAGAATGTTGTACCGCAAATAAGGACTGTAGACACCAAGTAGAATTAATGAGTTGTTGCCTAGTTAAAAATTAAATAGCAGTTACAAATGGCCTGAACTATAGCGAAGGCAGGATTATAAACGTTCCACGCTAACTAGTAAATAAACGTACCTGTAAACTGGCTTTTTTTAAAAGTCTCAAGGTAGGCACAAAGGTATCTGTCAAAATTTTTGTGTTACATTTCTGTATCAGCACTAAAAGCAAGCAGAGCTAGACTTGCAAGTGCAACAGCTGCAAAAGTGCATTTCCCAGCTAAAATGCTTGTCTCGGAGCAAGTTAAAAATTCAGGCAATTCTTAGACGTTACACTGCAGTAGCTGATCAGCTATTTCCACATAAAAAGAAAACCCTGCCCACTTTCTTCTTGGGCACCGAAGATGTCAGCAGAGCTAATGCCTGAATCAACAAATCCAGCTGTGGCTATCCCTAGACTCTGCCCATATCCATATTGGTGCTCTTTTAAGTTGAGGGCTTTTGAAAATGGATTCATGATGACAAAGAGCACAGTGGCAGAACAGCTTCGGTGCCGCGGCAGCCCTGGGGAGGCCGCATTCAGCATGTGACCTGTGCTGTTGCTTTGTAGACAAATTAATCCTGCTGTGCGCAGGACTTGGCTTGGGATATAAATAATTAAAGGTAGCACCGTTCCTCACTTGATCCTGCAAGTCTCAGTCTCTGTTGCTAGATATCAAAGGCAGCTGGATCGTGGTTCAGGCTGCAGAGAAACACTGAAAGAAATCACATACCGCCAGTAGGATTTTATTGGTGCGGCAGGCAGGGCTCCGCGCGCAGCCCAGGGGAGGCCGCTGAGTTGCATCATACAGCTCCTGAAGTCAAGTATTTTGCTGAACCAGGACCATACGGCTTGTCAGAATCTTGTTGGTGATCGATTCCCGTGTTGCTCAGCTGTCACCCTGTCCCGTGAGGATTTCATTGCTGTAAGAAATGAAAAGGAGAAAGTGAACTATGGTCCCTCGGGAGCAGGATTTGAGGCCACAGGGCAGGTTCCCTCCAGAGGAGCCGGCTCTGGAGCAAGGCTTCTCGCAGGTGCTCACTCCCCTTGCTCCAGGGACATCGTCAGCTATCTGCCAGACAAGAACGTCACCTGTAGCCCAGGGAAATACTGGGTTGTCTTCTGTTTTGTAAAGTTTGAAGGAATTGCCACTTCCCTAAGGTTTTTACTGCAACAATTAGGCAGGTACTTTCCTGACAGGCTTTTTCCACTGTCGCTGAAAAGAACGGTGAGCTAATTATAGCTTGTGCTACTGACATTGTCAAATGAAAAATAAAATCTTCAGCATCTATTACTTTTTCCCAACAGGCTGACTTAAACTGCAACATTCAAGATGATACAGGAGCATTTTATGGAGTCACTAGTCAGTACGAGAGCTCAGAAAACATGACAATCACCTGTTCCACCAAAGTCTGCTCATTTGGAAAGCAAGTAGTAGAAAAAGTAGAGGTGGGTGTTGTGATAGGATGTGTGGGATGATGCTCTGGTTCTCTTTCATGTTACTTAGGCTTTTCTCTCCCTCTCGTCTTTACTTTGCTCTTGTCTGGCTTTTCCGTCCTTCCTCTAAGCCTTCCTGAAAGAGTATTTTCCCTCCCAGCAGTGTTTGGGTCCATTTTAAATCACGGTGTGCATGGTGACACTACAGTTCCCTGCTCTTTGCAGACCCCCCGCTACCCCACCTGTGGCACCCTTTGGTGGGGAGCCTACAGCTGACGCTGGTGCCGCCTCCTCCATCACCTGGCAGAAAAGAGCTGAAGCAAAAAATGCTTTGGCTCCCATTTCCAACCACCTGGCCAGCCATGTAGCCTGTTTGGAACCACACTACAGTGCCAAGCTACTCTCTGTCATCCAGATTTTTAAACATTTTATAGCAATGGATGGTGTGCTACGCTTCATCTATCCCCATGCTTATTTTATCTTTACGCAAAGGCCAGCATGCTTTCTCCAGTCACCAGCAGCTTTTGGATACAAAGTTGTGTATTGTTTTAACACACAAGGGCTGTGACTTATTTTTCACCTTTTCTTTTCAAAGCACAGGGTTGTATGGCATGCTCAGGTAGCTGGTTGGCCTTTTGTACAATGGTATGGCAGCTATTTAACTTGTCTTCGGTGTCCTAAGCCCTACGCCCACATCTTTTACCTGCAGTACAGTTTCTGTATGGGAATTTTAGCCTAGAGCTGCAGGCTGAGCCCTTTATGGATGTCCTGCTCACTGTTTGTGTTCTTCTTATACTAAATATGTTTTCTGTGCATAGTGACCATAAAATTTTTTTCCATAATTTCCATTTTTTCAAGCTGAGAGAAAGCTAAAAAAAAAAACCCCACAAGCTGCTGAGAAGCTCATCTGAGCAATTGGTAGCTGGGCAGCAGGAGTCCAAAGTCACAGCCTTACCCTCCTTCAGCCCCTCTGAGACCCTGCAATCTAAATCAGGCCGGGTTTCTTCCAGCTGCAGTCTTGCATCTTTCTGTAATTCATAAATTGCCTGTTAAATCATGCAATAATGTAGCTATGTTTACGTGTGTATTTATGCATAAACATACAAGCTTATTTTTGCTGTTTCCTTTGCAGACAGTTGCCCTGAAATGATGTACAATCATCTTACCACAAAGCTTTCAGCTTAAGTCACTTTTACTTGACTTGGACTTACCTTTATGTAATCCTCATTTGTTCAGTTTTTTTAATTCATAAGTTAGTGAACAAGTAATGATACTATAACTTAATAATTAAGGATCCTTGAATATTTAGCAAGGCACTGCATAGCTCAGGCAGGGAGTTAGCAAGTAGGCCTGCCTGTGTGTCTGAGAGCCACTTTCTCTTTTTTCTGTCTACACAAAGAAAGAAAAAAAACCCCAGATTTATTATTCACTTTTTTGCTATTTTTGAATTGTAAATGCTCTTTTTTTTTTTTTTTTATTAGACTGAATATGCAAGGTTTGAGAACGGCCGATTCGTGTACAGAATAAATCGCTCTCCAATGTGTGAATATATGATCAACTTCATACACAAGCTGAAGCATTTACCAGAGAAATACATGATGAACAGCGTGTTGGAAAATTTTACAATTTTATTGGTATGGACTCACTTTTTATTTTTGCATTTCTAAAATACTCTCAGGCTTTGTATGGCTTGCTTAACTTGCAATATTTAGAAGCAGTTTCAGAGTCCTTTAGTCACGTTGCTTACTAAATAAATCACCTCACTGACTTCAGAGTAATACTCTTGGAATTGTGCACTACAGGCGCTAAGGATGAAAAGGCTAAGCTGGCTGAGAACATGAACAAACGTCTTTGTTACTCTCCAGCAATTCAGCTTACTTCTCTCTTTTTTTCATACAAGTCTCTATTTGGTGTTTGTCGAGAGCCTGAGGCAGTAACTTTGAACCATCCCATTCATCTAATGTGTTCTTACTGAGATGTCAGTTACAATACTGCAGATGTCAGTGGTGTTAATTAGTTCTTGGGCCAGGAAAGCATGCTGTAATGGTGACGCCCCACAGGTGATATAAAGCATGAAGAATGGTGCACATGGTGGCCTTTAAGCCAGTTTCATCCAGTTGCCCAACTTGTTTTCACTGGGGCTTTGCGGTGACACCTCAGCCAAGCCTGTGGAGCCGTGCGCTGCTGCCGCCGTAGGATTCGGGCAGGCCCAAGGGGTGGTGGCGTGGGGAAGAGGCAGGGCCACCAGCACAGAGCCACGCGCTCCCTGCTCAGCTGCCGCTCGGCCAGCCAGCACAAGGTGACAGGGGCGCGCCGGTTTCTCTCTGCGGCAGCGGGCTCAGGCTGGGGAAGGCTGAGCCCGGACCACGCGATGGAGGCTCCTGGCCGAGCAGCCGCGGTGGGCGGCGGGCTGCATCCTGGTGCCCTCCGCGGGGAGCCTGCGCCCGCAGCTCAGCCCCAGAGCGCAGCGTGTGAGCGTGGTGGTCGCGGAGAGCATTTACATTGCCAACGAGAGGGCACGCAGACACGCATCCCAAATGGCCACTTCTAAAGGTTGTCCAAATTAAGCCAGTTATTTCTTGCTTTGGCCCTGGTGTTTCCACGTTTGTAATATATTGTTTAACTCTTCCTTCCCCTGAAACAGGTTGTAACAAACAGGGATACGCAAGAAACCCTGCTCTGCATGGCTTGTGTATTTGAAGTGTCGAACAGCGAACATGGAGCACAGCATCATATCTACAGGCTTGTAAAGGACTGAGCAGTTATTTATATATACACTTCATTTCACTTCTTTATCAAAACACAGACTGTAAACCTCAACACTAAGTGGCAGTGCCTCTGGCCCAACTTTCACCCACATTTTTCTAAATCCTGTTTTAGTGAAGTCATTTTTAATGTGTTCATATATAATTGTAGCTGTGAAATTCTGGTACAGTTGTAAAAATTATTTCTAAAACTAAGTGTTCTTCAAATTTGTAAACCACAGTTCTTTGGGAAGACTGTATTTAAGAACCTAACGCCTCTGTCTGTGGAGGCCTATTTTTAATTCTGATAGAAAAATGTATGACAGAGCATTTGCCATGGGGAAAAACTGACAGCATTTATAAGAATTTATTTTGGGTTTTTTTCCAACATGAAATACTTGTTTTACAATGCAAGTGAAATTGAAATGAATCTTTAGCTATAACTGTAAATGAGTACACAAAGTTAATAATCTTTATAGAATTATCTTTGTAACTAATTAGGGTGGAAGATATGGACGAATGTAATTCACTAAATTATTTTTTAAAATGAAACGTTTTTCTGTTTGAAACCAAATGAAAAATATAGCCTTAAGAAATGCCTGATAGAAACAGACAGGTCCTAAAATTAGGCAAATTTTGTATTTTTTTCTCAACGCTAAAACTAATCTTCTAATCCATTAAACTTTCAAACAGGTATTGCAGAGAAAGAAAACATCATCCCTTATCCCTAACATATCTAGTGTATTTTAAAAGAGTATAAAGTTGTATTGTACTAATATGAAAATTTGATTATTTAATGAAAAAGATGGCTCATTTTGCAATAAGTAGGTAAATACTGAAGATTTAGACTTGCATTATATGTAGTCTTGTGTGTGCAGTTATATTTTATATGGACAACTATGTTTTCTAGTAAGTTGAGCGAAAAACTTGCAACTCTGAAATTAACAGATGAATGGAAACAACTGACATTGCGACAGCATCGAGTAATTCGTAAACTGAAAGCAAAACACTAATGTGGTTGAAAGAAGAACACGTACACACCTGAAAGGATCAGCAGCTTTAATATCTATGAGACGCTAGAAAATCAGAACCACCATCAGGCAAAGAAGATTGGAAAGTGGAGATATTTTTTTTCTCCTTTTCCTCTTTATCATGGTGCTCTTACACCTCTCCCAGTTGTCTCTCCAGTTCTGACTGGCAAAGACCTTACACGAAACAGACACGTACGTACCACGTGGGGTCTGATGTCGTTTTGCATCTGGATGTGGTAGTATATTCATCCTTCTAATATATTCAGGGACGACTCCAGGAAGTGAAGTACAGCTGGAGACATTTTAATGCCGTAAGGATTCGAACCATGGATGTGGGTGTGAGCGACTGAGGTACGCACATGTGAGAGAAATAGTCTCATTCCTCCTGGCTACACCAGAGAGTGTCGCTCAGTTTCTTTCCTTCTGCTGCACCCCAGCACTGCCCCTCAGTTGCCCGAGCAGCAGTTGTTTCAGCAATTGCTGGGCCAGCAGCGGGTTCTCATGCAAAACGCTTGTCTGAAAGGCTGAGGGCTGCCCGGCCAAGCACAAGCCACCTTAAGGATCAGCCACGAGGTATGAGCAGAGAGCGTTCTTGGGAAGGTCTTTGGCAGTCCTGAGTCAAAGTTAACAGTTAGCAGGTCCCTCCTCCCGGCCCTTGACCCGGAAGCGCCCATGCACAATTTAAGTCTAGAATTTACTCCCAGGCACAGCGCTCTAGTCTTCAAAAAAGCCAGTCTTATTTTTTTATATTCTGTATCTGCGTAACACTTTGTTAGAATTGCCCATTGCGGAGTTATCTAGAACAGAATTCGCCTAGGTGAGGTAGCGGGTCGCTGTACACCTGCGTCAGACCGCGGTCACACTTAGCACTGGTGAGGACCCGGGTTAGGGGACAATACCAACATCACCCAGGTGAAGGGTGGCTGCTTAAACTCCTTAGTTTGCCTCTGATCTAACCCTAGTAGGCGGATAATTGCTGTGATGTCTAGCTGTTACCGGCTCGTGGATGTTAGGGCTGATGATCTTTTGGTTTATATTCCGTTGAACTGAACTGAGAAATATGTCCATGGTAAGGTCTCTTTTAACACTCATTTTTAACACTAACAATCACATCAGGAAAAGCACTGCATTGTAACAGCCTAATGGTAGCCCTTTGTTCTAAGCACTTGGTGTTACAAGTCAAAAACTACTTTTTTTGTTCTAAAGTTGTCTTTTATTTAGGGTTTGAATTGTGGTTTTGGTGATTATTTTTTTTTTTTTTTTAAATAACAAGCAAACTCTTTGAGGCATATAAAGTATGTAAGTCAATTTGCAAGACCAGGTACAGTTTTTTTTAATAGAATCTGGCACACTACATATGCCATAACTATAGGGTATAAAAAGTCACAATGTTTATTGGTGTTCACATATGTAATATTAGGGAAACTACTTCCATCGTCTTTTCTTTACACTTCTGTAAATGAATCCATACCCTGTATATGTTAATTCTTAAAAGCCTTAATCCTTCAACTGTTCGGTGTGGGGTGTGTAGTCCAACAGGCTGCCTGTAAACTGTGAGCTCTTTTGTAAGCTGGAAGTACTTATCTTGTTACTGTTACTTTTTTGTAGGAACCTTTTAATTGAGAGCTGCCAAAGCATTACAATATGCAGTGCCTTAGCATTACATTAGAAGTACCTTTAGCCTCTTAACATAAATTTTATATATTGTTTTATTAATTGGTTCCATTTTTAAAAATACCTGTATTTTCTCCCACAGAACCCGTTTTTGACTGCTTGATCTAAACCAACCTTCCGTACAAGTCAGTCCCACGAGTGCGCAGTTAAATGCCTATACCAAAAGGAAAGGTTACAGATTCTTAGCTCTCCGTGAAAAGTGAATTGTATTACTAAATGCTGCCTTTTTAAATTTCATGACCAAATAATTAATTGTGACTCTTCTGCACTCTAGCATGAAAGTGCCTTTGGTTTGAAATTCCAGCTTAGAAAAGTGCTGCCATAATAATGACAATTTGTAGAGAGACCAAAAATATTTAGTTATCACCGTAATGCCTTTGGTTTATTGGAATAAGTTGAATCTACAGGCCTCCATTCACAAAAGAGCACCATTTATAGCAAAGTAATTTTGCTAATGATCAACCTGCTGAAGAATAATCTACTGTTTTGCCATTTCTGACAGCATTGCAAACCAGCAACTGATTAGTCTGTGATACAAAAATGAAAATTATTCACATTTATATTCTCTTCATCCAGTTGTGCATCTGCATAATGAGAGAACCATATACTGCAGAATTTCAGACAGTGGACAAATGTGACTTTATTGTTCTCCTCAATAATATTTTGGTATCTGCGAAGATTTTTTATTTAGACAGAAGATTTTGTTTACAAAGCTGTGCGTGCTGAAAGTCAGATGCCTAAAACATGGGGAACAGAGAATAGCTAGGGTAAATGCAATTGTGTGTTATTAAGCATTGAAATGTTGAGTGTGAGGGTTGTGGATGAAGGTGCTGTTAGAGAAACTCTGGCCAGCACGATTCAAAACACAGGGTTGTTTTGTTTTGGTTTTCTCCCAGATGATTTCTTGGAAAAAATAAAAAAAGCTCCTCTTGATAATGCATCTGTATTTGATACCTTCTGTGAACGGGGGCCATACTGTACACGATAACTAAAATTGATGGGAAGAGGAGCAAGATTTTAAGAAAACAATGTTAGAACAAATATCAGCAAAACCAAAAGCTGTCAGAGGGATTATATAGTTGTGAATACAATTTTAACTTGATTTTTAAAGTATTTGATGAAAACTAAGATGAACTTTTTATATATAGAAATATTGTGACACTGTGTGGTAAATATTGTGATAATTCAAGTTCCCCGTCTCTAAAATATTATTTTTGTTATTCCTTCGAGGTCTAAATCTCACTTACCTCTCTAAGACAAGTAATCCTGTTGAACTCAATGAGACTGAGGTAGGGCAAAGACACTTTCGCCCCACAGGTAGAGCATATATTTTCAGTTATTACCAAACGTTTCAGCTGTACTAGTCAACATTTGTGATCAACTACACTTCTGTCTCATTAAAATAAGCATAATGGTACCATCCGGGGCTGTTAAAAATTACTGCTAACAAATGTAGTTGTACTTACTTGAATTCCAAAATGATTTTATTTAGGTACTGCACCACTATTTTGAAGGAATTGCAGATAACACGCCTGTTTCTCACTTTCCCTTTCTGCCGCAGCTACAGCTTGTTAAGTTTGGCAGTAGCTTCTTCCGTTAAAACCTCCACGGTATAGGCTATTTGAAATAATGAAGGGTGTACATTAATGTTGAATGTAAGTAACTGGCCAGTTCAAGGCAGATAACAACATCTGATGTACTAATCCATAGCTATTTATTTTTCCACTGCAAGTCCTAGGGCACACTTGCTTTCCCAAGCAGTTGCCCTTACACTCTTCCTGGATTACTCAATCAGTCATACTGAGAAACCTTTCGACTACCCTTTACTCGACCCGTACGGATACACGTGCCCGCTCACACAGCGGATGTGTATAACAGGGTCTGGGTTTGTACTTTTCTCAGGATGATCTCTTTTTTCCCCCTCTTATCTTTCATAACGAGATCTTTAGCCCCCTAAAAAACACTGAGGCTGGATAAGTCAAAGTACAAGAAATACTTTGGACATCTTCACCTTTTAACTTTTCAGGTCATTCTTGCTGAGATCATGTAATTAGTTTTAGTGTGTAAATTAAATCTTAAATGCACTCAGTTGACTAAAAGGAGATGGATCCCTGTTACCTCCTTACAGAATATGTGTTTTTGTTTTCGTTTTGTTTTGTTTTATGGGCCTCTGATTCAGGCTCATGACTGCAGACAAAAAATACAATATGTGCCTGAAAAAAAAAAAAAAAAAAAAGACAAAAGAATTTTATAACATTGAAAACCTGAATAGCCTTTAATTCTTCAGTACATTTTATGTAAAACAGGTTGGGTTTTTGTTTTGTTTTGGGGTTTTTTTGCCATGTGCATTTGTTCACATTTGTAAATGACTTAATGGAATTCTCACTTTATGTTTATTTGTGTAATGTGTATAAAATGGGTTTGTGACTTAAGCATATTCATATATGGTCAGTGGTTACTTTAATATTGTACTGCTGCTGGTAACTTTTGATGTAGAACTTGCCTTTTGATGATAAAGTACCTCTAGGTTAGACAGTGAGGGAAGGCTCTTTGAAAAAAAGTGAATGTTCTCCAATGTTTTCTTAACATATTTGCAGAAGCTTTCAAAAGGAGTTTCAGTCAAACCTCTTGGCAGTACAGTATTCTTGTATTTGTTATTGTCTGTGTGTAGGTACTGGTACCTTTTTTTGTTTAAAATGTTTTAAGTGTTGGCTTTAAAGTGAATTTATCTTTAGTATGATAGTAATATGAAAATTATAGGTTTTGTGTGCAGAGAATTTTTTTATAAAGTGCTTTGTAAAAAAAAAAAAACGTATTCTAGCTTTCGCGGTACATATGTGTGATAACTTTAATATCCATGACAGTTAAGTGCAATTATTTCATCACTCTAAAAATGCTATTTTTGTGTCGGTTACTGCAGGTGTTTTCATGTCTTTGCAAAGTGACACATTTTGATGCCTTCTTGATAAAGTGGTAGAATTTTTGTAGCTTTCTAGAAACTTTGTATTCATACAGTATCGATTGAAAATAAAGAAAATGAAAGTGTTTTGTGCATTTATCTTAATCTCTTCCATCAATCTCTTTTTAATGTTGGGTGCAACTTTCAAAAGCATTTTCCAAAGTAGCACAAGGCCGGCCTTGCAGCAATACCCTGCACCTACCTGAAGGTGCAGTGGACATCTGGCGGGACGTAGAAAACCTCTAGGGCTGGCACTCAAGGCTGGCACACCTGGAAACCACGTTCAACAGCGAGTCCATATGCACTATCACCAAGAAAGATGCCTACCTCTAGTTTGTGCGTCTTCCTAAAGAAACAGTGGTGGATTTTTTTTGAAACATCATTTAAACCATACTGTTTTAATGGGAAAAGCCACCCATCCCCCTTTATTCCAGAAGCATGAATGACCTAATCAAAACTGTACTTAATAAATGGCATCATATACATCACTGACTTGGCAACTAGAACTGACTGAGGAACACGTTAGTTGTCTGAGGCTGAGGTGTTTCTTCCAGAAGGAAACTGAGCTCTGCGGGAACGGAGGTCCTAAGAAATGTAACATTTTTCAAGAGATTTCTTGTTTTTCTTAAACCACTTGCCCCTCAGCTAGCAGCTGTACCTAGTATGATGAGAGGACGAAACAGGATCAGCTTGCCTGCCGCATTCATTAAGCGAAACCACCTAGCCAGGGACGGGGAAAAGAAAGTAAAGAAAAAGAGAATAAGAGCGATATCCTGGATCAACTGAAATCAATGGAAACATGACCAGGACTTGGCAGAGGAAAAAAAAAAAGGTACATCTGGCTCATCTTCTGCTTCAAAAGGGGAGCAGTGGCTTTTGAATAAACCACATGGCCCTCTCACACCCCCCAATTCTCCTTTTGGGTGGCAGATGTTCCACTGCCATTTTTAAAATGCCAGCAGAGCACCCCCCATGTGGAAGATGAATGGGTTGAGAACAAGGCACAGATATGGTCTGTTTTGACCGTTTTCTTTTCTTTGTTCCCCATTAAGTATACAGCTCTGGCCCTTTGAAGTGGGTTAGCTGTTTCAGAAGCAACCTGCTTCTTAATTAAGGTTCTGCTTCTTGATTAATTCAGGTTAAAAACCATAAAATTTCCACCTTTGGGGAAAAACGTCACACCGCATTTCAGGTTGGGAGTCCCCATGTAACATCACACCATTAGTTTATTAACGAGCTGCCTTCAGCAGAAGCAACAGCCTCTCCCTGACTAAGCACACTGGTTTACACGAACACAGCAGCACGGGCAGGGAACAAAGAAGACAGACCAGTTACTCCGTGCCATTTTGTGTGAAGCGTGGAATGATGAGCTCTACGTGATCCATGGATTTTTCTGTGAACTTTTTCCCCCCAAAAAATACTGGTTTGAAGATACAGCCTATCTGACACAAATGCAGAAGACATGTAATGCTCGCAAACCTGAGAGTAAAAGGAGGGTTCGGAGCTGAGCAGTGTGTTAGCAGATGCCTATAGTTTGACACGCAGCTGTAGCTGTTCATCCCAACCCTGACCTTTTGCAGCCTTACTATTGTTATCTGGGGCCCTTTCTGCAGAAACAGCTGAACGATCTGTTACGCCAAACAGCAGTAGCTTAGCAATGTTCATGAACAGTTACCTACCTTGTAGAGAGGTGTGACACTGAAGTGGTTAAGGGCTGTAAATTGTTACATGATTGCTGCAGTTTTGTGAGAGCTAGAGCTGTGCTGGAGACACTAGAAACTTGGTAAAGGTAGAGGGGCTGTACTAGGAGTGGAGGGAAGAAGAAATTGTAGAAACCTGGAATGCAAGTGACTGAAAAAAATGAGCAGCAGGGTGTTGCTTTTCAAAGAAAATGAAGAGCTGATGACAGGAGAAAATAGGAAGAAAGGAGGAAAAGGATCATTTGAAGACCAACAACAACATCCACCAGTAGAAGGAGGGAGAAGTAAAATAAGAAAAAGGCTACAACAAAACAAACATTCAGCTTTCAAGTCAGTGAAAAAAATGGTTTGGTGTTGGGGTATTTTTCCTACTGCATTGTTTCATATAACCCTTTCCAGTTTGGGGACATGCCCTTCTCTAAGCTTAAGGAAAGGGCTGCTGTAGACTTCTGTTCTTGTGTGCCTCACTGTCCTGGAGTATCAATAAAGCCCAAAAGATCTCAGCAGAAAGGCACCCTGTAGCCTCCTTGATAGGTGAAGAGCTGTCAGCTTGGTTTTGTTGGAAAACTGCGGGGGGGGGGGGGGGGGGGGGGGGGGGGGGTCGGGGAGGGGTACAGGGAGAGCCAGGAGAGTACCTGAAAGTCAGCTGAGCAAAAACACTTGACTGCAAGTGACTGGTCTCAATTTACCCAGCAAAAACACTTGACTGCAAGTGACTGGTCTCAATTTACCCAGCACTGGTGATTTCTCAAGCCACTTTCCTTCCACAGATGTGTGGGTTAGGGTGCATGTGCAGAGTCAGAGTCCATTATAGGTTTAGACTGATGAATTTTAAAATCGTTTCTTTCCATGCCCCTCACTCTGTCCTAGAGGTGAGAGCATGAACAGGTAACCTCGATGTTATTAAATAGGAGCAGAATACCAAGAAAAAAAAAAAAAAGCTTGTTGTGAGTGTGCTTCAAACATCTTTATCAGCTGTGCGAGATGTCCACAGACAGGGAGCAGTCTCGGAGCCTTTGGCATTATAGCTTTTCTCTAACTCCAGTAAATTCAATGTCCCACTAAGGATGCTGGTTGGGGCCATCAGAGCAAATGGTGCAGAGCCGTGATTAATATGTACATGTCCCTTTTCGTTTTCGTTCCTCTTATTTATACAGCTCGAAGAGGGGATTCGTTCAGTACTCTCACTTACCTTGCAATGCACCGTAATGCTTTGCTTTCTGGACCTCCAGCAAAGACAGAATATGGCAGCAGCTTCCAGACTTACTCTGTCTGAACAGAGCACTGAGCTGTATGTGCAGCTGCCTTTGCAAGTGGATTAACAAACTACAGACTGATTATTCTTTTTCTCCTGCCCCAAGCATGTAAAGTTATTAGCTATATTTAAAGACACGTCTCAATTATTTTTTTTTTGTTGGCAGAGCCCAAAGAATAAGGGTTTTTTCCAGACTTTTAAACATTCCTTTCTGCTAAGATCGTATGTTCTCTATAGTGTTATCAGAGAATTTACTTTTTTCCAAGATACTTGTCTTTTCTTATCCTTTCACCTGTGATGCTGAACTTCCTAGTGAGCATTATACTTGGCAAAAAGTACAAGATCAGCATGCAGGTTATAACCGTTCCCTTCAGTACGCTATGAGAACACTTCCTTTTTGATGCAGCTCTGCATTAATGGAAGGGGATAGAGGGGGAATACTTGTGTCTTCGTGTTGTTTGGCTTTTCTATTAGTTTTAAACTGAACCTACATATGACAAACTCAGGCAGCAAAGTACTAGATTCAACCACGTTGCACACATATTACACCATTCCACAGCACGGACAGTTTGATGGCTTCATTATAAAATATACTTACTGGTTTTACTATGACTATATTGTATTTTCAGTAGGATTTAATGTAAGCTTTATCATCAGAACACCACGATGGGCAGGAACTCGATGGAGCAGTTCACCTCCAGAGTTTACGGCAATAATGTGGGAGACAGAACACTAGTCTCAGCAGGGTTCACGCTCCCCTATCTCCTCCAATGATCTCCTGTTCTGAGGGAGGTGGTGGTGAGTAATGTTTGGGAGGTGCCCCAAGACTCTACAGCGATAGGCTCTGGATAAGGCAAAGGAGCAGGTAGATGTGGCGCAGTAACAAGCAAACTCCAAAACTTTTGGCTTTCCTGCCCACTTTCACACGTGTCTCGGCCAACAAAAGGACACAATGCCATGTGGGCAGTGAACTAACACGTGAACGGGGGGTTCTCGAGATCTGACACACACACCCCCACTCCCCATTTTTTCAGAGTTTTTCTCTAACTGCTCCCTTCTCTGAAAGGCGATTACTTGAGAGGCTCACAAATCCTCTTCACTCTGGGTAAGGCACCGCAGGGCATGCAGAGCACTCAGACACAACTATGGCATCAGCTTAGCATTTTTTTCCATGCAAATAAAACATCTTCCCATTAAGAACATCAGTGCTGGAAGCTGTACAAAGGTAACAGCCACTCTGAGAGAGCATGTCTAAGGGCTCAAGAGCCACCGAGAGGAGACAGACAGGGCAGCCACGGGCAGGCAGGCAGGCTGGTGCTCTCCATGTGCCCTGCTCTAGGCCAGCGTGGTTTCTGAGCTCAGGAGGAGGTGGGAAGAGAATTGTCTACCCCTGCAAACTGTAGCGCTAAGAGAATAGGTACAAGCACAGTTGAGAAAGTTAGCTTGAAGGTTCCTGAATACTAACAGAAAGGAAGCATTAGCCATGGGGATTAGCCATGATTAGAAGATGAAGCAGGAGATAGGGTAAAGGCTGTTTCAGAGAACTGCAGAGGAGAAGACTTTTCCACTACCTCTGGTGAGACACATAAAAGAACAGAGACAAAAGTCGGTGGTAATCAACTGGAGGCAGCTGGGAAAGTATTAGAGAAAGAGAAATGAACCCAGAGGACCAGCCTCAGGAAAGTATACGGGGTGCTTATTAATATGAATTAATATGAATATGGCCAGTAACCTGGCAGGGAACCACTGGGTGGTGGAAGGGGAGAAGAACATCAGGCAGTCCCTGAAGCACTGCAAGAACGGGTGCAGAGCTCAGTGTGCTCAGGTGGCTGGATAGCTGCGAGTGACTGCTGTCAGCGTCAGAAGGTACCGCGCAAATTAGACTTTCTTAGGTGTGCCTGTGAGAAGCATGGGAAAGCTGTGGACTCAGCAGTAGACAGATTTACAGATAAGAAAGATCTGGGAGGGGGTGGAGAGTTCAAGATCAGGGCTGCCCACAGGATTCTTGTGATGGAGGCAGATGGGAGGTCGAGGGGAACAAGGAGATAAAAGCCATGGAGATAGAGCCGCACAGTGTGGACCTGTGAAGCGGTCTGTCAGCTCCAGCAACCAGCTCTTCCTTACTAGAAGAGTGTGTGGTGGTAGGAGGCAGCATGGTGTGCTTGTATCTGAGAAACAGGGGGAACAGGGAAGTGGTGAGACTAACTGCTCTCCAAATACGTACTCATGGCTGAAAAAGTACCACGTCATCTGGAGCTTGTTTTCAGCTGCCTGTTGACAAGACAGGCAAGTATTTATATGCAAGAGATGGTCACGATTACAGAGGAGATCTACGGATGCTGATACCCGCACAAAATAATTTAGAAATTTGTGCAGTGTGGATGGTTTGTTACCCTCATACTCACCAAGCAACAGGCATATAACCATGTAATGGGGGATTCCGGTTTCTTTAATGAACAGTAAAAGAGGAATTCTGTATAATATTTAAGCTTTCTGTTCAAAGGTTAAACTCAAAGATGCTGTTCAGCCATTAGAAAAGTAGCTGATGAGCAGCTGGGGCTCTGGGCTCACAGCATGTGCTGGTCAGCTCTGCTGCAAACTAGGAAGTGGCCTCGATGCTGAGAATGTGCACAGCCCCCCATTACATAGAAATGCCAGGCATACAGAGAGACCGTGGTAAGAAGCAAAAAAGCAGAAACTTCTCTGCCAGCAAGTGAACAAAATAGCTTGAAAGTCTGACCAAGATACAACCCAAAACATCTTTAAAAGAAATATTCATGCTTACTCCCTTTCATTTCAAGAGTGTATCTATCCCTACAATAACTGGATTTAAAGCTCCATATGATAACGAAGTTGGGTTTTGTGCTTATACGAAGTACCACTTTGTGATCTAACATCTGACAAAGTGCCTCAGCCAGGAGCCCAGGAGGCTCATGCACGTTCCAAATTTTCTCCTCAGGCTCTCCACCAAAGCGACCCAGATCTTTGGGGATGCCTAAGACAAGGATATGGCCCTAAGACAACAGCCAGATCTTGAAGGATTCTGGTGCTTGCTGCTGTAACACACTTTAAGGTGGAGCATGGGGTGGCAGTGAGTCTCATCAGGCTTTGCTGCAGTCATTTCATGACTGCAGCATGTCTCAATCTGTTTACCTGCAAGTACTAGACATAACCAGGTTAGATAAGACCATTACCATGGTATGTAACCTTTGGACTTTGGCTCGAGGCTTCTACTTTCCCTTCTGGAGAGAGCACGTTGTATTTCACTGTCTATTTTATGTCTTTCTCCTTTATTACAGTTGCGCTCAGTACGCTACACAGATTGATTTTCCTGGAGGCACAAACAAGCAGATAGAATCTAGAGGATGTTTAAATAAAGGGAATCATTGTAAATGGTCTTTGAATTATACATATATATTAAGACAAATAAGAAAGAGACATATAGGACATATAGGTGGTAGTACTAACAAATCTGTCCAGTGTGCTCTGCTTATGTGTACATTCACTGCTAGAATATCCTGGAAAGCAATAGGCTTTTCTGTTCTTCATCTTTCTGGACACACTTGTGATCCCAGCTGGGACACAGGAAATTTTCCACGCTCTCAGGTGAGTGAAGGATGGATCCCTAGATAATATACTGTGCCTAATAGGAAGAGTTTACCCTAAAAGAATACCTAAAAGGCACAGTCTACCTTCTTGACTAACTGAATTTAAGCTGACAGAATATGCGCTTCCACTGTAGCCCCTACTAATTAGCAAAAGAGAAAAGAACTACCAATTTAAAGACACTGGTGACCTGCAGGCAGAGGAGGTCACATGTTTTTTAACAGAAACTTCCTTCCCTTCCCCCTTCTTCCCCCCTCCCATATTCCTGCCAGCCACTGCCCCTCCTTTGCTCTGCTGTAAATCCTGAAGTTTGTCTCCCTTCTACTTTCTGGATCTGCATTTAGAAAGGGCAGCTGCAGCATTCACAATGAATAACTCTGAGCAGCAACTCCTTCTGAGTCTCCTTGGAAGATGGGCTGATGCCTTCCTGCCTAATTAACAGAATATTGAATGGGGCTCTCAGCACAAGGTGAGCAGGGTTTGGTAAGATATTTGGTTTTCTCAGTCTTCTGTAGCACACAGTCTGAATACATAATGTAGAAATTTATCCATCAACATAGATTAGTCACCAAGGTTGGAAAGATTTAATCCACGCGAACAACTACTACCAAAAA
Organism: Falco rusticolus; assembly: GCF_015220075.1. Lineage (NCBI taxonomy): Eukaryota > Metazoa > Chordata > Aves > Falconiformes > Falconidae > Falco > Falco rusticolus. Next base: position 10,260,526 of record NC_051196.1, read on the forward strand.
ACACCTGTTCATCCTCCTCCCCTTTCTCACTATGGTCTGGTTCAGCAACACTGTTTGGTACTTGGGAATAGCTTGTATCTACTACCTCAGCTACATGTATTTTTAGGGAAGTACTAGTGTATACACAACTGTAATACATTGTCCTTTCCATTCTCTTCCGAAGCTCTCCCTGCACCAGCAGCATCCTACCTGTCACTTTCAGCTGCTAAATCAATTAAACATTCAGCTCAGCTGAAGAGAAGGAAGACTGTACCAGTTACCATAACAAAGCGGCTTCTGCTGAGACAGCAAAGTTAACATAAAAAAAAAAAAAAAAAAAAAAAAGATCTAATTTTTAGTTCTGTTTCAGGTCAGTTGCTTATTCCTCTGTACTTCTTTGCATCACTTCCAATACAGTAAACCAGGTATTCTCCTGGCTTGGATCCAGATTCTCTATCACCTGGCCTATGTAACACACTATGTCACAAGACACACAAAATAACAGAGGTCCTGTATCTCCTGGAGATCTCTACGTACCTCTAGTGTAGTACAAACAGAAATTTAAAGCAGCAATTTACTTCCAGCCTTCCTTCAAACTACTGTTGAAGGTAGGTCACTGGAAGAGACCGACTTGGATTTTAGTCAGAGTATCGCTGTATCCCTCCAGAGAAGATCAAGGCCAAACACTGCAGAACCTGGCCTTGCAAGAGATGCTCTGTGGCTTTGCCATTCCAGGCATCCAGCTGCGCTGTGACACATTGGCATGATACGGTTTAAAAGCCAAGTAAAGCACCTCAATTGAACTACACAGTTCAAGAGAAATGAAGGCTACTAAGCATATAGAAACCATCTGACTCTCCACAGAAAACGTATTACTCAAAAGGCTTTTGTGCTTACCAAATAATCTGATCTCTGGTTACTGCAAAATGGTTTTCCTTCTCTCTTTGAACTGAATTTCAATGTGTCCCTGCATGAAGAGCATAATGAAGTACATGCCTACGGCAAGTGCTGTTTAAAGCACTGTCCTTTACTCCTAGAGACATTTCCAGGAAACACGAAGCTGCAGTATAAAGCACCTCTGGCTTTATCACAGGCTTCTTCTGCGTCACTTTTTGCTCAGGGGATGACACTTGGCTAGACAGGATTTAGCACAAACACAACCCAGCAGATCTCCCCCTCTCTCAGCCAGCCAGGTGAGCATTGTGCCTCACTGGAAGGCAGACATGACGGGGCCTGTAACCTGAAGGCAGCGCACAGCATTTTAGGAGAACTGTGAGGCACAAATCCAAAGATCAACTCCTTCACCTCCCAAAGGTGTGCCTTTGCACAGGCAAAGATAAACACCAGAGACAGATCCCACTGCTGGTGTCAATGCTGTAGAAATATCATTGTCCAAGTTATACCACAAAAGCTGAAGGGGATTTGTATTCCTGTTCAAAAACCCCACCCTCAGGGAAGCGGGACATTTGGAAGTGATTATCAGGCACACAGTTCATTCTTGGCGGCGGGTGACTTGCGCTGGGCATTTCTTCTACAGCCTGAACATAGCCCTACAAGCAAAATATAAAGTAGCATTTTTGTCTCTTTCTGAAGTGCTGGCCAGGAAGGGCCCCTCCTGTTACACACCTTCCAAATTACTGACTGGTTCAATACAGAACGCTTTTGCGGTACGAGGCCACTCAAGACAGGGTGGCAGCAGCATGGGGCAGCTTGGCTAAGGGGCCAGACTCTCATTAGCATCTCTTAGTCAGGCGTGTGAGCTCTCTCTGCCGCTCCACCCCGAGGCCCAGGGACGCATCGCTATTTTTCCAGCTCTGCCTTCACTGAATAACTCAGCTAATAGCATCAGATGAAGTAGTGATTTTCTGATGTTTGGCCAAGCTGTTAACATTGTCATTCTAGCACAGTTTAACAAGTACAGACAGGTCTGGGCATTAGTCATATTTCCACAGGCAGGGTTTTTTTTCTTTGTCTCTTCGTTTCTTTTCTATCTTATCCATTTTACTGGGGTTCAAAGTCCTCGGTGGAAACAGATGTGTGAATGTTATTACATTGCTAAATCAGGGCTTTTTTCTGACTTTATGCAAATTAGATGTCAAAAGACACTACAGGCAGGACAGCCAACTGTTCTGCATCGAGAAAAGCTGTAATAAGGAATTACAGTCTGGGAACCAAGCACCTCGTCTTAGGGCACGCCTAAATTAAAACTGTCCTCCCAGTCCTAAATTAGGTTCCATGTATATATACATTATTCTACAGAGTACAAACTCCAAATGGATGCTAGTGGGTTTAGTGGTACATCTGAAAGCACAAGATTTTCAATACTTATCACATCTTCACTGGTCAACAGGTGGCCCTAGCATCATGAACTGTATCCTGGGGAAAACCTTTATGATACAGGACTACTTCAGAAGCAGGTACTTATTTTCCTGGGGTTCCTCTGAGCAGACGTTCAGCCTGCAGTCCTCAGCAAGGCTGTATCACTCGAAGGTTTGTTTCAGTGAAGTTCATAGTGCAAAGGCCTTGTATGTCTCCTCAACTTGAATTAAAGGGTGATATACAAAGAGTTTCTGAAGAGTCTTGCAGCGAGCTCTGTTTCTTAGCAAAGTATTGGGCCATTACTCTACCCTGCCTATATCAGCTGTTTGTGTAAGAAGTGCTTCAAGTAATGTAAGAAACTACCCCATTCCTTTCCTTTGTGCAAGTCAGGCTGACTTGCAGTCTGGGGTGTGCTTGTTATGCATGAAGCAAATACAAATAAAAATCATTAAGGAATGGGAATGATTAGTTATGGACAATAGAGTTGTGAAGCTTGTTACCAGCACCTGTCATTCCTGCTACGTGACTGATTCTTACTGAGCAGCCCAGACATCGTACAGGGGCTGTGCAGCTCTGAGACGGCAGCTGAGCAGAGAGCGTGTCCCTGCCCGCAGCCCGCCTGCTCCTTTGTGGCCCAACAGGCTGCAGCAAACGTGACAGCAGGGCTTGCACTCGGCAGAGCAACAGATTGCAAAGCATCCGGCAATACCGGGGCCACGCTTATGTGGCAAAATGTGCTACGATACGAAGAGGCAAGCTGCCTGCTGCACTATGGCAAAGCAGATTGCATAGCATTAGCACTGGTGACAACAGGGCACTCATTGTGTGGGACAACAAGTCACACAGAGAATGTGCAAATGCGATTGGTTGGGCCCACTTAACATATGCACAGCAGAGTGACATATGGCAATTGGTGACTTTCCTGCCACAGATGCTGAAAGGCTTTGTTTCGGTACAGTGCGTGGTGCAGATCCAGTACAGCGTTCCCCTGCTTGGTGGGGAGCAGTCCAAGTGCCAGCAGCGCTCTCCCTTACCTCCAGGCACCGAGGATTCCTGGTGCTGTGAGCACTTCTAGCTGTGCTGAGCAGACTTTCTGTTACTGAAACCCTACCCCTCAGCCAAAGCCTGGGACGTACTGAGAAATAAGTTTAATTTAAAAACATGACAGAGATGGACTCCCATTTCAACTCCTTGTGCCATTGGCATTTGGGTTTCTATTCACATAAATACAATACCACGGCCTGAAACAAACTGTTTCTAAAACTGTTTACTTTTTCATTAGAACCTTTTTTTCAATAGTTTCTCTCTATTAATGATATAAACAGATGATTAATTATGATAAATAATGACAAATTATTCTTCTAACTCTGTTAAGCGAAAGTTTAAATGGAGGTTAAAAGGGACAAAGTGAAATTACGTTTTCCTGGCCATGGGACTGAAACAAAATGAAAAAGAGGTTCTATGAGCTTGCTCATACAGGAATAATATGGAGGAAGATTTTGAAATCCCAGCATGAGTTGTAGCTGTGCTCATATGTGCAGATCCATGAGACAATCAGAGTCTGGTAACTACAGCACCAGACCAGGGCTAAGATACAGAGATCTACTTCCATCTCTGCCACTGATCACCTCTGTGACAACTGGTATATCACCTCAGCTCAATGTGCCTCAGAAATAAAGACATGCCTTGTGATTGCCTGCTGGCTACAGAGCAGAAGACAAAGTGGGAGCTGACCCTGCAACACTGAATCATTTCACATGGGCCACAGAAAACTCATCAAACAGTAACAGCATCCACGGGGTTCAAAATCTTTGCATCTTACTCCCTATTGCTGGCACGATCTGTCTTTGCTCACTTGTCATTTTTTGTGTTTCCATGGTGAAGAGGAATCCAAATCCACACAGATTTAAAACACTTTGTATACAGACACACAGTCAGGGGCCAAGCAACCAAAGCCAGATAAAAACTAAGTGTTAACTCCTGCCATGGTACAGGAGTTGATACAGACTCTGTCCTCCCCAGATTTCTGCTTGACTAGACCACGAGATGCAGAACCAGACTAGGACATGGAGTTGGCAACCACCATCACCTCCCATAATAGAGCAGCTTGAGAGCTGCGCATCTGAAAGCACTTTTCTTCACTTTATGCTCCTTTTGTTTTTTTAAGAGCTAGAGAAGGAAACATGTCACTTCAAACTGGGGCTGTGGGGTAGCCATGTTGTAAGTCAAGGGACGTACTACTGTGTTGCAAGAACAGGAGGCAAAGTAACAACCATGAGTGTTGAGAGCACTTTGCAAATCTCAGCCGTACCCAGGCTGCCAGAGGGTTGAGCTATGCTGGCTCTAGTCCTTAAACTAATTTGTCATGGGGTCCTCAATGGATCCCTGAGTCACTGTATTTCTGTACAGAAATACAAGCATGTGTGGTAAATCTGACTAGGTTCTGTCTACATTGTGTTTACCTCTGCAAGCACCGACCACCTGTGCAGCAACCTTCCAACACATCAAAGGCTGCATCAGACCCTCTGACCCGTACTGTGGTGCTGGTGCACACATTTGCAGGGCTTGGCCAATACCTCTGGCTGACTGGCTCATCACTCAAAACTACCCTTTAACCCATTCTGTTGTAACAAAATCCCAAGCAAACAGTTTCAATCCTCGAACTTGGCCTGGAAAACAGTCATATTGGGGAACACCACAAGATGCATTCGGGGAAAACTGGATTTTCAGTACTCCTACCTCTGCAGCATTGAGAACAACCTGAAGGGATAACATCAACTGACAGGGAAAGGGCACGCGGAGAAAGAGTTTTACCTTGAGACTAGCTCCCTCTGCAGCCTGATTTTCAGCACCCGGAACACTGCACATCTTTTTAGACAAACTGCTACTCACAGCGGGAAAAATCTTCTGGGAATGAATGGAGTCAGCCTGGGAAATCTGTTACTCCCCGTCCTCATCATTGTTTCAGGCTTTCCAGCATCACAGGGATGGCGGATAACTACCCCAGTGGCCCAGACCGAAAAGCAGTCGGACCTTCAACTCAAAGTTCTGTCACTGGATGAAGTGTCACATCAAAAGCTTCTGATAAGGCGATAAACAAAGAGGTAATTTCTGGATTTCCTGGGATGACGGAGAGCAGGCTCTGGCCCAACAAACTGGCCAGACGAACTCCCTGCGGCGCTCCACCTGCGTGCCCTCGGGGCAGATCGCGTCCCCGGGGCCCCGGCAGCCTGCCCGCCCCGCCGCAGCGCAGCGCGCCGCTCCCGCACCTCCGCGGCCCCGCAGCGACACCCTGCGGCTGCCGGGGGCGTCCCGCAGGGGCTCGGGACGAAGGGGGCCGCGCACCCCGCCCGGCCCCGGCCCGCCGTGGCACCCTCCGGCAGGGCCCGCACGGGAGCTGCCTCCGCGGGAAGTGCTTGAACCGCAGCCGGACCCCTCTCCGATGTACATGTTCTCATTGACACACAGGGTGAGCACGGAGCAGGAATTAGGCCAGGGAGATTCCACGATTTGTATTATACAGGAAATCAGATTAGATTATCGCTGCGGGTCCTACAGGCTTTAAACCTGCGAATCTGCTGGCAGGTTAATAGCTTCTCTCTCCCCTCACGAGAGTCAAAAGCTCCCTGCGTGGCTGGAAGACCTGTTTTTAAGTGCTCGCTAGCTTTATTACACAAGACACCATACCCGCTGGCCACCTTTCCGAGCTCCCATCTGCCTGGCACCTGGTACAAATTACACTGCTTGAGAAGCAGTTAACAAACTCCCCAGGAGCTTGGTTGTGCTTCATCAGCCAGGTCAACAGGCAGGAGGGATCTCCCTGTGTCAGTGCTCTTCTGCCCCACAAGCCGCCGCAGCCAGCAGCATTGTCTGTGTTGAGCATAAGCCACAGCCGATAAGCGATCAGGTTAGCACAAGCCGTTTGCTGAGCTGGCGAGCAGAAAACACCATGAAGTAACATTGTGCTGCTAAACCTGTGATGCATCAGCACAATGGAGCGCAGAGCTACAGGCACTGCCAAGGCAGGCTCCGACTTTACCACGGTTTCACTGAAAACAGATGAATGTGGCGCTGTCGACTTCAGCCAGCCAGAAACCATGTCATGCACCCCAAAATTGTGTGACAGAATTTTAAAAAAGACCAATTTCAAGGAAAATTTTGCTTTTACCTCTTAGTGTTTCCAATCCACCTTGCGATGAAAACATCTCTTTTCACATTTATATTCCTAAGACCTACCTCTACACATCTCACCCAGTTCCCCAGGTCTGGCTCTTACGCCAGCACTAAATACTGAGATATATCATAAAACTGTGGGAATTGTCAGCACTGAATAGAGCCCGCATTTACAGAGACAAATAACCCCATGCAGGCAGACACAAATAACCCCCTTTCTTTGCTGGACAGCAGCCAGTTTGTTGGTGAGTGCCTCTCCCAAGCTCCAGACTCAGTGCTGAGAGCCAGAGCAAGCATCAGCCCAGAGCAGTAGTCACAGTATAGTATGTCAATGCAATCAATACAGCTAGAGCATTTAAAAGGAGATAGTACATCTACTCGGCTGTGTGCAGAGTTTAGGACTCACATATGCATACAATATAGAAAGCTTACTTTTCCTTGTTTACTCTCTTCAGGGTTTGTGCCTGGCTATTTCAACAGCCACGGCTGGAGGGGTGGATTGATATTATATATAGAAACCTTTAGCTAGCTAAGAGTCAGAAAAAAGCCTGAGTAATTGCTCTGAATGTTCAAAACACCTAGTGAAAAGGCTGCATCATGTCTCCCACAAAAAGAAAAACTATCTGGTAGCATAAATTTCTTGTCTGCTGTAGAAAAATAAAATTCAAACTCGTATAATACAAAGACTCCTCCTGAACATGACATCTCTTTATCTGCTGCCAGCTATCAATATTGTAAATTGGTCAAGCAACCACACCTCATTCTCTCACACAGATCTCATCTGTTTCATCTTGTAGATGCACTTACCAAAGCTAGGTGAAAACACACCTTTCAGTGCCTCGCAACGGAGTAAAAGCTCATTAACAACACTCTGACAACACCAGTTTGCACAGACTACCTTTTCCAGGCATGGAAGAAGGTTGACAACCAGGTAAGGCAGTTATCCTGGGGTAACCACTGGCTACACACCAAGCTGAACTTGGCCACCAAGCTGCAGATTGGTACAAGCAAACTAAAAGTAGCCTGTCCAAGTTTGGCACTTAAAACCCACAAATGACAGTTAAGAGTTTCTGGTATAGGCTTCTTATGTTGCAACTACTTGCCAGGAGACCCCATTCTCCTACAGTCCACCCTCAAATGACAGCTGGAAGGAGGTCTGACCATCTGGAGAAATTGTTCATGATGTTCTGTGACATCGAAAATCAAAGCAAGCAGCCTGGCAAAATATTAGCCTGCTATCATGCTAATTCCCATTTCTTTTCCCTTTGGTCTCTTGTGGAGCTGCATATAAGCCTCCATAAACTTAGGGATAAAGCTTCAAGTTTGGATCCTCCAGATGGGCCATCTCCAGCTACAGGTGGCTAGCTGGGAATTCTCAGCCACCTGGCTTCATTGCTTGATTTGCTTCAAGGACAAGCCCATCTGCTGGCTTTAGTGGCCAGCCTTCTCCTGCCACAACTGCCTCATCTCTAGCACAGAGAAAACACGCACCTGGGCTGGCAGCACATTTGTGAATCCTCAGGCAGTGTGCTACCATGCAGCTCTGCCATACGGCAGGAGGCACGTAACTGACATGTGTGGATATGGTGCGAAGCAGCAATTAAACTTCTTGGACCTCCAATACTGTGTATGTAACAGGGCTGAGATGTTGGGCGGTCCAAGCAGCTTAATTGTGCGTCTTTGACAATAACAACTATCCACTGTCAGTATTAACAGCCGTGGCCTCTCCTGCAGACTGATAAACTTCACATGGGAAAACACCTGCAATGCTCTTAGCACTCACTTCCAGCTTCCCATTCCTACTTCTATCATTTTTCTTTTCTCCCAGCTATCATCATTCTATGCAACACAAAATAGGAGACTAATAAATCACAAGCCTAAGTGTATTGGGGTCTAGACTGAAAGGTGTTGCTAGAAGATTGAACAGCAAATTTGTAAGCAACAACTATCTACCACTTTAATGCTTTTGCAAGATTTCCATGACATTATGGTATCATCTCAGGAAAGGGTCTTACCATGTAGATGGCAGAATTCAGACCAGCTTACGGTAAAAGATTGGTTTTCAAAGAAAGCATCCTGTTCATGATGTGTTTCAAGTGAATTGTAGACTTAGGTCCCTCCTTGTTTACAGGTCAGCATATGATTACGCTTCTGTTAACATGGATCTGAACCTGTTAATACTTTGGTGTGCATCTGTGAAACAGAAAAAGAATTATATCCAGAAGATGCAGTGACCAGTTTTCAGGTCCCTTGTTATTCTCCTTGTTTCCTACCTCTTCTTTGTCATCCCTGCCTCATTCTTTGATGTTCATGTTATCTTCTATTGCTTGTGAACCTTTTGAGGGGATCCTTCTGTTCTGCAAAGAGTTTATCTTCATGCAGACAGAGGAACAGATCACAGAGTATGTATGCTTATTCTTCTAAACACATCGGTAATTATTTTGCTATTTTAACAGAGACAGATTCAAATAAAACCATTAGGTTTGGGCTTTGAATCTGCATCACAGCTCCATTGTCCTCAAAAACTGGCTAAATGCAGACATGGATACAAACATCCAAATAATCTTACATTTTGGGTCTGAAGTTTGATATTTCTATTTCAGGTGTGGTTTGATTTAGAGCTTTGTTGTGCTTCAGAATAAAACTGAACTGCTGGCTGAAAAATGCTCTAAAACAAAACAGAAGATTAGGCAATCCCCTGAATAAACTTCACAAGTCAATCCTAAATGTATTTTTAGGAACTGCTCCGCTGCTTGCAGCCATGCCTAGCAGCGTACCACGATCAAGCATGATCACAAGGATTTTTCCCTCCATATTCCAAAGAATGTACTACAAAACAGGCAAAGGATTCAGCAAGTATGACTTCAGGCTGCTACCTGAATGCAAATTTGTATTTCCAAATCAGTTATGTTTCCTGCCAGGTCCTACTAAATCAAAATAGACCTGACAGAGTAGAGCAGTGGTAAATGGAAAGGACACTCAGCACTTGAATGGAAAATGCAAAAGAGCTTCAAAAGAAAAAGGAAGGAAAAGTAGGGCATCAATCTCTTGCCTTTCCCTAGGGCTTCTTTGCATCTCCTTATTTTATTGACACTATCATCTCTTTCTGTATTCTTAAAGCTCAGCTGTGGTGTGAGGCAGGTTCAGCAGTAATGTCAATCCAGTGAACTAAACTAAGCAGTTCTAGCAGGATTGGCCTGGGGCCACTGATTTCAATGGGAGCTGCTGGATGCTCAGCATGACTGACAGTTAGGCTCTTTGTGGATCAAAAATCAGAATAATTTTGTTCCATCTGGTATTTTCCATGATCCCCACTGTGCCCAATATTACAGTCACACAAACTCAATTTTTAAAAATCACCCCTCAGCTAAAGGCATAAAAATTTAACAAGCACTTGCACAAGTAAAATGGTAGTAACAACAAAATTCTTGCATATTACAATTCTTTGGTAATTGGATAGAGACTCCTTAAACAAACCTACTTTTTCAGGCAGTGAATACTCCAACTTCTCTTTGAGATACTTCATTCTTAGACCCCCAAATCATTGGTAACTAGAAAATGTAGATGGATGTCATCCAGCTAAAGTCTTTTCTACATCTCAAGGTAAAAGATCTGCTGGAGGTCAAACAAGTTAATCTCTGAAGGTGACCTACAGAAAGCAGAAAATAGCAGAGGTAGTAAAGGCAGAAAAAACATGGCTTGATAGATGGAAAAACTGAAGAGCAATAGAAATGGCAGGAAACAAAGAGAAAAGAAGCTAAGTTGAAGGAAATGAAGCTTTAGACTAGAAACATAAGAACTGCTGGACTTCACAGCAGGGTACAGCCCAGTATTCTGTCTCAACAGTGCTGAATGGCAGGTGGAAGAGAAAGAGAATGGTGGAAGTGTATAGCACTTTTCCCCCGACAAACACTTTTAGCTTTCAGAGATACACAGGGTAATAGTTTCCGGAACCGGAGATGGTAACATTTGTGTTTAATAGCTTTTGTTGAAGCGTACTTCTGCAAATGGGTGTAGTCTGAATACAGGTAAACCTGGCATGGACAACAACCTCTGGCAGTAAGGCTCACAGTGTACCTACATTGTGTTTGAAGAAGTATCTCTTTCAGATTTGCCACCTACTTCTTGAACAATGAGAAATGGTAAGTGATGCTTTGCTGTTACATTCTCTACTCCCTGCGTGATTTTTATACTTTTCTACCTTACCCCTCAGCTGCCTTTTGCTAAGCTAAAAACCTCATGTGATGCTTAACAAAACCTCACATCATGCTCAACATAGAAGGTGGTCCATATCTTTTACTACTCTAATCTGCCTTTATCTTTTCTAGCTCTAATATTTTTCTTTGGAGGTATAATCATAAAACTACACAGTAGTAAAGGTAAAGGAACCTGGATTTATTACTGAAAATTCCTTTGAATGCTTCTGAAAGCAACTCCTTGAAAGCAAATGGCAAAAGATGTAGTAAATCTCTGTGCTTTTATGTTTCTAGAAGTGTTTTCAGAAGCGTGATGACCTCATCCCCATACTGCATACTAACTGAGAGAGCTTAGTATAAGAATCGGGTCCCAAGAATGTATAAGCAAAAGCATGGATGTTAACATAGGAATGATCTTATTGTGGGCTCTGTGTCTTATTGCATATAAGTATTGTACAATGCAGTAAGCACTGTGGAATGATCATTGCACAAACACTGTACTGTGTGAAGTTAGCCTTCATATTAGCTCTGAATTATTCGGGGCAAACAACAAGCTTTGTCAAGATAAGTGTGTGGTTAAAAAAAAGGTGCAAATTGAAGATATTTCCAAGTTAGAAGGAAAACGCTGATAATTCAGAAATAGACAAAAATGGGAAGAGTCTGGAAAAAGAAAATGATCTCCAGATGGAGGACAGGGGAATGCCAAAAGTCTTGAAGACGTTTTATTTTAATCCTGATTCCCTAAACATTAGATGTTGTTTATAATACAAAATTGCTTGTATTGTTTGTATGTTACTGCTTGATTTCTAAAGCGATGAAACAAGCTGTGGAAGCCACAGCAGGGTTCCCTTTTAAACATTAAATCAATGCACTACATCTGTTGAAATCCTGGAAAGCCCAAGGCAGCAACGCCAAATTCCAGAGTCTGTACTCAGCAGGAGCCATGTGGTAAATGTCTGCATTTGGGTTCAAAGTTTGGCTTATTAGCTGTCATCCTCTGAAAACTCTTTGGAGGCTCTTCAGTCAAAGCGATGGAACTGAAAGTTCTCCCCCCCCCCTCCAGCAACATTTCTGATACAGTAGAGTCCATGAAAAGCGTTGAACCATACAGGGGAGGACAGTGAGGGGAACTCAAATGAACCCTGTGGTTACTTTGGGACTTGATGAAGGCACCAGACCAAGATGGTGTTTTAATGTTTTTTCAGAGAAAAGTTTTCCACCTTTTTCTCTGCTGACCAAAACATACTAACACAGTAAACTTCAACAGAGTTAAGTTGTCATGAAAAGCTCCCAACACCCACATACAGATACGCCTACTGTTCAAAATAACAAAACCAAAAAAGTTAAGAATTTACTTTACTAAACTTGCCAAATGCCTGAGGTCCGTCTGTCCTCCCACTGTTTATGCACACAGGAATCAACCAAGTTGGGAACAGAAAGTCCGCTAAAATACCATCAAAGATCTGCGTAACACTATGTTCATTCCTGTGTGACTCAGTCTGCTCCTGCTCACTCAGACCTCTCCCAGCAACACACGTCAGCATATTCATTTTGTAGTCTGCTCAGGTGCAATTAAATCCTCAGATTTGGACCGCATGGTAAATTACTCTGTCCCCTCTGCAAATTGTCTGGGGGAGCACATAAAGAGAAAGGTTCAAAGGACATTCCTGGTTTCTAACCCTGAGATGCTGCAGGTTTTCAGTGGGTGACATCCTTTGACACGCTGCAGCCTGTTTATCTACCTCAGTGTCTCTGTTTCTAAAATGGAAATGATTCCTGCTTGTTGAGTGGGTGCGCTGAAAGAAAGTATTACCTAGTCATGCTCTGTTCCTGGAATTAATAATAAAAAAACATGTCAGAAGGAGTTCTTGCTTAATGACTGACGCAGTGCTATTTTTTTCTGAGGTAGTAACGATGACAGTCAACAGCAGAAGCAGCGAGCACAACATGCACGCTCCTCACACTGGGCCCTCTGTTTAAAATGACTGTACGGTCCACTTTATGGTTTGCCAGACATCTCATATGATATTGCATTTTCTTATTCTAATGTGAAATCCTAAATCTGACCTGAAATGTCAAACAGGACACATTCTTTCGTATTCATAGCAACTGCCTGCTTTTCTGAATATTCAGTTTCCTGGCTTGCTGGGCACCTGGCAAAGCGGCCACTGCAAACACACTTATGCAGGGAAAAAGTTCACAGATGGACTGGTCAGATGATGTCTGTCTTGGCTTTTTGGCTTATCTGAACAGCTCTGCACAGGTGACCTGTTCATGAGCGATTTGCTTGCCTGGGACTGTAGAGGCGATGCACCTAGAGCTTCCAAAAACTTTACAGTCAGCATGCCCAAGGTATTACACACTAAAATTTGACTCAGAGTTAAATCTACCTTAACCTTAGGCGTTGGAAGATGGCTGTACCACCCAAGACTTTTACTGGTTGAGTCCAAGTGTTACAGACAGAAGATTTCATTCTGAAAAGCAGTGACATTGAAAATGACTTGATGTGTGATGGGCATTTAGTTAAATACAAGCTGTTACAGTGGGGCAAAAGAGTGAATGCAATGCTTGGATGCTGAAATGGTGGAACCCTGCCTAGGTTTTTTTAATACCAACACATTTGGTATTACTACAGCAACTGTATGGTACCTAGTTCCAGTGCTAAGAAGTGAAGAAAGATCACCTGATACACTGAAGCAAAGACAGTGAAGAGCCGTGAGAATGACTAAAAGGGCTGAGAAAAAATGTTTTAGTTTCTCATATGAAGATAACAAAAAATATTAAGAGGTGCAATGATGAAAACCAAAACCCTACAATATTCACACTAGAAATATAGTACATTTTTCAAAAGGAAGTATAAAACCTTGGAAAACCATACAAAGATTAATGATGGATTTTGCTTCATTACAGATTTTATATTCAAAATTGATTGCATTTTCTAAAATAAGTGCTTTAGTTCAAAGAAACTAAGATACTGAACTCTGATGATCTGCTGAAATGGAAAACTGAAATCTATGGTTAGAATTGTCTTTTCTGGTTTGATCAATGAACACAGCCTTTTGCGTAAACTGGGTTGGTTTTGAACCCTCTGTTCCTAATTCTACTGTGTTTTCCAGAGGTGAACAAGGCAAATCTCCAGATTTGCAGCTGAAACCATTGAGATTTTGCTTAAAAAACCCATCACCCCCCAAAAAACCCACCCCAAAACACAAAGCCCACAAACCATTAATTTCTGCCAATATTCACCTCCTAAGGAAGAAAAGTAAATTTCAAAATAGCACAGAGATTACTACTGGTATCTCTGCCAAAAAAATAACAGTACTCACTTCTGGAGAGGATATGCTTTAATCCCCTTGTCAGCCTCATTCAATAATTAGCAGCTAGCTAATCTCTTCCCTAATTTACTCAGGACTGTCCAACTGGTTCGATCCCACTGGTTTGATTCCTCAGGATAGAAGACTGTACCACAGGGAGATCGGGTATCTATCAGGTTGTCTGTATCTCAAGAGAAAGGGAAAAAACGTGATTTGCCCAGATAAATTCAATGTCCTATCAGCTAAGCAGCAAATGCTGGCAGGCGCGAAAGAAAGATCTGGTAAGAAGCTGAATGGTTGTAGGGTGGCTGGTGGTGGAGCAGAGGCTGCTCATGCAAAGGGCAAAGATGCCTCCTCACTCTGGAGCCCCCACCCCATACCTTGAAGGCAGCTGCAAGACAGAGCTCTGAACTCCAGAGCTGGTTTAGTAACTGCCCACTTCTGCTGCTCTTGCTTACCTAAATCACTTCTGAAGGGGCCAGATGATGCTGAAACCTGGACAGCCTCTTCAGAACACTTTGCTGGCTGGATGGTTTTGAATGAAGGGATGAAAGGATCATGTCCTTCATGGCTTTTCACATGTACATATGGGAAACAGCTGAAAGAACAACTGAAATTCCTTCTTCCCTTCTAGCAGGCTCTCAGCCTTAGCCCTGCTCTGGATCTTATGGAGATGCTGAGTGCTGCCCCTCAGGACACAGCTAAAGCACAATTGCCATTGCTCTATTTGACTCCTTGCTAGTGGGAAAAGCCACACGCCTGCCACTGCTGGGTTTTGCAACAAGACTTGCACAAAGACCAGTTGAACACTGTGCACTGCTGTCCAGAAGGTTTAAATGACACAAAATCACCCTGCTGTCAAACATTTACTTAACATATTGGCACTGCATGGCAGGTGAGGGGGGAGGCTGTCTTATCTATTTCAGTCTTGACACTGAGTTGCCTCTGTCTCACACAGTACAGGTGATGACCATAATACAGCAGCCAGCTGCTCACATTTTAGACATCCAAATGATTCCTCACATACAGGGAGCCTCATACAAAAATATCACTACATTATTGGGCTTGAAATTGTGATTTTCAAAGGGGGTTTAGGCAGAGCTGATTAAGAATGCTCTATTTTAAGGCAAACGTTTGCACTGTGAAAAAGTTAGTTTGTTTGACCTTGGCGAGGAAAAAAGAAAAAGAATTCTGAAATATTCCAGTTAGAAAACATTTCCATTGCATCTCACAGCAATGGAGCTCCCACTCTTTTCCTTAACCTGCACCACCCAGGTGCCCGCTCACAATGCACAGAAGCAGTTGCATTGCAGGCATCCCTAGCTATGACATACTGTTGTTGGTGTTATCTCACAGAGAGCAGAGAGAGCAGGAAACAGGAATCCAATTCCAGCTCTGATAAGATACAATGTCAGAACAAACATAGGAAAGATTTTTCCTTTAGGACAGTTAGCTTGTTTTGTGACAAACACCGACAGGTTGTTTGAAGAAAGAAAAAGCTGTTGCTATGAAAGTTTAACTTAGCAATGCCGAATTTCTACTTTAAAAGAAAAGGGAATAATTCTACACTGTTGTGCAGCAGTTGGAATTCAGCCACAATGAAACTGCATCTGCCTTAAGACACAACCTGAGCCATTCACCTGCATGGAATTATGATTGCCCGCACAAAAGCAGAATTTGGTTCTCAAGTTAACATTTCATTGCATTTAGTTGGTTTTTTTTTAATGCAAAATAAAGCTTAATCTAATTCTGTTTTCTATAGTATGATTTACTCGGTATGATCATATGTTGTTGCATAGTAAAAAATACACACACACACGCTGCAGAGCACTATTTAGTTCCTAGTATCCTGCTATGTTCTATATGCTGGTATTCTTACCTAGTGCAATGCCTGTATTTAATGGGAGCCTGTAAACAAGCACTACGCTGAGACGGAGGATGCCCAGTGCGTACCCAGAACTGCAGCCTCAGCTCGTGATCCTCCTCCTGCTGGTCATAATGCCGCCCCTGATTATCTGAATTGAAACCAAAGATGTGACTTCTTTGAAAGGGGAAGATCTGCCTTTGTATAACCTGCCACAGGGAACTGAAGACATGATGCATGTGTATTTTGTACAGGTGTATTTGATCGACATGGGGACAGAATATATTCAGAATATCAAAGTCTTCCCAAAACAAACACCCTAATCAATAAAATCAATCAATCTAACAGAAGACAAACAGACCTTTACAAGATGCCTCTTGTGTACGCTCTTGACTGATATATTTTTCACCATTTTAAAATATGTACACGCAAATGGCAGCTGCAACTTCCAAAACTCACACTGAATTTTTTTGCTTGTGGCTGAAGAGCGACAACCTGCCCTCAAGGGCTGTGCTTATTAGACTTCTCTCCAAAGACAGCCAATGTAACTTACACTTAGTCTTGTAACCTTTGTGCCTTGAATACCAAAAAAAGGGTGGGTGGCTTTTTTGGCAGAGCAGATTGGTAAATCTGTGATGCAAATATTTTGACTGCTTAGTCACTCCAGCTCTAATTCTAGTGAAGGGTCTAGAGACTGATCTCTCTCCTTGGTGGGTGGAGAGAAGAAGGGTTGGGAATAGGAAAAACATTAGATTGCTTACAAGTAATAGGAATTAATTAGTTAATGTTTATAAAGTGCTTTGAGATGAAAAGCAGTACAGGAGCCTAAATACTATTAAATAATTGAAACTCTCCAAGGTGGGGTGGGGGTGGGGAACATGGTATAACAGCAGGTGTTCTTGTTGTCTGTGTGTCTGCTAAGCTTGTATCTGACCATTTGTGACATAAGAATGAAAAAACACCCAACAGAGTAACCAACAAAACCAGTGAATCAGAACTGCTGATGAGACCCTAGGCACAACAGCGTGGGAGTTCTGCCTCAAATACAAAGCTCTTTCAGGTCAAATACACTGTAAAATACACAGAAATAAACACTCATGCACCACAGGAAATGAAATGCTGACCTCACATTAATGTCAGTCCTTAAAAGCTCTACCAGCCCTGAAGTACATCACTGTGAATCTCATTGGAATATTCACTAAAAATTCCCGGCACTGCAGTATGTGCCACAGAGGAATAAAGCAAGTACAGCACCAGTAGTGCTTGCAATTACTTTGGACACCTGTAAAATATCAACAGTCTCTGGAGCCCAAATTTACAAATTGTCCAGCAAAAACTGCAGCTCTGAGCAATGAACAATGTGCATTTGCAAAGAAATCTTGTTGCACAAACTGCACTGCTATTGGATTGAAAAATTAGCGGATGCAAAGAGTACGACAGGCTTTTGCTGTGAGGATTTTATTAAGGCATTTGTTACAGCAGGTCCCTGTCACACTCGGTTCAAGCTGTCTCAGACATAAGCAGTCACAGGATGGAAAATTGGCAGAAGCTCTATAAACAAATAACGATCAGCAGCAAAGTGTTAGGGGAGGTGAAAAAGCCTCATGGAGCAGGCAGGGACTGCTAGTGCCTGTCTCATTTAGAAAATCTAAATGAAATTAATAGAAGTACAAAGCAGTAAGAGGGCCAGTTAAAGAAACGTGCGCTCCCTGAGCACGTGGAGTACTACACCTAAATACTTACCACAAAATTTGCTCATTTCTGTGTTTCTTCACAACATATGAAATATGTGAAGTCAATTTTAATTGTCTGTGAGTCCACTGGTTAAGTGTTAAATACTGCCACAAAATTACATGGATTTAGAGAGAGAGAAAAGTCTATGTGCCTGAAGGAAATAATCTACACTATAGATAAAGTATGTGAGAGAAAAATGCCAGTATTTGGGAGGGGTACCGAAGTACAAGTCTTTGATTGCAAACCATAAGTAATTTGATAAATTTTTGCAGGTCTCAATATATGTAGTTTTCCGAGTTAAGACATTAAATAGGGGTATTTTGAAAGTTGCATTTGATTTGAAGGAGGAAGGAATGGTGGACGCCGCCCCCACCCCCCCTCCACCAGCCTCCTTTTGTCCAAGACTAAACGATCCCAGCTCCTTGTAAGACTTGTTCTTCAAACCCTTCACCAGATTCATTGCCCTTCTTTGGACATGCTCCAGCACCTCAATGTCTTTCTTGTAGTGAGGGGCCCAAAACTGAACACAGTATTCAAGGTGTGGCTGCAGATGGAGGGGAGAAAACCAAAGAGTGGGAGGCTGCTTGTACAAAACCCACTAAGTGCAAATACTACTGTGAAAGCCACTTTCTCAACCCTTTGTCCACGCCATATGAATACCTCTTTAGGCACTCCTTTCCAAAACATGAGTGTTGACTGCAAGAGGACTCTTATCATCTAGCTCCTGGCACAAACTATTTTGATCGCTAATGCAGGAAAATGATCATGCCACCTTCAGAATTAAGAGATGTTATTAGGAGAGTAAAATTGCTTCCTTTAACCATCATAAGCTACAAGATGCATAGAGTTCAGTTTCAACATACAGAAAATGCCCACTGATACTGAACATTCCTGTCAAAATATTTGATCACATCCTTAATTTTAAATATGTAAATCACTAATTTCAAGAAACTACTTTGATTTAAAGGTGACACCTTGCTAAATGAGAGTTTACCATCAAAACAGTCTGCAACTGAACTTAGTATCCTCATAGCAAAATGCAAGGTAAATTACTGTAAACGAGAAATGAATTTGCCTCATTTCTCTACTTTCATGAATGAAATCTCTCTGGCAGTCTTATTTACCACACTTAATTAGTTTTCCTCTTTTTACATTCCATTTCATTTCATTTCATTACCAGTAAAATTTACGCAAACCTACCCACCGCCAGCGTGTGACGTGTATCGTGGAGGTGTGGGAACCTGCAGCAGATTTGCTGTGGGGGGGTGGAACTTGGTGCCGAGACCTGGCAGAGCTGGACTCCGGTGCTGTAATGGCTGTCTTGACCTTTCCTTGTTACATGCAGCCTCATAGTCAGTTACTCATCTTTACAAAGTCTCAAAATAAACTTTTTTGATAAAGAGGTAAGAATTCAGATCAAAATGTGCAGACTATGCTGTTTTAGTTAACGCTCGTGCTAGATTACCAAACTATTATCCAACGCCAGAAGATGATGTGGTTTGTGCTAAAGGTTTCTTGTCAGTAATCTGAAGATATACCGAAGAAAAAAAACCAGCATAGCTTTTGGCTACTCTAGCTTTCTCCAGGCTGGGTTACAGAGAAAGACTGTACAGTAACAAAGAGCTTCCCAAGCAGGCATGACTCCTGCTGGTGCCCGGCGGTGGGAATGGCTCTGGAATTCTTCTGCAGCCTCACAGCACAAGCAGGAGCCCTTCTTGCCCGGCCAGGCCTTCCTCGGCTATCAGCTGATCCTCTGCCCTTCCCAGCCCCTGAAAACAAAGCCAAGGACCCAGCGTCCTGAGAAGGTTTGGGGGATCTGTTAAAAAACCCTATTCTGAGGGGAAAATATCACATCAGGAAACTGCTTTTCTTGTTGATTTCTTTTGCACAACATGGAGTTGCAGAGGTCCAGGCTGCCAGGGCCGCAGCTAACGCAAACCACCCTGAGGTAACAACTGCGGCCCGGGCAGGGTTTCAGCTGTGCAGGGGGCTCTCCTGCGGGCAGCCTGCTTCTGAGAAGAAGGCCGGCCGCTTTCCGTCCGAGTGAAGGGGGGAGCCACGCAGAAGCACTGCTGAAGGCCAAGGCGCTTTCGGGCCGGCGAGGGCATCCCCGCTGGAGCCCGAACCCCATCAACGCAGAACCGCTCCCGCCGGCTGCTTCAGCAAGGCCGTGTTTCGCTCAGGAAAGCGCACGGGAAGCCCGGAGGGCGCTTCGGCAGGGCCACATTTCCCTCAGGAAAGAGCTGGGAAAGCCCGGAGAACGCTTCTGCCCGCCCGCCCGCCACCGAGCCTGAGGCGGCACCGAGCCCGCTCCCTCCCAGCCCGCCGGCTCCCCCGCAGGCCGCCAGGGGGCGCCACAGACCGACCGCAGCAGCCCAGCCGGTGGCAGAAATGCGCTTTATGCCGCGCAGCGCTCGCGCGGGGCAGCGAAGGGGCAGGTCGCGACAGGGCCCTGTCGCGCCGCGTGGAAACGGGCGGGTCCCTGACGGGGGGGAGAGCACACACTGACCCAGGACGCCGGACAGCGGGCGCGCACGCCGCCACTTAGCCAGCGCATTACAGCTTCCACGCTGTGGCGGCCGCCGGGAGGTCTGGCGGTCCCCTTGGTGGCCGCTGCGGGGGGTCCCTGCGGGCCCTGGGGACAGAGCCCGGGGTCCGGGAGGCGGCGGCGCGTCCAGCGGTGACAGAGCTAAAGCTGTGCGGGGCCCTGCGCCCCCAGGTGCTGCCGCACCCCCCGGCAGGGAGGGGGATCCCGGCAGGGAGGGGGACCCCCCGCGAGGCTGACACCACCTAGAAGTCATGGAGCGGCATCATTCCCTCAGACACTGCCTGAAGTTGTTTTGACACATGAAATGGAGCAGATTGCTGCCTATTTTTAACCCATGCTAAGGCAATGAGGGGCAAAAAAGAAAAAAAAAATTTAAAAAAATCAGTAAGACAACAGCAGGTGCGTTGGCAGAACAGAGTGAGGTGGGATGAAGGTGCCAGGTGCCAGTGGCAGGGAGGAAGGGTTTCCAGTATTTGTTGGGAAGAAATCCTACTACTTCACTGTGGGCCTACATCTCAGCCCAACAATGTACATAGTTTTTCAGAACCAGCTCGTAACGATGAAAAAGACTCGCAGAAAAATTACTTCTACACAGAAGAGGGTGGTAGTGGAGGTACTGATGGAATGTGAAATAAGACAAATGAGCAGTGGGCTTTTCTTTCCAGGAGGGAGGACTGGTAAGTTACATTGCCACATTTTATCGCTGGAGATGTATTTGGGCAAATCCAACTGGAAAGATCAAATAAACGATGCAAAACTAGTTAAACAACAGTGCACACACCCCACTCAGCAAAAGATCATGGTCTGAATGCCCAAGGAGCAGTGTTAGTAGTGATATCCCTTTCTTTTCCAGGCTTTTGTTTTTCTTTTCTTTTTCTTTGTGGACCACTCACTTTTATGCTTATACCAAAACCGCAGAAACAGCACCACGTTGTGCTGAGCAGACAGCAAATTGTTCATTCCCGGCACAGCCATCTCTTTCACACACAGGACTCCTCCAAGCTCTGTCATATTGCTCTTGATACAGCCAGCTCTGTGACCTCAGCCTCTCCCGCTGCAGCACCAAGCAAGCCCAGAGCGGAGCACGCTGCCAAGTACAGACAGGTAAGGGAAGCAGAGGGAGTTTCTCAGAACAGAAAATTAAGGCAGAATAGCAAACATGTTCTGTGCCCCATTTGATCACTGTTGCTCCCTGCTATGGTAATCTAGAGAGGTTTCCACCAGTTTAAGGAAATTCTGGAGGACTCAAAATGACAGTGCTTTAAGATTGGCCATAGTCCTGCAGATTTATACTACACAGAGCCAATAAGATCTTCCTAAGTACCAAATATCAGTAAAGTCTTAGCTAAAAGCTGGGACTGCCTAAAATGTTCTCAGGCACTTGATCCCCAAAAATGCACCAAATGAGCCAGAAGACCAGGGTTTCAAATACCAGACTGCAATTATTTGGTCTACAACAGATGTCAGCTCAAGACGCAGACTCTCGAGACTGGAAAGCACAACAGCAGAGTCACCACAAAAAAAGTCTTTTTTCTCAATTACTCCTGATAGGAAGTAACGATAAATGAAAACAAATAATGACATGTTTTATTCCAGTGGTCTGCTGGTGGGCCATGCTTTTGATGGATACAAATAAAGCTGCTGCTCCATGACTGTCCCATCACATATCCTCTGCTATCTACCAGTTACACAACTGCTGCTCCCTGCGCACTACCTTCCCACATTCTTACTTCTTACCTCATGCTACACACCAAGATCCTTGTGCTTCTCACCTAATATTTGAAACCAATACAAAAGTTTGTACTGCCCACATTACTCCCAGCCCATTTCACTCGTTCCCAAATAACTCTGGTGCACTCATGCCCTGCATTCCCACCTGGAAATGCAGGTCCTACCATTGTCTTGGACACTGTAGACCATGGAAGCTGTGAACTGCTGCTTCACACAGGAACAAATCAGTGCATGTTAGCTGCTCCTCAGTAACAGGAGGTGGCTAACCTTTCTGTGGAAGAGGGATAACCTGGGGTTTGCCACAACACACCATGTGGATAGATACTACTGCACAGCTGGTCCTACAGTTTGTCATAGCTGTAATTTTGCCTATTTTTAGTTTATATAAAACGTTGAAGAAATCTCATTTCTTACCAAAACTGAAATTGTAAGAAGCAACATCATATATGCATAGTTATGACACACTTTTCACCTTGACTACAGCCTACCAAAACTGTCTGTGGGACTTCATCACTTTCAGCATTCTCCAACCCACTGGGAAACAGGAGTGTTAACCAGCCCAAACACATGATACAAGATCAGATCTTCGATAGGAAAATGCTGCAATCATGCAGGCAGGATCTCTTCAAGAATTCTCCCTTCAAACAATGGGGGGGGTTCTCTCTCCGAGAGTGAAATACTGGTGAAGGGGAAATGACTGAAGAGGTTCCTGTGTTTGAGACCTGCTTCTTGCCTTTACTATGTCCCTCAGTCCTATGGGGAGAGTCACTAAATCTGCATCAACTTCCCAGTTCCTGTAGTCTGTAAATCAGCCAGAACTCCCCTTGACCTTGGTGGGAGGTTTGCATGAATAAAGCCAGCAGAAGAGAGACAGGAATGAAAAATCACATACAAGAGCCTTTTTTTTTTTTTTTTTTTTTTAAAGGAAAAAAGTATTTCTAGCAATGAGAAATCTTTTCTGCTCCTAAGGGCAAACTTTGAAAGTGAAATAACAGTTACATGCGTATAGCCTATTATTTGTTAACAGGTTTCACACAAGTAACTTGCTCAAATCACTTTGAAAACATTTCCTTTAATATAGGAACACAGGAGATAGATTAAAAGAATGTAAGTCTCCTGCTGAATGCCAGAGGCTCTGGAACACTGAACTCAGCACTTTGTAAAATTATCTCCCTTCAAAAGAATTTTCTACTGTACTGATTGAAAAGAAAGGCAGGAGCCAAAGAACACTAGAGAGATTTAAAGTCAATTCCATTACACATCCATATTCATCCTCAAACCAACTCGGGTTTCAAACAGAGCCAGCCACACCTGGCTGCGGGCTGGACAACTGCGGCGCATCAGCTATAGGAGATGCTGCACTGCTGTGGGAATAGGCCACTGAAGGACAACAGACCCCAAAGGAATAGCTGTGGGAGCTACTGCCTCTTGAGCTGGCCTGCACCAGCTTGCTGTGGCCGGTACTGGGGGCAGCAGTAGAGCAGAGGATGGCACCTCTGGCCTCAGGGCACCAAGCTGACCCTCTGTGCCCTAGGCTGGGGCTGCCAGATCAACTCCCCCCAACTCAGGCAAGTCCACCGCTTACAAGGTGGCTTTCAAAGTAAGACTCAGAAATCCAGAGCCAGTACATTTTCAAACTTGCCTGGTCTGTTTCTGCATCCTCGTTCTCTCTAAAACAGAAGTCTAGCTGCTCTCATCCCCCAGCATACCTTTAGCTAGTCCCACTCCTGAGAGTATACACCTTTACCTATGTGCCTATACAGTAACCAGCCTGACAGCACCCTGGCCCTGGCTGTGACCTTTGTAGAACTCTATTTACCCAAAGGCCTCCACCCACCATTTGGTAACCACAATTAGCCCTACGAATACAGAAAACTGTATATAACAGAAAGTTCGGGGAAATTGCTCAACGAATTCTTCACTCAGGTTTCATTTCAATCCTTGGACTAAAAGTTTTCATACCAGTCCACTCTCATTCAAGATGGTGACTGGCTTTGTGACTATCTAGGCATTTCTATCACATCGATCATTGTGTTATACCAGGGCACCAAGCTGCAGGTAGGCTCCAGTTCTCAGGATTTTGTCTGATGTATTTTAAGAACCTCACTGTCAAACACCCCGATACAGGATTTCGGCTTCCTTTCAACTTTCAGCCAAAAGGCTGCATATCGTAATTTGGGCTGCAGTATGAGTAAGCATGTATTCTAATAAGGGAAAGATGAGACCTGAACTTCTCCTAGGCTATGAAGATTGGAGGATTGTGCCATATAGCTCTGGGCATCTCCAGCTTTCCTTGAAGCCTGTGGCAGCAACCCAAGATCTCTCTGGATCAAGCCTTCACTCATTCAGAAAGCAATTCTCCTGGGATTTTCAATAAGGTCTATTTTTCACTCCTGACACTGCTTCTACGCTACTAATGTTAGGATTTCTGCCAAAATATGTCAAACTTCCCTTTTCGTCCTCTTTTTCTCCTTTTTTTTCTTGAAAAAAACCACCACCACAGTGATGGGTTCAGTTGTGAGTTTTTTTGTTTGGGCTTGTGGGTTTTTTTTATAATTGGTTGGTTTGCTTTGCTGTTTTTATATAGCAGCTTTCATAGCCCAGAGTCGGAGTGGTTCAGTGGAGCTAGATCACATACAGCAGCAGCCAAGAAGCATGTTAGAACGCTGCATACCCAAAGCACAGAGCAATAAGCAGTAAGCAACGTGACAAGTCTGAGGATATGTCTATGAGTTCCTTGTCATTGACAAGTTCCTTAGGAAAAACAGACCTCAAGCTGTCAAGAGTGCTAAAACTCCAGGATGGAGAAAAGGCACTGAACTTCTCCTGCTCAAAGGTTGTATTTCCTTCCTCATATCTGTGTTAAGAAACACTGCCAAAACCAATGACTGATGCTGGTACAAGTAGGATAGAAACGAAATGGAGAAGAATAGAGGACTTGCAATGTGAGATTTCAAATCTGCAGTTAAGATATTTTTCAGTTCAAATAGTATCAGTTTACACTTCTTAAAAACAGCACCGCCTTCTTAAGAACAAGTAGTTGGCAAAGTTTTAGAGTTAAAAGTGCGTCTTATCATGGTAAATGAAATCAAGTTAAGTAAGTTTCCTTGCTAGAACAAAGTAAACAGGATTCAACGGTTGCCACGAATTACATCAACAAGAAACTGTAGGAAATACAGCTTCAAAAAAGAGTCTGGACCAAACCTTAAGCTGACATAAGTCATCATAGCTTTAAGAAGTTAATTTACTTTAAGCTACTAAAAATCTGATTTATGTTGAATATTCCTAGTAGAAGTAATAGACTTGTTTTCTGCATATAAAACCCACCCAAATTAACTTTATTTATTATTATATGTGCTAATTAGTGATACATAAGTCTCAAGCCCTCACTAGATGCAAAATACATATGCTCCATTACAACAGCAGCCTTTTCAGTCGGTAAATATTAAACCATTAAAAAATTATGACTCTTCAGTCATTAACGGCCAGTCAACAGGAAACACTAAATGAGGCCTGCTGGTGTTGTTTTTCTCACTGAATAGTCTGCTTTTGACAACTGACTTTACAAGTGCTCAGTAGAAATGCATGCAAGGCATCCTGCCAGCAGCAGCCAGCAGAATCTACACCCACCTCAGTAGCCCCGTGAGACTCCCTGAGAATTGTTCATGAAGTAAAGGGTAAGACTGGATGCTCTTTACAATTACAATGAGAATTACAATGCAGTGGCCCACTGCAGCACAAGGAACTGATGATGGATGGAGTACCATTCTTTCCTGAGCAACAAGTAAATGAGGCAGATACAATCTCACTTCTAATACAGTTGTCAATTTGTAAGCTAACCTGAAAAATCTTGTGTGAAAGTCACAGCATTATAAAGAAGAGCAGGCACATTAATAATCAGTCTTTCCACTTGTTGCATGTAATACCTGCATTGTTTTGCAAGGATTTAGGCCTTCTAAAAACTTGGTTGCCACTACACAGATGCAGCCTCTAGATATGGTCCCCATTTCTGCCAGGATCATTCACTATATTTTACAGTGCTGTGTCAATTCTTGTTTTTATCAATGTTGCTGTCACTTCCTTTAGAACAAAACTCTAGAAACTGCCAGATTCAACTGATTGTCTTGACATCCCCTGAATTTTTCTTTTCTCATTTTCCTTGCACTGCACTTGCTGTTGTCTCTCCATTGTTTTCATTATGATATCATACTTACAGCTTAGCTAGGGAACATGCTGTCTTATTAAGCTGAGGAAAAGGATAAAGCAAAACCATTTTTATTATAGCAATATAACAAGCGTTAAACAATTCAGGTTTTCTACAATATTACTCGTCAGGCCTGTGCTGGGCCATCCTGAGGAAAACTGACCATTGCCTTACATCACACCATGTTCCTGGGACTCTCAGGAAAGCCACGCTTCAACAAATAACACACCTTATTTCCCTGCTGCATACACCCAGCTCCAAGGCTTTTTCCACATTACTTTAACCTAGGTTCCTTTCTCATATTGCGTATCACCACTCAACTTTTTCCACCAGCTTAAGCTACATCTCATTTTATTTTCTGTCTGTGGAACCCATCCAAGACATAATCCGCTCTAGGGAAAGAACAGCATCATTGAAATCATCTTGCTTTCTAAAGAAACTTCTGGCCTCTGGACCTAATCCAGTTGCCACTGTTGATGTCAGAATGGGATTTGGGGCCACAGGAATATAGAGAGTCTATATCCAACTTCATATTCTCTTTAAGTCCTTTTGCACTATCCTTTGTCGAAATCATTTCTAAAGCATCCATATTTACCCATCTGTGAGTTTTATTTACTCACTTGAGGTACTCAGAAAGGCTTGGTTCAAGTTAGGCTAATATTATGATGAACTACCAAGAATACAAAAGAAAAATGTTTAGAAATGGGTTAAAGATACAAATAAATGTCTTAAGGTAATAATACAAAAGTTCAGAAGTAAAGCTTTGGGAATGTTTTCTGCAGAGAGTTAGATCTCCACTGGACAGAAGAAGCTGGAGAACATAATAATTTCACAGCTTCAGTTCAGTAAGGATTTCATTATACTTGAAGAGTTAATTACACTTCTTATATATAGATTCATAGCCACATATTTAAACCCTTATCTGAATACGTCTGTGTTGTAAAAGCTGAAACTAACTACTGATCCTACAAACAGGACAGGTAAAATGGATTGCCTGTTCAGCACGTTTATAGGACAGACTTCAAAATCAAACAATTTCATGGTAATACTGGAAATGCTGAAAGTTCTGTTGATTCCAAGGCTGAGAATTCCTTTGTCCTCATTCTAATCTGCCAAAACATCTTCCTGCAATAATACATCCTGATTTTATCATCTTTCACTTCAGGGTGGTTTCTGACACTTTTAGAAAGCTCCCTGCAATGCATTTCCCTGGAGAAAAGGATGTCACTATATCTAAACACAGAAAAGTTTCATACACAATATACAGACAATGATGTTTGCACACAAATCTTTTGATTCTTAGAAATTTCGGAGTGAATGTGTTTGTAAGGCAGTAGAATGAGACACTTCGTACTCACAGACAGGAATGTACGTCACTAACTGTTCTCCAGCTCAAATAATATATCATTAAATTCAACCCCTCTCTTTGTACCTGCAAGAATTGCCCTACAGAAGTGGAGTGCATAAGTATACCTGTGAGCACATGTGAGCCAGACATGTTTTCCAAAACGTAACGCCAGGGTTGGTCTCTTTCTTCACGGCAGTTACGTTAAGGAACCATGTTACTCACATTGCCAGCATGAAAACAGATGTTTGCTTCATGCCTAACTAATGTTTCCAGCTATCGGCACTCTAGAGCCAGCTCCCAGTGAAACCTGTCAGGAGTTTTTTCATCAATCCCGGCAGACAGAGCAGCTCCTCTACCTGGCCTGTACAGAACAAACAGCAGGAGAACATTTCACTAACCATCACCCCCATTAAGGCCAGAAAGCTCAAGTCCCTTCCGTACCTATAAAACTGATCTGAAAAAGGACATCTGAGTGCCTATATGGGAAACCATATCACCACGCTGCTTACTTACTCAGAAGGAAGGTATATTCTAATGGATATTCACAAATTGGTAGGAGGGGAGGAAAACCAGCAGGAATATTTTGGCCCTGAAGTAGTTAAAAGCCTTCCTGATAAATCTCAACAAGATAATGAATGACCCAGTACATCTGCTTTGAGCTTAATGGTCAAAACTGAAGAAATAATTACTGTGAGAGCCTCAAACATTTTCTCAAGGGTAAAATAACTGTTTAATGTGAAAGCAAAGAAGCTACAAGTGCTAAATATTTAAGTGTCATATTTGCATTGAGCATCATAGAATGGTTTGGGTTTGAAGGGGCCTTAAAGATCACCTAGTTCCAAATGCTGCTGCCATGGGCAGGGACACCTTCCACTAGGCCAGGCTGCTCGAAGCTCCATCCAACCTGGCCTTGAACACTGCCAGGGCAACCTGCTCTAGTGCCTCACCACCCCCATAGAGAAGAATTTCTTCCAAATACCTAAATCTACCCTCTTTCAGCACAAAGCCATTCCCCTTTGTCCTATTACTACATGACCTCATAAAAAGTCCCTCTCCAGCTTTCTTGGAAGGCCCTTTAGGTGCTGGAAGGCTGCTATAAGGGTTACAAGGAGCCTTCTCTTCTCCAGGCTGAACAGTGCCAGCTCCCCCAGCCCATCTTCACAGGAGAGGTGCTCCAGCCCTCTGGTCATCTTCATGGCCCTCCTCTGGACTCACTCCAACAGGTCTATGTCATTCTTATGCTGGGAGCCCAGAGCTGAATGCAGTACTCCAGGGTGGGTCTCACAAGAGCAGAGGGGGAGAGTCATCTCCTTTGACCTGCTGGTCACACTTCTTTTGATGCAGCCCAGGACAGGGCTGGCTTTTGGGGCTGCCATCACACATTGCTGGGACATGTTGAGATTCTCAACCACCAACAGCCTCAAGTCCTTCTCCTCAGGGCTGCTCTCAATCCATTCTCTGCCCAGCCTGTGTTTGTGCTTGGGATTGCCCTGACCCACATACAGGACCTTGCACTTGGCCCTGCTGAACTCAATGAGGTTTGTATGGGCCCACCTCTCCAGCCTGTCAATGTCCCTGTGGATGGCATCCCTTCCCTCTGGCACATCAACTGTGCCACACAGCTTGGTGTCATTGGCAAACTTGTCGAGGGTGCACTCAACCCCAGTGTCCACGTCAGCAACAGAGATGTTAGACAGCCTCAGCCCCAGTATGGACCCCTGAGGAACACCACTCATCAACACTCTCTACTCGTACATCGAGGAGCTAACCACAACTCTTTGAGTGCAACCATCCAGTCAATTCCTTATCCACTGAGTGGTCCACCTGTCTAATCCATGTGTCTCCAGTCTAGAGGTAAGGATGTCATGTGAGGCAGGGTCAAATGCTTTGCTCAAGTCCAGGTAGATGACGTCAGCTGCTCCTCCCTCATCCACCAACACTGTAACGCTGTTGTAGAAGGCCACCAAATTTGTCAGGCACGATTTGCCCTTAGTGAAGCCATGCTGGCTGTCACCAATCACCTCCTCATTTTCCATGTGCTTTAGCATAGTTTCCAGGAGGATCTGTTCCATGATCTTGCTGGGCACAGAGGCAGAGTTAAGGCTGACCACCCTGTAGTTCTCCAGGTCTTCTTTATTTCCCTTTTTAAAAACGGGATCTATGTTTCCCCTTTTCCAGTCTGTAGGAACTTCATTGAACTGCCACAACTTCTCAAATATGATGGATAGTGGCTTAGCAACTTCATCCGCCAGTCCCTCAGGACCTGTGGATGTACCTTGTCAGGTCCCATGGACTTGTGCACCTTCAGGTTCCTTAGATGATCTCAAACCTGATCCTCTCCTACAGCAGGCGGTTCTTCATTCTCTGAGTCCCTGCCTTTGCCTTCTGTGACTTGAGTGGCGTGGCTGGAGCACTCAGTGAAGACTGAGGCAAAACAAGTCACTGAATACCTCAGCCTTCTCCATCTCCTGGGTGACTGGGTCTCCTGTTTCCTTCTGGAGAGGGCCCACATTTCCCCTAGTCTTCCTTTTATCACCAATGTACCTATAGAAGCTTTTATTTTTGCCCTTGATGTCCCTGGACAGATTTAATTCTATCAGGGCTTTAGCTTTCCTAACCTGATCCCTGGCTGCTTGGACAACTTCTCTGTATCCCTTTTTGATAATTTTTGATCAATGAAGACTAAGTATTCAAGCTAAGACTAAGCTATTAGGAATAGTTCAAAACCATTTTCAAAATACATTTAACTTTTTTTGGAGAAGGAGGGTTATAGCCATCATTTGAATCTAATCTTTCTCATATTTTCCCCCAAAGCATGCTAGTGCATCTCCACTGACTGACTTAGAATCAAAGCTTTGTATCTCTTTTATGCACATTATAAGGAAAAAAGTTGTTTTCTACTCTGCTCAATTATTTTTGTTCTCCTTCATTTATACTAAACATCATTCAGTAAGAAAAGAAAATCTGAGGTGTAAGGTGTAGAGGCAGAGGCATTCTTTTCCATCCTAAGAATCGTAGGCACATAACAAACAAAACCAATTTGTTAAAGACTTGGGTCAAAGATGAGAAGCTGGAAATCTGTATTCTTAGTACTGATCTTTGCTGTGCCCCTAACTTGCTGCATGGCATTGGTTAAGCCTTCAAGGCAGGGACAGTCTCTTCCCATGCATTTGCATCACATCTAGCACATCAAGACTTCCAGGCTGTACTGTAATACAAATATACATCATTATAATTTTCTTTAATGGTAGTCTATAGGTGTACCTGCATTTTCAAAGCACTGCAGAAGTTTTTACCCATGTAGCCCCCACTGACTTCACGGGAAGAGTTTCTTCCTGACATACCTGTTTGTAGTTTGGGTGTGTGCACGTTAAAAAGAAGTAGTTGGATAAAGTAATCAAAGCAGTATAACACAGCGTTGGCAGCTATTATCCAAGCAGACCACACCACAGTCTTCCCAAATGGATCACACTAGCACGTAAGTGTCACCAGTGATGCGAAGCAAATAATTACTCCAAATTTTGTACTGGTTGCACAGGTGACATTCAGAAGCAAGACAGTACATGTCAGATGCAAGAATACTGAAGGAAGCGGATCAAGAGTTTGCAGACCTTATAGCTCACACAAGTAGATCAAGAGTTCATTACCCTTCTCTTAGAAGTCATCTTTATCAAAAGTGCTGGTTCCTTCAGCGGCTTCAACAGAAAACCAGAAAGTAAGCTTTCTCTCATGTCTAAAGCTGTTCAGATACAAACTGAACAACCTTCTTTCAAATGAAAGTCTCAAGCCTACCAACTGTTTTGACTAAAGCCTGGATACTCCTGCTAATAGAGAGGTAGTTTTTCAAGTGCTTCATTCTGTGCATGCTAACTAGGGATGATTTGGTTATTCACAACATGATTTGTTTATTCAGCTTTATACTTTCAGGAAAAACTAGGTACAAAAGACAAAAGAACCCATGAGAGACCTGTAAGCTCAAGTAGCCCCTTCCACTGTTCATATATCTGTAAAGGCAGGCTAGCGCTGCAGAAGTCTGTTAACATTACCAGTCCAATTACGTTCTAGGATTTCATCAATGTCGAGGCAAAACGTTAGAAAGCAACAAGTTTACGGGACCAACAGCCAAACCTCACAAAAATAAGGTTAACAGAAACACAGGAAGAGAAGCCGGGAAAGCAGCATTGCTGTTCTGCATCACAACAAAGAATAACTTCTCCAGACAGGGATGGCTCAATAGATTACCAGTTGCAGCCTGCCTTCACTCATCTCACTTAGACTGTGTTCTTTTGAAATGTAACCTCAGGAAAAATAAGTAAATTGTCCTGAGCATGATCTAAAAAGTAAAAGCAACTTCACTGTGGAAAAAAAGAAAAATATCCTGAATCTGAATCCTACACTTTTTTCCACTTAAATGCCTTTGAAAGAAATTAATTCTGTCTCTCAAATACAGTTTTCTAAGATTTCCTCCACTTTCCTGCTATAGGAATTGTGGAAGCAGGAAATACATTTTTATTTATTTGTTTTAGATTCAAAGTATTCAAGATAAAGTCTTACACCATTTTATTTATTAAAAATATCAGGGCTGCAATTTCATCCTGTTAGCTCAGCTCAAAATAAAAACAGACTAAAAAAAGAAACAGGTGCAACACTATCCAACCCTGTAATGGGAAATGCTGTTCTTATCATGAAAGATATGGTAATTTACTTGCACATCTCAACAAAAAGGAAGGAAGAGAAAGAACTTCATGGGAAATACCAGAACACAGCTGATTTCCCATCATTTGTAATTCTACTGCAATGGTAAAAATAAACTGTTCTATACCTGGGCTTGGACTTTTCAACACAGCCTGAAATGTTAAGCTCATAAATCTCCTTTAGGCAGTTAGGTGGCTGTTAAAGAGTATATTCAGCTTTGAATTTTTGCAACTCATAAAAGAAATCAAAGAAATATATGCCATGAAGTGATGTTCTAGACAGCATTCTGTCAAGGAGTACCGTGTTTCAGAAACAGAGCCTGTTGACAGCTCTGCATTGATAGAGCAGTATAGGAACAGCCTCTGGATTACAGCAGATCATGTTTATTACATTTTTAAGCTTTAAATCGTGCAACATGCTTGACTCAGAAATTACAGCAGACCTCATATATCACTGTTCTGCGGGGAAGGGAATGAAGAGAGCTGTCTTTCCCTCCAATTTGATATTTTAATGACACAGCCTTTCTGCACGTCACTGCTGAGGCTTGCAGGTTTGCAGGCACAGTCAACTGAAGTAGGAGACTTGACTTCACCAGGCAGGAGATGTCTGAAGTAGCCTATATGCCACCGTCTTCTGTTGCCTCACCCGAGATACAGAATATATTGACTGTTGAGATTGCACTTTCATTTCATCACTGCCTGGAGTCGTTGAACTAAAGCATTCCTCATCTCCCTTTCTCATGGAATAATTAAAAGAAGGAGAGAAGGAGAGGAAGGAGGCAGAGCACTAGGCAGTCAAGTTCAGTGACTAATGGCACCAGAGTGAAGGAACCTGATTTGCTTCATGACACTGCTATGGCCTTGCTATATAACCTTAGGTGAGGCACTTGACTCCTTAATGTCATAGCATTCTCATCTGTAAAAATGAGATAATAACATCACCTTCCTCTGTAGGATGCTTTAAGATCCTTGGAGGAAAGGCAAAGAATTGCCCACATTCAGTCACCTTTTGGGATTCAGCCTTGCAGGGCCCAAACTTTGCTTCAGATAGGTGTTTACGTGCTTAAGCTTGTGAACTTTTGATGCTTTGGTGGCAGTTTCCTGAGTCTGCAGACAGCCTGAAACAAAATTCCTGAGAGTTAAACTTGGGATCTAACAATGTAAATTTCTAACGCCAGCTTTTTAACCATGGATTATATATACACACTCATCCGATAGGCTTATCCTACCAAAGTCAGGTACCTGGTTGCCTCCTTAATCTTACTGCCTCCAAATTGCCAACATCTTTGTCCTCTCTCCGGCAACACTGCCTTGGGGGCTCCACTGGGGAGGCAGAGCCACTTTTCCATACACAGAGATGTGGTCAAGGAAAGACAGAACCATCACCTGCCAATTTCATCGCACAAAGCCAGGCTGGGATGCTGGATAGATACAGGCAGTCAGACAAGTTGGAGCAGCCTGACCTGTGGGGAGCATAAGATGTCTCTTCACATCACACCCTGCTCTTTCTGTATTGTTTTTGCCAGAACAAAGTAGGTACAGACATTCCCATAGGAAATACATGTAAAATGAGATCAAAACTAAATGGGAAAGGCAAGGAACCACCGTAAAGGAATCAGACAATTTCTCACTGCCTCATTAACCCCTTTGCTGCACCTGATTCTGCAGAAGACAACAAGGAATGGTCTTTCTTGCCAAGTTTCTGCCAGCCTGATGAGAGCAATGAAACTTTTCTTTGCCTGCTCTTGTGGAGTGTTCGGGGTATTTTTCATCTTGAACCTTTCAGAGGCAAAGCTGAACTGTACAGTCCCATTTCACATGCCATTCCTGTCCAACACCTTACCACGCTGCCAGGGCAGTGCGAGCTGTTGGGTTTGTCCCAGCGTCCTTACGATGCCCTTTGCTAAGGCCATTTTGTTCTCTGACAGGACTGCTGTCGACAACTGGACCCACCGGCCTCTGCCCTGGGGTGAACGATGCTTTTAGGTATAATCCATGCACTGAACAAAAAGACTGCATCTTGGGAATAACCTTGTATCAGGAAACGCTTCACTCTATACCAAAAAAAGCAGAGCGATCTAGCACTTCTGATACATTGTGAGAGCAAAACGGCTTGCCCCTGAAATGGGCAGCGACAGACTTTACCATTGGATAGGAATAGGCAACTTCAATGGAAGGCAGCTGGGGTGAGGAAGCCAAATTCAGTCTGTTACCAACACCCCTGCCTTGTGTGCCCTTATTGCAACACGCAGTGGCCACCTCAGTTTGGAATCATTTAACCTGCAGTAATACAGGAAAGGGGCATTAACAGCAGGCACATGATCCGCGTGATCTCCGGCTCCAGGAATGCTGGCGTTCGGTGGTCCCTCAGCCCACTTCCTCACCAGCCGGGAGGCCGCACGGCAGAAACCACTGTCGCAATTAGCTGCCTTACGCAGCCAGAGCAGAAGGCAGGCTGCCCTCCCCAGAACTAGTCCTTCCACGTAAATACGGGAGAAGCTAGCGCAGCAGCTGCCCACACCGAGCCCGTGTACTTTAGGGGAAAAGGGGGTGTTGGGCTGCGTAATTGTCAACCCGCTACTGTGCATGCCCCAGCTTCGTTGTTTTGAACAGCAGTATTACAGCGGTCAGGCTACAACACTGCAACTCCGTTCTGTTCCACTGGCTGGAACACAAACCTTATTCACGCAAAAGTCCTCTCTGCACGGTGTGCCAGTTTTGTTGGCTCCAAAAATCCCCTGGAAGGTGCAGCTCAGCCCTCAGGTTTTAGAGGGTGCACCCCCTTTACCCACTGTAGTACCTCCTAGCCACGCAGCAAAGCAGAGGTCTGTGAACCCCGCAATGCAATCGTCCTGTGAAAATCAGTGCCGCAACCCTGCGTTTTATTACCCTTTTTTTTTACACCTCCTCCTCGTTTTAATCCGCACTCGGAGACCAATCCTGTTCCCATCAAAGCGCACGGCAAGCTCCCATTAAAATCTGGCTCAGCTAGTATTTTAATAACACTTAGACGTTCCCGTCCTTTGCATATTTCATCTGCGAAGTGCTTTACAAACATGAACTTCCTAATTACAGGCAGGCGATGGACTAAAACTGGAAATTCCTCACTAGTCCTGGCTTTTGCTTTGAAGCTCCAGGATTTGCTCCTGTCCCTCGGCACTTTGGAAGATCCCTCGACGCCGCTCCTTCACGGCGGAGGCAGGGCGGGGAGAAGGACACCGCGGCGACGGCGACCTGCCTTGAAGTTTCCGCGCCGGCGGAGTGCGGCGCGGAGCTGCCCGGGGGCCGGCGGCGGCCGCCGGGGCGTGAGCCGCGGGGGGCGCCCACGTGGTGGGAGAGGAAAACCCGGCGGCGGCGGCGGCGGGGCCCGGCAGAGCGCGGGCGGCGGGGAGCGGGGCGCCGCAGCGGGCCGGGCCCCTCCCGGCGGACCGGCGCACCGGGCAGGAAGGGGTGGGGCGGCCGGCGGAGCGCACGGGCGGGGTGCCGCGGGCGGGCGTCCCGGCCATGCTGAAGCCGGGCGGGCAGGCGGCGCCGCGCCTCCGTTGAGCGCTCCCCATGGAGCAGCTGCCCCGCCAGCCCTGAGCCGGCGGCCCCGGCCGGCCGCCCGCAGCCGCCCCCGATGGAGCCCGAGGAGCGGAAGATCTCGGTGTGGATCTGCCAGGAGGAGAAGCTGATCTCCGGGCTCTCCCGGCGGACCACCTGCTCGGACGTGGTGCGGGTGCTGCTGGAGGACAGCCACCACCGGCGGCAGCGGCCGGCGCTGCCCGAGCCCGGCGGCGGGATGCTGTCGGGGCCGCCGCACTCCTACTGCATCGTGGAGAAGTGGCGCGGCTTCGAGCGGATCCTGCCCAACAAGACGAAGATCCTGCGGCTCTGGGTGGCGTGGGGGGACGAGCAGGACAACGTGCGCTTCGTGCTGGTGCGCAGCGAGGCCTCGCTGCCCAACGCGGGGCCGCGCAGCGCCGAGGCGCGGGTGGTGCTCAGCAAGGAGCGCCCCGGCCACGGCCTGGGGGCGGCCCGCGCCAGCCTGGCGCTCACGCAGGAGCGGCAGCGGCGGGTGGTGAGGAAAGCCTTCCGCAAGCTGGCCAAGATCAACAAGAAGCGGCAGCAGCCGCTGGCCCGGGAGGCCTCGTCGGCGGAGAGGATGGAGACGCTGGTGCACCTGGTGCTCTCGCAGGACCACACCATCCGGCAGCAGATCCAGCGGCTCCGCGAGCTGGACCGCGAAATCGACAGGTACGAGGCCAAGATCCACCTGGACCGCATGAAGCGGCACGGCGTCAACTACGTACAGGACACCTACCTGGTGGGGGCGGCCGGCGGCGGGGAGCCGGAGCCGGTCCGGGAGACACAGCCCGCCGCCGGCCGCCCCGAGGAGGACTACGCCAGGAAGTGCGAGGAGGTGCTGCAGCTGCAGGAGCAGCGGGCGCAGCAGGAGGAGCTGCTGGAGCACCTGGCCGCCGAGATCCAGGAGGAGCTCAACGAGCGCTGGATGAAGCGGCGGCGGGAGGAGCTGGAGCTGGCGGCGGGGCCCGGCCTGGCCGAGACGGACTGCGACACCACGGAGCTGAGCGGCGGCGGCGAGGGCGAGCTGCACTTGGAGCACGAGCGGGTGAAGACCCAGCTGAGCACCAGCCTCTACATCGGCCTCAAGCTGAGCACGGACCTGGAGGCCGTCAAAACCGACCTGGACTACACGCAGCGGGCGTGGGAGGACAAGGAGCGGGAGCTGCAGCGCCTGCTGGAGACGCTGGGCACCCTGGACGTGGCGGCCGAGGCGCCGGCGGAGCCGCGGGGGGCGGCGGGCGGGGGACGGCCGGCGGCGGGGGGCAGCGCGGCCGGCTGGGTGGAGCAGGCGCGGGCGCTGCGCAAGGACCGCGCCGACAACGACGAGGACTCGGACACGGGGCTGAGCTCCATGCACAGCCAGGACTCGGACTCGCTGCCCGTCTGCGAGTCCCTCGTCTAGCGCCCGGGCTGCGGGCGGGCGGGCGCCCCGGGAGCCGGTGCGGGGCTGCGGGCGGGCGGCCCGGCCGCCGCGGGAGGCAAGCACACGGAGGAGCCGTCTGCCTTGCAGCTCGGGAGCTGAAACTTGTTCTGACTCGCCCTCCGCGGGCAGCGCTTAGGCTGGCTCGCCGGTGCTTTTATCTAAGGAAGAGAAACCCGCAGCATGTTTGTGTTTCATTCACGTCTGGCACCGCTCGCTCCTCAAACCCCGCCGCCTGCTGCCCGCCGGTTCTCCTGCCGGGCCTGTTCATCCTTGGGGCTGCCCAGCACCTGCCCGCCGCAGCGCAGGCTGCCCCCCGGCCAGCGCCGGGCGAGCGGGCGGCCGGCACAGGGGCCAGCAGTTATCGCCCTCACAGCTTCTCAGCGAAGTCAGGTGGCGGGTCATACTGCCTGTCACTTACAGATACACCCGGCGCCTTCACGGGCAAAAAGTTACTGAGACTAAAGCTGCTGATCTTTTAAACGCTACGGAAGAAAAGAGGGGTCACAGTACCCCTGAAACGACACTGGGCTCGCCCAGGGCGCAAACTTTCAGCAGGTACTGCAGTTCCTTTTGGCAACGAAAAGGGGTGATAAATCACTTTTTTAAAAGAAAAAAAAAAAGAACAAACTAAAACTACAGATTAACATGTATTTGCTCTGCGTAGTGCTTTTTCTTATGCATAGATAAGAGTGCTTTGTTTAAAGGCATACTAAGAAATCTATTAGTGTCCATGTTTGTTTGACAGGCACTGAAAGTAATTAGTGTCTCTATGTACACAGCCTTCACCTACAGCTTTTTCACTAGGCTAGCTGATATTTGGCTGAGCTTGGTTGTAGATAAACAAAGTACAGAATCGGCTTGAGCTACCGTTTTTAATAGCACAGTTCATATCAGGCCAAGAGATGCAACGATAAAAGCATGACTCAAGCCCTACCTGCACTACAGCTTGATCTTTTCAGTTATTCCAATAAAAAAATATGGCATCAGCTGTAACATGCATTTCACTTAACTGCCAAACCTTCCTCTGCAGCTTAACTTACTGAAAAACCTGCTCTTACAATAAGAGATGTTAAGGATTCTTGTATTCCAGAATAATTGCAGAAACAGCTTAAGCAGTGAGAGACCAGAGAATGTTGAGTCAGGTCCGACTGATGGTGTGAACTTTTTAAAACTTCTGAGATTATTATTTATGTAAGGCTATTTATGAAAGTTTTCATTTAACAATAAGAAAGTATAAAGAAGGGGTACAGCAGTAGACCAGTTCTTTATTTTCAACTAAAACCCTTGCAGCTTCCTCACCTAAAGACCAGGTTCCACTCTTTCACAGTGTTCTTGCTGGTAGGAATTCTGTTGGAGAACAGAAGGCTACGCTCTGCAGCTGGTCAGTTTGAAAGCAATCAGAGAAATACTGTCTGTGGATTTATTGAGGCTGTGCAATTCCCTATATGCTATCGTTCTTGATAAATGTTATTCCACTGAATGGGTCTCAGTTATAACAAACTGTGGTTTATTTTAAACACTGATTATATAATTGTTTTTCATATTTTAGTCAACGTTGGGAAATATTTAAGAACCTATTTTTAGAGCCAATAAAACTCTTAATAAGACTAAATAAGTGTTCCCAATTGAGTGCGATTAAAACCAAAATACATATATACCAGGTCTGGGATTTTGTTGTGTTATTTTGTGGTGTCATTTACGCTCTTGCAGAGTGAGTGGAAAGATCCACCAAGTCAGACTTCTGCAGTCTGTCTCATGACAGCTTATCCCCTCACCTGATGGCACGAGGCATTCCCTCCGGTACAAGTAAGAGTGCACACTCCTCAGACCTAGTCACTGCAGGGGCAGTGTATTGGCATTTAGAAGTGCTGGCACATGTCCAGAATGAGGAATTTCACCCCACTCTGCAATTAAAAAT
Organism: Falco rusticolus; assembly: GCF_015220075.1. Lineage (NCBI taxonomy): Eukaryota > Metazoa > Chordata > Aves > Falconiformes > Falconidae > Falco > Falco rusticolus. The sequence goes on from NC_051196.1 coordinate 10,299,538, forward strand.
ACTTGCATGGAAGTAGACCTGAAGGGTAAGTTAGGGGGTAGGGGAGTGATGTCATTGCCCTGCATCATACTAACCAATGTGGATGTAATGGGTGGGTGATGCAAGTATCTGTTGATAGCTTCTCTGGTGAGTGATGTAAGCAATAAACCTGAAATTGCTTTACGTAAGTTCTCCCATTAGCCACACCAAGCAAATAAAAAGCAAGCATGTTGTAGAAATAAGCTGCAACAGGCCGTACATCATTACACTATTGATATAGGCGTCAGGTATTTTGTGATGTGTGAGGTGAAGGATGCCAGGAAATGCAAAGTTGCAAAGCAGAGTCTGCCTACCCATCCTTAGCTAGGAAAAACCCCAAACACTTTTGCTCTAGGTCTCCAAGGGACAGCATGTGCAGGGCACCGTGCAGTGCTTGCTCTTGGCCTCTCAGCACCCCAGATGTGATGCGGTAGATCATGACCCTGCTGAGCTGCTGACCTCTGTCCCACAAGGACAGGGGTGAGAACACTGCAGGTGGCACTGTAGTCCCAAGGTTTTTCTGTGAGCTGCAGTGACTTCCTACCAGCATGTATTTGAACGTGTTCCTATATTGTGCAGGTGAAACTGGGTATATTTACTTGATATTGAAACAGTTACAAATGCAATTGCAATGGGCTCAGTTTCAGTTCCTGCACACAGACTGAATTCAAACATCTTCACAAATCCCTCTCTCTCCCAAACCATTATTAAAACATTAGTATACAAGAGGAAATCATTGTTTGCATTGGACCAGGTACTTTTCCTTTCCCATCTTCTCCTGGACTTGTATATCCTCACTTACATAATAGAGACAAGCCACAGGATGCTTGGCTTTGACAGGGAACTTGGCTCTGGGGTTTGGCTGGGCACATAGCCAAGGGTTAGGAGAGCTGATTCAGAATCACAGGTAGAACAGCAGGATTTTTACCTCCTTTTCCCATTCTGAGAGGATGGTAGGCACAGATAGCAGCAGAAAAGAATCCCAACCAACATCATGACAGAAGTCTACTGTCCAACACCTCCAAGAGAGAGGTAAAAGCTCCAATCAACACCTGTTTGGGTTTTTTTATTGTTTAGGGGATTTTTGTTGGTTGGTTTTTGTGTTTGGTTGGGTTTTTTAATACCATTCTCCTATCTTCCAGAGTCAAGTCCAGTGTAGTATCCTTCTCATCCTAAGACCAGACAAGCAGATACAGATAGCCATGAATTAAGTATAAAACCTAACAGCCTCATGATCCATTTCAGATAAATCTGTGTATAGTACCACATTGCCCTATTTATTCACACCCTATCTGCTTCTCAAAGGAACTGCCAAAGACTGAGGCTGCCAGGCCTTTCTCAGACACAATACCTACAAGAAATCAAAGGGAGTTTTGCCTGGGAGACATAATCAGAGTAGAAACAGGCCTTCGTTTCAGGCACCCTTTAAACAAGCATTATCAAGCACTACTACACAAGTCCTGTCTGTTTGCTGCCCTTGGCCACATTTTTTCTGACCCTACATGGCGTTTTCTTTTGTGCCTATAGAAGAGTTTGTGGGACCAGATAGTGAACCAGATCAGAAAAAAAATGGATGAGCTTTAATTTAGATGAGTGCCTGATGTAGCTCAATATACAGTCACACAAACGTTTCTGCTGATGACAAAGTACAGTGGTAAAAATGAGAAATTGAAGGCACTTGGAAAGGTAGGACAGATTCTTTCAGCAATGGGCACTGACTTATGCTGACTCGCATGTTGGCAAAAGCTCAGTTCAGACTAAATATCCCCACCCCCCTCACCCCTCACAGTCTAAAGAGGTTTCTGGTAGAAGGCTATGGCTGGATCTGAAGTTTCGTTGACATCAGTTAGTCACCTATAGTAAACCCCAAATAAGTCCAGCTTTCAGCCTTGACCTTGTTTCAGAAATCCACTATTAAGCAATATTATCAGAATGAAAACTGTGTGTCAAATTTGATATATTTCTAGCCCTTAACACATGTAAGAGCCAGTTTGAATAAGCACTTTGTAGGGATATCATTTGATGCCTTAAACAGGGAGGGAAGCGGGGAGGCAAATACATTTACTGTAATGAACACCACTGACATGCAAAATGAATGACCTATTAATTATTGCCACTTATTCTAAAGCAGCATGTAGCCAGCCAAATCACAGTCTGGTTGATTTACAGTGACAGATCCTTTTCTGACATGAGGCAAGTACACAGACACACACACACACCCCCCATACACATCCCAATTCTATGTTACTTTGGGCATTTTTTTGGCCCCCCTTTCATTTGCATTGAGCTGGGACTGTAGCTCAATACATGAAAAGAGCAGCACAGGCCTTGAAATAAAATAACAGGTCTGGTGAGCTATGCTGGTTACTGGGTTGAAATACAAGCCATTACGGATTGTTGGAAGCAGTTGTCCTTTGAAGTCACTTGATATTATTGCTCCTAAGCTAGCATACAGAGTTTAAAGAAATGAGCATTGCAAAGCGCAGGGAGTCTACACAGATGTTAGCTCTTTTATACAAACTCACATTGCTAAATGAACTTGGAAGCTTAACAGAAAGGAAAAAATTAATAATCTCAAAGGGAAAATGGGCTCTATATGCCAATTAGCCAAATATCTTCAAGCAGAATTATCAAATAGTATTTAAAAAACACTGCCTGCATAATTTAATACATTATTTGTGTAAATGCATCAGAGCAGAACCTTCCATGCAGAGTGGATTGTCACACCCTTTCACGTGCTGAAAAACATTACTGAGTTGACCACCAGTTTCTAGGAGTGTACAGTACTAAAACTACCAGGGCATTAGAATATAACCTTAAAATATAACTTCTTCAGGCTTTAGACACTACCTACATACCAGCTTGTTTACACGTTAGGTTTTATTTGGCCATTTTTGTTAAATCCCCTTCTCTCAGTTTTGAAAGTGTTCCAGAAACCCATTGAAAAACAGTTCCCTTCCCAATGACTTTTTTTTGCTCCTTCCTGCCTACCTGCTCCTCCTCTACTCATCAGCATCTGCTCTGAATGCCATACATAGTCTCATTCAAATTGGTGGGACTCCGCGGATTCAGTATTAGGATCCTACTTGGTAAGAAACCTGAAGTAAGTTTCTTTCTATGTCTTGGCAAAAACTCATTATTTGTGTAGTACGTAGCAATCTCAGCAGTATTTTTGTAGTTCTTTATGTAATAACATGTCAGAGGGATTAAGGACATACTCTCGCCAGCTGTTGTATGCCACTGTTGCTCAACTCCTCTGCCTGCTCCCACCACTTTGTTTTTTTCTTTTTTCTTTTTTTCTTTTTTTTTTTTTCTTTAAACATATTTTCAAGTAACTTTCTGAATTTTTCCCTTCTCCTAATTTGAGGCAAGTACTTCTTACACCAGGAAGAAGCACATCTCCTCCGATGGTATTTTGGGGGGAATGTTACTGTGGAGCACTGGGGTAGAGAGATACAGTTTCTATTCCTGGTTCGAAGAATAACTTGAGTAAATGAGTGGTACTTATTTCCCTTGAAGCAAAAGCTTTTGATAAAGATACTGTGTGATTGTACGCTGTCTGGCAGAAGGAGGCCTGATCTACTCAAGGCCTTCTAGGTACTGTTATAACGAGAAACAATTTCACTGTTCTGTGCCTCAGTTCCCCTAACGTTGAAGTGTACGTGCTTCCCTTTATCTGAATGGTTTCAAATCATTCCCATTTAAGAGCCCAGTGAAACCACTGCAGAGTGATCTCAGAACACAATCCTGCTAAGTCAGTCTTGGGATTTTATAGCTTATTGGGAAAAATAACAAACCAAAACCAACCAAAAACACACACACACAAAATATCTGTGACTCATAAAAAGAGCTCTTACATATCTGAAACATACTATCATCAGCTTACTAGCACTGCACATGGCTTAATTATGTGATTATTTCGTCTATTATCTCTAAAAGAAATACTTTTCAGCAGTCAAATTGTGCTCATAAGCAGGTCTTTGGAAAATGTGTTAAAAGCCTTTAGGAAAAATATTTAATCCCTGTTTCAATGTAATGTAATCCCCTTGTTTTAATCTCTTAGAGTGTATTTTTCTTAACATGTAATCAGGCTATTAGTTTATGCATTTAATTATCAGTGTAACCTAATAATTTTTTTTCCTGCCTTCCACTGAATCTCCACTTGATAGACATATCTTAAGAACAGACGGGAAATGACTTTGAAAATTGAGACACAGATCACCTTTTGAAAACATTGGTGCTTGTTCTTCCTACCACTAGCACAGAAGCAAACAATTTGCCTTCAGCTGCAAACTTCTAGCTTTTTTTATATTTCCCTTTTTTTCCACTGTTGCTCCTCACTTTCTCACAGTAAGGTCTCTCTGTAAATCTACTACAGGTTTCCTTTTCAGAGTGACCGGATGACTCATGAATCACCAGCAGGTTAAAAGCTTAAAGCCAGGCTTGTCATCTTCTTTTATAATCCTGTCCCTGCACATTTTCTGTGTTTCTATTCTCTGCTTGGCCTTAGAAAAAAAAATTACTCTGACCAGATAAGAGAGGGTCAGGCATTCTAATTTTGCTATCCTTCAAAGATACAGTGTGCACAGCTCCAGGTGTCCTGCATCTGTAACACACAGAACAGTACATACAGCTGTCCACCATCCACAAGGGAGCTGATTAGAAGTCTTTCCTAGGCTAATACAGGAAGAGGCAGGTCTGAAGCCAGTATATTGTAAATTATTCCTAACCCTCTCAGAGCTGACTAATGACCTTCAGTAGGTGATTCCAATGTGAAACAGAAGAATCTGATTCTTTTGAATTAGTTTTCACACGTTTACTGATTTCAGGGTGTGGGTTTTTAAAAGGAGTATCCCCTGCTCCCTACCTGTCAGGTGTACAGTTAGGTAAGAAAATGGCTCAGAGGGATTTATAAACGAGGCAGGGTAGTAACAAGCACGGACCTTGCTGCTTTCTGTTCTGGTGAGGAAGGAAAACTTTCCTGCCTCTGCACTGCCTAAGTAGGGACAGACAGGGACAAGAGTGTGGAGAATGAAACAGTGTCAGAACAGTGTGGCACCGAGCCCAGGAAACCCAAACTGGAGAGGAGGTAGCTGAAGGCGACCAACAAACAAGAAAGGACAAAAACCAGCAAGAAGCCTGGACTGTAGGAGAGTAGCAGGCAGATACTCCCGCATTCTAACACAGGACAAAACTCTGAGCCTGTGACAACCGCAGTGCATCTTGTGCTTCCAACTGTTTCACTACAACCACCTAACAAAGAGCAGCCTGGGAGGGACCCGAGTCCATGTGGCAGCATCTTCACAATGCATCAACACTGCAGCCAGGTAAACTCTAGGAAAACCCCATCAACGACAGTCTTGTGATTTTCCTACACAGGCCAGTGACTGCAGAATTTGCAATAGGCTAGCGTGCTGAAAATTTGAAAATGAAGTGTCACACTCAAGTTGTTTTTTTCCTTCACTTTTAACTTATACTTGGTAAATATAGAGGAATAAATATTTCCCTAGATGATACACAGTTTATATCATCAGAGTTTCTCTGCAACACACTCCTCTCCTAGATCATTAAGCCTTAGCTGATGTTTTATGATCTGGGATGTTGTCATGTTGCTCTAAGTGTTTACCTACATTACCCTACAAAGTAAACGGGGTACTTCGCTTAATTTAATAGGCAAGCTTAAGGTAAAAGCAAATCCAGACCTATTACTCCAGTTTACACAAGCCAGCTTGCAAAGCATGAGCAATGGCATTTCTAAGTATGTTTTGGAAACTAGTTTGTGTAAAACAAGCCAACTGAGCCAGATTTAAATTTCAGTTGTTTAAAGTCTGTCGTCATGTGTCACTGAAGTGATTCACATGTGTTCATTAACTAGATTAAGTGATCTACAATTACCATGTTTTGACAATATTAATTGGACCTGTACTTATGCTCCTTTCTGCATTTCACCTTCATAACCACCTCCATAATTATCAACTCCTATGGGTTTAGTATGCCTAAAGGAATAGTTTACCTTTATAGAACATATATGTAGTTATTAACTTCTCTCTCATTGCCCCTCCCCTCCAATATTTTTCCCCACAGAATTTCCAACCCTTTTTCTTTTCCTCCAGTCATTAGCAATTGGGCTTCATCTTTGCAAATAACAGGGGTGTGAGATACCTGCCTGCTCAGAAGTCATCTGCCACACACTTTCCACTCAAGGCTTACAACTGCTAAGTCACAAGCATTCCAGCCAGGTTGCTTTCACACCGGTATTCTAGGGTTTCTTTTACTTATAAAACTGAAGAACAGACATTTTCCTAGTTCAAAGACGGGTAACCAGACATCCAGCTTACGCAAAAGAGCACAAGGTCCACTGCTTTGCCCAGGATATCGGAATCTGCTTGTAGAAGAAGACAAGTTAGAAGCCCTGAAAGACGGATGTATCCAGTTAACCCAATGATTAATTCGTACATTTTCAGCTACAACTAAATAATACCATTCTTATTAGCATTTGTACAGGAATAGGACTGCACAGGATAGAAAGTTGTTACACCATGTATTTTTAACAGACACAGGACAAGGCAGCCCTTGCTCCGATGAGACCACTGTACAGCCAGACAAGCCAGACAATTGAGATGACAGGCACAGGAGCTGCAGTGACTTGAACTGCGTGCACGGCAGGTCAGTAACAAGGATGGGATCAGAAGCCAACTCTCCCAACTCCCAATCCATTTCCCCCTCTGCTAGACCCACGCTTCCAGGCTGTGATGTGGTACAGGCAAGGTATAAATCCATCTCCACCCCTTACTGCCACGGGAGCCGTATACCAGGTAACATGTGCAGGCTTATTCAGGCTATTGAAGAAATACAGGAGGTCAAAGAGTATGAGGAAAGCATTGTACTAGACTATTGCATTTCATAACCCAGTCTCTTAATAGTCTCAAGCCTATACTTTTATACTCTGAGAATTTATGGTTTGAGGAAGATTTTTGATTCATTTACATGTTAGTGGCATAAATAGCTGCTATTTCTATAAACACATTTCATTCTCCTTCTCCCGGATATCTGTATCTGTAACAAGAAAAACCACACATACTGTAAAGATCTGTCCCGGAGTATCAATTTCCAACTAAATTTTTTCAGTATTGTTAGCAGTATATACTTAGCAAACCTATAGCTTTGGGACTCAATAAAAAATAAGTTTTGCTTATGTTTCACTTCGGGACCCAGCTCTATCATTGATCTTTTTCTCTAGGTACTACTGTTACATATTTATGTTATACGCTACTCAAAATCATGAGTCTGGAGAGTTCTCTCAGATTTCTTGATCACGAAAGTCCAAACTTTGTCAACAGTTCAAATGACACCAAAAGATTTTGAGTAGCTCCATGGAAACAAAAACAGAAGTTTGGCCTAAAGTTTGCGATAGTTATCACAGGATACCAGAAATCGGGACACTCACATTGTTCATCAAAACAGCCAAGTATCAGTGCACTAAAACATGCCTTAGTGAAAAGCCAATTAGTTTTCACATGATGTACAGTGGAGAACAGTGTTGGTTGGGAAAGTTCAGACAAGGCTTTTGTATTGTGATATGCCAATCTAGCAAAAGCAAAATCCTTTGTGCAGAGTCTGACAAAGGTGGTTCACCTAGTGCCAGGCATCCCTACGAAGCCTGCCTGGGCTCCTCTCAGATGGGCTCCAACATGAAAGTTTCTCCTTTTCCATCACCCATACCTGGCAATTTCAGGTGAAGAGGATAACAGAATCGGTAGCTACGGCACCTAAGGCAAGATTATTTCCTTTAGACGGACTATGGCCAGTGCAGCCATTTGAACTGAGCTCAGTCCCAAGGTTCTCATCTTTACTTAAAAAACCCTCAACATACAAATGGAATATTTTAAAGTTACTGAAAGGCACTGCTATGGAGATCTGTATTGCCACAAAAGGCTTTATTACACAAATATTCAATACTAAGAAAGATTGCATCTTTCACTAGGGCTCAAAAGGAACAACTCCAAACATTTTATCATATATCTTTTGATCTGTCTAGATGAAAGCCTTCGTTATTATATAATACAAGTGAACATTATGGCTGGCTTTGTTGTCTAGGAGCCCACTGTGATTAGCGCTCTACAAGTTCCAAACAGGCTGGTTCCTCACCAAAAGCTTGTATGTGGGAAGGCAGCCATGATACATAGTTTATAATTAACCTGAGAAATTTACATTTTTATTCAAACTGCTAATGAACAAAATATCAAACACAAGAATGGAAAGTACCAAACCTACTGTCTAAGTCTGCAAGCATTTTAGATATTGAATTATGAGCTTTAATAACAGCAGTCCATGAATAGTTACTTACTAGATGGAAAAAATGCAAGAAATGGAAGTAATGGCAAAACAATGCAATTGGAAGTTGCTTTCAACATTCCATATGGCTTTACATTGATTTAGTGTATGACATGCATATGCTCTTTTCCTATTGTTTTCTGATTGGATTGTATCTCCTCTTATGGCAGTCAGAGACACTAACCAAACCAGATTAGAGTATTGCAAAATATGTCTTAAAAATGAACTGCAAATAGAAGAAATGCATTTGAATGTGGATTAAGTGAACGTCATGATTACTATATACAGTTATATTAACGATAATATAGTCAATTATTGAACAAAATAACTAAAATCCTGCTCAATTATGAGCGATGAGAGGACTTAATAAAGATCTTATTCCTGTTCTTTGCTTTAAAGTTGACAGGTAGTCAAGATTTCTTTAGAAGTAAAGAAATTCTGTGCATGTTAACATACACTTCAAATAGAAGAGAGAGGCTTCAAAAGTACCTCACAATCCCCAAGGAATTCTTCCAATAGCATAAAGTTTACAAAAATTCAGAACTCATGTTGGTTAAACACAAGATGACTAAGGTTGATTTAATTTTTCCTCCTGATCCCCTATATAAAGTATGAATATCATTTTGACATCACTAGATAAAAAGTATGTCAATGAAGGACAAGTACAAATTCAAATTACTAAGGAGAAAAATTAAGTTAATTTCAGCATGGAATGTTTGTAAGCAGTGTGTAATCAGTCTTCAGTTTAAATGACTCTTAATTAAATAATCTATTATTATGTTCACTGGCAAATCGAGCCTAAACATGTACAAGTGCAAAAGCTAAAAGTGCAAAAGCTAAAAGATTCAGCTACATTCAGTATTCAAATATAAAGAACTTCTAGTATATTAAGATTGGCCAAAAATGTAGTTTTGTCTCTGATTTTTTTTTTGGTGTTTTTTTTTTGTTGTTGTTGTTTGGTGTGTGGTTTTGGTTTGGTTGGGTTTTTTTAAATCCTTAAGGGTATGAAATGCAGCTGAACAATCCACTGCATGTTTTGCTAGGAGTAATAAGGGTCAAATTCCAGCCCAAAGTACAAATGTTAAAATTTCCATGGCATTCATGAGTGTCATACATTCACATGAGTGCAGTCTATCCATAAACAAATACAAGCCTACAACAAGACATTCATCAAATCATGCTGTTTGAAAAGTCTGCTGCTCACTTGTCACTTGGGCACACCCATGTGTAATTTTCTTTTCAGCAAATAGCATTATCCTCTATTCCGCGCCCCCCCGCCCCGCCCCCAGCAATTACTATTTCAAAAAATACTAGAACAGTAGTCCCCAAGCAACTGCATTCAACCATCTTTCTTGATGCTAAGAAAACATCACGCCATTTGGAGCATCATGCCAAAGCTTGGCCCTGTTTCTGAAAAAGGATTAGCACAAGCCAACCGGTCTGGCAGGACTGACAGTCATTGACTTCAAATCAAACACCATCTCCACCCCAGAGTATGCCCACAGGGGCTTCCTTTGCTGAAGGGAGAGAGCATGTGGATAAGACACCAAAAGTCACCTCTCTACTTTGGAACCCAAGTCCCGCTTTCAGAAGAGGTACAGGTTTAAGTGTCTTTGACTCCCAGTGAGACCTGTCCTCCAAAAGGTTGTTGCTTTTGAAAATCACATGTGAAAACAGTCCAAAATCACTTACTTTTCTTGAAAATTGTAGCCCTGCTACATAATTCAAACATTATGCCTTTGATAGTTAAAGCTGTAAATTAATAAGAAGGGAAACATACTGGTTTAGACAAGAAGAAAACTTCTGTAGTGAGAATTTTTGCAATTTCATACATTAAAACCTGTCTACAGTTACTACTGGTGACCTTTTTGCCATTCCAAAGAATTGTGTCCTGTTCTTATTGAAATACAGACTGACAACAGACATGCAAATATTTAGGATCGTTCCTAAGCACACCTTTTCTAGGTCATAGTAATATATGGGTTGGAAGTGAATTAAATCAGCATTGCCCCACTGAACTAGTTTTTAAAAGCTCACATTCATACACCATAGTATGATGTTGAGCACACACATCTCAGTGCCACATCTGAGCAGGTCCACAGAGCAACTGAGCAACATAATCACAAAGGTTTATTTTGAATGCCTAGATTTCCACAAATCCAACTGCCTGACTTAGCTGATGCTCGGCTGATGTTGAATTTGCAAAAAGGAAAAAAACCAAACCCATTTGTCACAACTCCTGATTCTTTCTAAGAATTGCTCCTGCATCCAATTTGCTTTCACAGAATGAAATCCAAGTCAAAAACTACCACTACTAAAGGCATAAGATTAGCTCTACTATTCCACCAGGATACTAAGAATACAAGACATCCAAAGGTAGCTGGCAGAAACAACGCTGTATGCAAATGCTTGATCCCTAGTTGCCTGGCTTTGGAAACCTATCCATACCTTTGATCAAGGAAAAAACCTCAGCACTGCAATCTTGCATTCAGGATTGGCAGAGGTTTGACCTACTGTAATTAATATTACAGACGCCAGTGCTGATAACAGAAGTGCTTTGGCAGCATCGACAGATCCATCCACCTCAAACAAGTGAGGTGCCCACAAGAGCCCCACTTTGCTGACAGGTGGAGGGGCAGAGCATGCAAGCTGGGCTACCACCCAAGTTCATATTCTCCTGACTCTAACTCAGAGATCCACTGCCAGGGGACCCCAGAATTCCCATTCAACAGGCTAACATGGGTTGCTGTTCTGCTGTCCGGCCCAGTCTCTTCCTAGTGGTGTAAACTAACCAAGTGTGCTTTCACTGAATAAAACCAATCCATCAGTACGTGTAACACAGGCTAAACCAAACTCATATCTGAGGTTCATACTTCAACTACTGGCCAAGGGAGTGAATAATTATTATGTATTTATTATTTTGTCCTATAAGCCTACCCAGTGAAAGGCCTAGAACCAGTAACTCCATCCACTTCAGGAGGTTTAATATTCCTGCCCGTGAGGAAAGATGCGTCCACACAAAGAGTGAACATGAACAGTAATCTGACTTCGGAGAATCATGCCATGAAATGTGCCATTTTTTCCTCTGTCATCATTCTGTTCCTGACTTTACTACACAGCACAGAAGCAGGAAGAGGAGAGGTACATGCAGGTCCCCAAGATGTGCTGCGCTGATAGTTTTGAGATGTTTATGGAGCAAAATTGCATGAAAACAGATGTTTATGGAAAGCTTTAATGTTAATCTTGTGCTAGTAAAGCAATCTAGAGGGAAGAAATCCACTTACACACAAATGTAAGGCATTGATATAAATCCCCCCTTTTTTCCTCCCTATCATTTGGCAAAGGGAAGAAAAGAACCAATCATTACTGTTGGGTGGACTTCTAGCCAAAACTCATTGCTAGAAGCATTAAAAAAATCCTCTTAGCCCAGTAAATATTTCATGGAAGAAAAAAATCTGCCAAAAGTTAATGTCAGCAAGTTAGAAGATGCAAGGCCGTATCACCACACATACATATAAAAAAATCTATTTAATTTTATATATACAGAAAATTCATACATCTTCATCTTCACCATGAGCAGCAAACATTTATAGCCTGAAAACAAACATTCAGGGAGTGTCCAGACTAGCCTTTCTAAAGAGCAAACAATTACCTCAAGGTGAAACTATACTGCAGACATGCCTGAATCCAGACTGTGTTTCATTCCCCCTGGCTGAGAGGAGAATGGAGGCTGAGCGTAGGAATAACTTTTTTTGAGGGAAGCAAGCAGAAGCCCCATTTCTCTGAAGAAAAGCCATGAGAGGAGAAATGGGTTTCCGTAGCAGCAAAGCAAGAAGTAGCCAAGAGCTGACTGTGACACTGCCTTCTTCCCATGCAACTGCATGACAGCATGCGAGGAAAGAAATGTGGGGAAGGAGCATTACAGAGTGGGGTTTGCAGCAGTTTTAACATGTTTCAAAAAATTCTTCCTTGCTAGACACCTCATCAGCTAATTGTTCCAGTGCTTGAAAAAAGTCCTGGCTTTTCTAAGGAGAGCTGCAGCTAACTTGCATCCAACACAGCTTGCCCAAGGACTTTGCCTCCTCCCCCCCCCCACACAGAGCAGCTGAACAGGCCAAACATTTCCTCGTGAGTATCGTAGTGACAGTCACCCTCCTTCTCGCCTTGGTTCAGTAGGGAAGCCAAAGCAAGACATAGAGGAGCTGCAGTGTCTTGGAAAGGGGCCTTATTAGGCAAACAAACTATATTAATCTTTTATACAAATCATCTGCTGTGTTGCAGGCAATTTTGACTTGTTTTAGGAGTCGTGAGAATTGCTACAAGATATAATCTATACTTAACAACTCAATCCGCTCATCCAGTATCCACGCCAGCAGCGATAACATCTGCTGTCTTCACATGGCTGCATCTTCCTCTCTCCCTGCTACGTAAATCCTCCTTCTCCCTTTGCCCCCTGCTTTCTTGGGCCTTAATACAAGGCACCAGTCCCCTCGGTGTGCCTCTTGCTCAGGCTCCACGGGGCGCCAGTGACCTCAGGGGACTGGGAGCAGGGGAAAGGAGGCAACCAGCTCCTGGGAGAAGGCAAGCAGTAGGAGGGGCGACTCCTCTGGCCAAAACACCACGTTTCCTCAGGAATTCGAGGTCTTGGAGCAGCACAGTGCAAGCCCCATAATACTTCTGAACAGAGACTCTCCCTCTAGGAGATCTCACATTTATGGGAAAATGTTAATTATTCACTCAGACGCTTTTTAGCTCCACTTTGTTGCTGTTAAACCAGGAACAGAACCATGTAACTGAGCAACTTACCAGGCACTTCACTGAGCTACAGACCTGGAGTAGCCTGCAACTTAGTCTCATGACTTCATTCCTACGAGGGCTGAGAGAGAAACCACAGGAAACTACAAGGATGATATATTATGCCTCGGTGAGCATTTCTCAAATACACCTCCTCGGGAAAAGCAAAGCTTTGGAGTATTATTGAATATTCTAATGATTCCAGATGTTCCAATTAGTGTATTAGCAAAAGAAACCAAACCAAACCAAAACACCAAAAAATTTTTCCCCCTGTAGAATTACGAACCTTTGTTGCATATGATAAACAATGGTGGCTTACTATAACACATGATACAAAGGTGGCAGCTCTTAAAACAATCATGAAGATTCTCCTAAAAAAAGAACTCCATAGCAAAGTGCTGTTACTCTCAATCTCTAGGATGTATCTGAGATAGAATTTATGGTGCATAAAACCAGTCTATAATTTTAAGTTGGTTTGATTTCAGAGTAGCTTAAAATTAAATATTTATGTAGGTTTAAAGCGGCAAGTGGCTGGGTATTGAATTGCTGTCTTTGGGGCACACTATGTGACCCATGAAAAGCAGAGTTGAAAAAGCGCCAGGTAGACATGCAAGTCAGTTGCGCTGGTTACAACATTTTCACAGTAGTCCAGCCTGATACACTTTTAGCAATTCACTTCAAGAAATCTTTTTATCCCTTTTTCATGCTTAAGAGTATCAATAAACTCAGCTCTATGGAAGATGCAACAGCTTCTTCCTCCCCTACACGGTTTCCTATAGAAACAAGCCTTGCCTTTCTCTTCTCTGGCCATATGCAGGGAATCAGCCCCTGACCACTAGGTGAGATGTATGTGACAGTAAGTTTGCATATCAGCTACTTCAGTTGCTCTACTCCAGACACACTTTGATCTTAGGATCAAAACCTATTTACATTTTGAACATTTGCATCCATGCTATACACATATGAGCTCTAGTCATGAAAACAGGCTGTGCTTACAAGACTATGCAAAGCGTCACAGCTTTTTATACAGTAGTTTCTAGGAGCAGAGAGAAGCAACAGCAAGAAGAGCTCAAGAAGTCAAAACAACTCGTTTTATTAAGCAGTTTATTGTGTTACTCTGCACTCCCACAACCTTGGGGAAAAGGCTGGGATACATGTTCATAGATTTAGTAGAGAATTAGATGCAACTTGTATGAAAAATATGTGGCTTTTGCCAATACAAATCAAACAAGAGTATTCCACAATTAACTGCTAACACCTGATTTTTAAAAAGATGGTTGTGAAGGAAGAAAAGCCTTTCCCTAAGTGTCTGTCTTTTGTACATTTAATTCTTTCAATATAAACAAAACCAGAACTTTGCTAGGGTATCATTAAAGTTGGATGTTCAAAGCTACTTGCTAGAGAAAATCTACTTTATTGCTTTTATTTCTTATAAAGCTGCAACTGGAAGTTTCTCAGGACATAGGAAAGTTCAAATAAATTACTGTTTGTATAACATTCTTAGATCTCCAGATGAAAAGCTTATTAAGTATGTAATATCAGCCAGAACAGCTGTAACATGATGCATAAATGCCGAGTTAAATGTCATGGCTTAGCAAATTGTACTGGCATAACTTTTCATTCAGTGTCCTGTCCAAAACATTCAATACTGAAGTCCTACGTTAACTTTGTGATCAGAACGGCAAAGTCCTAGATGCCTTTTCTTTCTCATACTGGCATTAATTAGCCTTAGATTGTATGGTTCCACTTGAAAAATAAGGAATGCAGAGTAATCAAAGTCACATCCATATGAGTATAAATATGCCAAAAGGCTTTGCATGGATGCTTCCCAACAAATGTTTATTCTTTTGAAACTTGGGGGTGGAGAAGTTCCATTTTTTTTCACATCCTTCTCAATGCAAAAAATATGCTTGAAGGACCCCCTCCAATGTTGTGCTGCTAGTAGAAAGTTGGGTATTTTTTCCCCCGTGTGTATGTGCCCAGCTGCCACGCTACATCTCCTCCCAGGCTGGTACCCCGCTTGCTCAGGCCAGCTTTAACCACGTCCATTACAGCAGGGAATGGTCAGCCTACAACAAGGAACGGGTGCACAAGGCAGCTTCTGGTGCTCACTGAAGGTATGGAAGAAGGGGAAGGTCAGGATGCTTTTGCAAGGACCTCGTGTGGGCACAGCTTCAGCAGAGAGGGCGGAGATAACTGCCACCCAAGAGCGGCCCCTAGCACAAAGATGAAGGAGCTCCAGAAGGAGGTGGGAGCAGTGGGTTTGGATCCCCTTAGGCAAAGGAGGGGCCTAAACCTGGGTAACCTGCTTTCTGGATGAGACTTCAAAGCTGGGACTACTCCTCCTCTCCCACTCACACGCCCTGAGGTGTGGTTTTACACACACCCCTGGCGCAGTGCTTCCTAATGGCTTTCTCCAGTGCTGCGCACACTGACTGATCAGCAGGATGGCTTCTTATACCAAGCTCCGGGTCCCCTCACACACTCCGCTGCCCACGAGGAGCTGCCCTCAGGATTCTGCAACTCACCTCATCAGCCCTTTCTTTGTGCCTCAGTTCCTCTCTAGTAAAATCAAAGTAAATCGCGCTTCACTGACTCAATGTTTTCTGAAGATAACATACCTTAAAAACTAAGCACTCTGAGCATTAAGACAAATAATATTTGTAAGACCGATGGACTGAAACACACAAGCATCTCCAGTGCCTCATATGCCACCTCTACACCATGCTGGCTCTGAGCAGAGGTCCCAGAAGAGATTTGCCCACATGCTAGAGAAGCCTTGAACTCCCATCCTTAGAGGGCCCAGAGCCCATGGAGTTAATTGCATTAAGTCTTACATAGGTCCTGTAGGGAGAAAAGCATCTCTCAGGTTACTTAGAGGCTGCTGTGAGCACCTCTGAGGGCACTGAATTGCACAGGCTGATTATTCTCTGTGCCAATAAGCTTTGCTGAATGTAAAATTAAGACAGCTAATTAGTATAAGTTCAGTGTTACATTAGCCATCATCTGTTTAAGCAATACGACTGCAACAAGGAAGCCCACAAACTGCTCAGAACAAGAAAGTGTTCTGCTTAAAACAAAAAAGCTTTCATTTGGATACACCGCATTTCTTTAATTTGTTTTGAAATATTCTGGTGAAGGATTAAGTACCACTAATGGATTTAGTGTTCATCCTTTAGCTCTGCTTAACAGCCATAATAAAATATACATATTTTGAGATAGTAATTTTTTAAGCTTTTGATAACTTCAGAAATACATTTCACTCACTGAACTTCTTTTAGTTTAGCAACACCATGAAATCTGCGTAACTGCTCTAATATTGACTGGTACTAATCTGTTCCCACTGAAGTCAATGGCAAAAACTTCATTGTTTTTACTGGGTACAGGTTCAGGCCCGTAAGAATATAAAAAGATACACCATCACCCCCAAAAAAAAAGAATTAAAAAAAATAATCACATTTTGAATAAGATAAATCTCATTCTCGATATAACCTAATTTCTTGCAGTAGCTTCAGTGCTTTTCCTTACAAGGATTTGTATTCTGGAAGTTTAGAAGGGGTTTGGTTTTTTATACTTTTTAGCACTTTAAAAATACCCATAAACAAATATGTTAACAGGCTCAAAGGATTTATTAGTCAGTCTTAGAGTGACACAGTCGGTAGATGAACTCTCTAGCAAGCTTCTTTCTTGCTATACTTAAAAGATTAGTAACAGAGGAGAAAACAGAAAAACTGAACTGCAAGAGCTTAGTACGTTCCACCAACTGACAAAAGAAAGAGGATGAATCCCTTAGCTCCCACCCAGGGAACAGATATTTCATTGTTCCTGTGTGGTGACTGTCCGCAACTTGTCTGAATACCTTTCATTTGGTAATGGCCAGGAACTGTAATCTTACCATCTGACACGGCAGAAGGACAAGATGATTCTGAATAGAGGAGGAGTGGAAAGGATTTTAAACAGACAACCATCCTTTCAACTGCTACAATAAAACAGGTACAGAGACACAGAAAATGTCTTGCACAGGACACTAAGCTGGTATTCAATTCCTAGAACAGTCTGTATAATAAAGGAGCAGCATAATAAAGATCAGCTTCCAGTAGCTAGCATTCAAAAGCAGAATAGTTTAGACCTGCTTGAAAAAATTGCTTCTAGAAGAGATATGAAGCATTGACAATTTATTCCCCGCCCCCCCAGCTCCATTTTAAAAGCTTACGAAACCAGGAGCATGAAATAACTCTCATCTAGAAACCAATGTTTTGTCATAGTGTGCTTGATTTTATCTTGCTTTAAAACTGCTTTGATTAATTATATCATTGAGCATTAAATTACAAAGCATTTTCGATGTTACACATCCAGATTTAATGTACCTACTTTTCCAAAACACAGCAAATTGTATGGGAGAGTTTCCAAAATATAAAGCAAATCTTTCAAAACACTCTTAAGCACTAGGCTCCCTTTCAGAATGGGGCAAGAATTCACATCCACATCCAGATGCACAGCAGCCTGTGTGCATACAGACATCCATGCTCCCCGCTGTACAACCCCTTTTTGCCAGCCTTGCCATATAAACGCTGTGTTACGTGTAACCAGAATGTCAGGGGAAAAGGTGTAGGATATCCTGAAGGGGCAAGATGAAAGCATCTACATATAAGTTCTCCTCTGAACCTGAAGGATGTATTTATTTGCACTTACATCTTTGTCACAAAATCGCTCATTTGTAACGCTTCAGAAGTCATCGACACAAACACACGGATGTTGCAGTATTTTAAGTCCATTCACATCAGATCACTTTCAAACAATATGTCCTACTTATTTTATTGTATTTTTCATCTATTTAAGATTCTTGCAGGGAAAAGACAAACCTTGTAAAAAGCAAAGTAGAGGATGCAAGAAGTTAATGGAATCCAATCATAATTTAGCTTCTTGAATGAGCAGGGAGCTGCCAATAGGGAGAACTGAATGAAGAACAGAGATGAGTGTCTGCTGAGATAATTTAAGACCAGTAGACAGTGTCCCAGATTCCTTACTGGATCCATAGGTTTTTTCCTCATTATGCAGTCTTGCTATGGTTATAGGAAAACAACAACAGATATTTCTTCTGCGTAATGAATGAACCCTTTCACACCCAGGAATTGAATATCTTCCCACAAAATCATTTCCAGGCCAGTTCAAAAAAAAAAAAAAAAAAAAAAAAAGCGCTTTCTTCTAGGTGTTTACATCTGCATCACTAGAAGGTATGTGAAATCAATGTTCTCCCAATAAAGCATTCTATATTAAGAAAAAAAATAATCATTACAAACTGAAAATGAGCTCCACTAGAATGATTTAGATTTTCTTCTAGAAAAACACTGCAAGTGAGCTGATAGTCTGGTACAATAGCACAGTGTTCAAACTGTGTGATTGGAGGGAAAGACTCAAACAAGTCCCCAACACTTTAATGTGGGGAGAGTGAAGAGAAAGGTTCCTAATTTAAGGAAAAACATTAAGACACATGGTACACTCTCAGACAAAAAACTCCCAGCCTGCTGCTCTTAAGGAAGGAATGCTACTTGTCAGCCACCAGAAAGAAAAAAATTAAAAGGAAGCTGACTAGATCCCAGGGAAACATTCCCCAAGAGCATCCCCAAGTTTCAGCACAAGACTCCTAAAAACTCCCTTCAGCTGCAGCATTTTAACACTACAGCATCCAGCAGAAAGCAGAAAACCTTGTTTTCACCTTGAGTGTAAGAAAAATGGACATAGGAATAAATGCTTGTACATGTCGTTAGGAAAAAAAGTGATATATAACGTTTTGGCCTAGAATATCTGCAGATTCTGGAAATAAACAGGTGGCCAATGGCTGCAACTGTAATGAAAGAAACTGGAAAAAACAAAAGGAATGAAATAGAGAGAGAATGCCAAGTTACATGCAAAAGAAACAAAAAGCCTGTTATACGCAAAGCATGAATGCAAATTCTGAAACATTCATCCTGCTAATTTTGCCAAGTCTGATAAAAATATTCTATTTGAAAAGTAACACAAGAAAACAGCTTGACAAAGTGTTTGGGGTTTATTTTGGGGTGTGTGTATGGTTGGTTGGGTGGTTGGATTTTGTTGGGTTTTTTTTTTTTTTTCCTTAAAGAACTTCTACACTGAACGGGTTCTATAAGAAGTTTCTTGTTAAAAAAGAAATTGTTATTTATTATCGTGGTAGAAAACAGCTACTTTTAACCCTTTGGACATAATTAAATGTACAATATTACAAAGGCCTCTTTCATTGGACTGTAAGACCACAGTATGTATATTGTTCTTCTGCTGCCCTAATTATTATAAAAGATCCACTTTATACCGAGTGCCTCTAGGCATACCACAAACGTGACACTAGTGGACTTGATGGTGCTAAGAATCACATAGATAAAGTCTGCTTTAGCTATTCCGTTATGGCAAACGTCCCAAATTCTTGGCTGAGGTTAAATGGAAATAGTGACAGAGATGTCACAGTTGGAGATGTCATGAGGGTCATGACTGTGTGAAATGAAGTAGGAAGTCATTTAATTAGGTCATGATTAATTTTAATTGCTGAAATATTTTCAAGACTTGTCCTGAGCATTTTGCTTAAATACTCAATGAATGAGTATTTTCTACAGATAGTCATATTCTTTGAATTTCAGCAGCTATAAAGAAGGTTGATAAAGCTTCAATTTGTTTATGGATTGACTCCTGAGAAATAGTAATAAAACCAGAAATAGTGGCTGATTTTGATATTTTAATCTTATTGGTTCTGTGTGAGATAAACCCTATGAATCCAGAGGAGCATGGAAAAAGGCAATAAGCAAGAACTCCAAGGAACATGTGCAAGCACCCCAAGACCTGAAAACGAGGTAGAATGACACTTTTCATTACTATTGTTTGAAATTTTTCTTGCTAAACTTGGTGTTCTCTTAGGTATCACTTGAACGCAGAAGGCAAGAGATGTAATCCAGAAGTCAGAAGCATCACATACAACTGGTAAACAAACAAAAAAGGCAGGAAATGCCTGGTTTCAGTGAATGGGCTCTCGATGCTACTGTGAATGTTTTGTATTATTGGATGATTTTCGTATTTTAATATTGCTCAACAGAGCATTAAGTGGCATACATGAATACAAAGACGTATCAGAAGCTCAGCATGAAACAGGAAACTGAATTTTAGGCAGTAACAATATTAACTACATAATTTATGCATCATTTTTACACATTAAAGAACCTTCTTTAATGTATGTAAGAGAAACTAAGAGATAAACCTGGTGTTTGCATCAACTTCACTAACAGGTTAAGATTTCAGTAGCACCATGAATGGCATTTTAAGTTTAATATTTGCTAAAATTTATATATTTTTTTGTGGCTCAAACTATAAATTGATCACATCGTTTACTGCAGTTGGTGCACCATTGTTTAGCAGTTGTGTACAAGGGATGGTCATAGAAATGGGAGTGAAAGCCTTCCTCTGTCAGGCTAGCCATGACTAACTGAAGAGAGTGAATAGCATGTTTGTTGTAGACCAATGAGGATTTAATAAACAGTAGTATGAAGCGATGTTGACTACCTAAGGAAGGGCACAATGTGTCACAATTGATCATCTGCAAGCAAACATTAGTTTAAAAAAACCCACACCATACTTCAGACTATTCAGTATTTCTGTAGCAAATAATACCTTCTTTTCACCTCTGTGTGTTACTAGGTGGCAAGTTTCACGTTGTATAATCTGTGGAATCAAGCCCTGATGGGAAGTTGTTGCACATCTTTGCATGCAGATCAATAATGAATTGGCACAGAGATTCTGTCAATTATAACAAAGGATTACTGGCAGTATCCTTCATAACTTATCAGCAGGGATCAGAAAAGAGAAAAAAATCTCTGCCACAAACTTTTCAAAGTCAGACAGAAAAACCATGAAATAATAGTAATGGAAACCAATAGGTGTTATTATTCTTTTCCTTATTAGTCTATGGAAGAGAATGCTTGGAGCTTAATATACCAGTGTTAAAGCTAGTCATTTTAAATGACACATCAGAATGAAGATAACCAGATACAATTTCATGCAAATCTTTTAAGCCTTTATATTTTAGCAATTTTTCTTGGTAACACTGCAGAGAGCAGCTACACGACGCACTACCTACGGCTTACAGTAGGTAAGGGCCCTGCAGTCCTACCGCTGAAGGAAGAGCTAGGGAAATGCACTTCAGAGGAGCAGAATTTTAATGGAAAACGTAGTAGGTCTGTATTTCTCCATAGTGCATCTACTTGTAGCCTGCTCTGCCCAACATTGCTAACCTGCCGAAGGCCACCCCCTGCCACTGCCTATGCTTGCTTGTGGAGGGAGAACAGCATCATCTGCTCCCCTACCTTGTGAAGGACAAAGCTGACACCACCACACAGCCAGCTGGATGAAAGGGGGTAATTTCCGATTTACTCCTCTGTGTGCTCATGTACAGAGAGGATAATAGTTACCTCACAGCAGTATTGTTCAATTTCTGAATATATTATGGTACTTAGTACCCATAATGTCACGTGGGATATACTACTCCAAGACACTCCTCAGTACATCTTGGGTGCTGTTCACAGATGAACATCAAATGCATTCCTGCCAAAGTAATTAAAATAATGACTAATGATTCTTCTCAGTTCCTCTCAGCACAACATAGACAGATTTTGCCATTGTCAGATACTTCCTCCCTTTTTTGTCAATGAAAGCAGCGGGAAGAGAGTACCTAGCATTGTTTGTTGAGCTCCTTAGCCCAGCATCTCAGGCTGCACTGACTGCAGATGCTCCAGAGGGAACAGATCCCTTTACCTCCTGAGGAGACTGACCACTGAAACCAGCAAGCTGAAGAATTGGAGGAGACCAAAAATGAGTTTCCTTTGGTGACCCCCTCCCCCTCAGCTGCAAGTACTTACAATAACTTCTAAGAAGCTGCAAGACAAAAGACTCTGAAGGCAAGTATGTAGGAGTGAGGATGGGTTAGCTTTTATCATTCTAACAGTACATGAATAACATGGTGGTGATGACTAACAGCCTGCTTGAAGAGATTGCTTTTAAGATATGCATAGGCTCTATCTGACGCTCCTGGTACGCCACCCAGAACACCACCCAGTGAACACACACTGCACCTTCTACAAAGGAGAAAACAAGAAACGGAGGCATGTTTGTTTGCTCGGTCCTGCCTGGCTGTGCTATAACTGTTGCAATTTCTGAGATGATGTTTTTTTATGTCTTGATGCTACCACGGCACTTACACAGTCAGGCAATAAGCAGCAGTCCCAAGCCAAGCTTTACAGTGGATATTGATCCTAGTTTTTAAAAAGCCAGATTTGAAATTACAGTAACAGCCAAAGTTTAAAAAAGTGAACTGGTTTAAAATGACTCATACCTCTTAGAATGTGAAGGATATATTAATTTATTTCATCTGATTGAAAACAGAGGCTTGCTAATTTACAAAGCTTTTCAGGTCATACCGTGTTTTGCTTTACTGTAATTAAAAAAAAAAGTCCACGTGGTGACAGAAGTCACCACATCAGGCCTCAATCAAATAAATCTCACAGCATAAAGGATTCCTGTTCTTAATTCAAAGACATGAAAAATGGGAATGCTTTGGATGGAGAGGACTTATCTACTCAGGTATTAAAGAGACAGAGTTTTCATAAACTCCAAAATTACTGTTCATGTATGCATACACGTCAAAGATGCAGTTAGAAATACACATCTTCCTCTTTAGAGCTAAGGCCAGTGGTCTGTCTTCTCCATTCTTAGCCTAACAAACCACCCCAAAATGATTATAGTACTTCACTAGAAGACTCAAAGCACTTAATCAAAGCAATGACTACCTATCTATGCAGTATTTTCTATCTTTTGCATGAAAGAGTTCTATAAATAATATTTGCAGTTGGAGAAGTATAATTAGTAATATACTAAAGACCTCGGTTTCTGGAAAGATATTTAAAACAGCTGAATAATTGGAGAAAAGACAACAAATCAGTACCATAAGCTTGCCTGCAAGTAGAGATGCATGATCTTTTTTTTTTTTTTTTTTTTTTTTGTATAGCCATGCTTTAAACACTGATCAAATTCTACAGTCCTTACACAGATAAAACTGACTCTGAAACCTTGACTGGAAATGCACAATCTAGCCAGAGACATATTTTCCACAAGTCCACAAAACAAACCTTACATTTATTTTTATGTGTGAGGATGAACAAATTGAAGTTGGTAATTCTTTCCTGAAATTAATGGCACTTATTTTCCACGACACAGAAGCAAACAAGGCGATGCAAATTATGTTTTGCGTCTTCTCACTCAGACCATGTTATTCTGAATAGTGTCCCCAATCAGAACCATCAGCGTATATAGCATTTTCAATATTTTCTTTCTCATTAACATGGTTTTATCAAACTGAAAATACTTAAAGACTCATCCATTTTCCATACTCTCATTGCTTACTTACTGTCTAAACAGAATGAAGGACAAGAGACAAGCATTTCATTTTTCCTGCTTGCATCTAGATCAAAGCTACAAAGTGCTAGCTTCTGTGAGATATTTTCCAGACACCAAATCTTTTCCTACCTTCATCACAAACTTATGAAAAATTACTACAACGTTAAGGTTGGAGGGTGAGGGTGGGGGAGGGAAATAATTAGCACCCCTAAAATATGCAAAATACCTTTAATTCTAAGGTGTAGAATATGCTTTTAAGACATGTAGGTAATTTTTTTTGTCTGATTCCTTTAGTTAATTCAAATAGATTCAGTGATTCCAAAGCCAATTTACAACAGGTAGCATCCCAACACACACATACGTGTGTCCACCTATGTGCAGAGTGTTTTTCTGGACTGATGTTTTCTGCCCGTTTTACCTCTCCATTCCCCTCGACTGCTGGGGCTTCCAGGTCTCTCTCAGAGGGTGGCAGGCCAGCCAGCGCTTCCTGATGAGCACATGCACAATGGCAGGAGGGGGACGCCTTTGTCTGCCTGTCACTGAGAAGCTGTGAAGCTACAGAAGATCATTCCAGATGCACTGGATGCTTTCACACCTTCTTTTGCCTTTTTGTTTCCTTAAAAGTCTGTTATAAGATAACAAAGCCTGCACACTCACAAGGGCAAAAGCCTAGTGATGTTATTTTTTAAGTGGCCACCTAATGCTTAAATGAGGGCACAGAGCAACACCCCACTGTGTAACCAGCTGCAAAGCCTTCCTGTCCTGAATCAGGGTTTTCAAGTGTCACACACTTCTGCTTTTAGTGTGTTTTCAGACCACAACAGTCAGCACTCGATCATCCCTCTTCAGTTTACTTCTTTCAATATACATTCACCTACAAGTAAACTTTGAGCAAGTAGAATTTACTACCTTGTCTTTACTACTTGCGGCTCCATAGGAATTAAGGCATTAAAGGAATTGCTATCCATAAACATGCAATGACGGCTAGGTAAGTTACAGTTCTGTGCAAGTATCATCCTCCAACCTTATTTGCCAATCATCAAGAAAGAAATACAGCTCAGCTATAATACGTGAGCCATAAAAATGCCCACAGCCATTCAGGAGAAAAATACAGGCTTTGATCAGACCTACTCTTCAAAAGTAATGGAGGAAGAAGGAACCTACATTTGCAACTACATCTGTTGAAGCGATTCATCCTTAGAGTTCAACCACAATATATTTTTGCTTATTTCTCTTTTAAGGGCGATCTTCACAGCCTTCCAAGTCAATCCAGTCAGACTTAAAGGACTGACAGCTCTTCAAGGCCTCCAACAGAGAAGACTCAACCCGTCAGATGTAAAGGGCATCTGAATCAGCCCTTGCAACATCTCCAAGTTTTAAAGAAAAGTTGTTTTCATTCCGTTTGGTCCTGCAAGCCTGGCTTTAACAGCAAAAACCAGATCCACGCCAACAATAATTTATTCCCTTTTCAAAAAGGTAAAATTATGCTGTAAATGTATGTGTAAAAGCCTACGTTTAGCTGGATGGAAAACACCAGCTTAATTCCTTCTAAAATAGAAAGAGAATGGACAGAAACCAGGACCTCTGCCAAGTTTTCTCCACAGTCCTGTAGCAGCTTAATCATTCACAGCGATATAGCTCAACATCATCGATTTGATACACTGCTGACTCAAGGAAAGGATGCTAGAGAAACCAACTGAAACTTGATTTTAACATTCAGGTGTTCAGTTTCTGTTAACAAGGAAAGGTCAGCAAACCAAACCCATTTTGTCTCTTGGAGGCAAAGCACAGCTTTCTTGAAGCTTATGAAACGTCTTCCACAGCTTCTAGATGAAGTGTGTTCAAGTCATTTAAACCATACCATCTTGAAAGAGGAATCCCTGCATATGGTGGAAATAGAAGAGATGAAAGCAGTACGATTTCACCTAACATCAGAGCACTTGACATCCAACAGCCTTTGAAGATCAAGGGTCAGTCACTGCGGAAGCACAGTGAACAAAGAAATACAGACAATTAATAATCTGCAGTTCTTCAAGCTACTGCAAAATATCAGGCAACTAATATAACAGTGTGACTGAACAAGTGCATTTTGCTCCTCCCCACCCCCCCAAACTCTGACATCCCTTCTAGATTTCAGTATTTCTGGCTTGGTCCTGATGGCTCTGTTGCTGAAGTTTACATTGCCTGTTTAGGAGGACAATATGCCTTTTAAAGCATAAAGCACTATCCCAGAATCCTTAAGGAAGTATAAAGCCTTGCCACTTTTGTATTTCCAAATAGGAAGGTTGCATCCATCGTGGCTTTTTAGTTGCTGCAGTTGTAATTAAGATGTTTGACATCAGATGCAAGGAAACCCCTAGATCTATAGTATTCTCTGTTTTCATTCTCAGCTATACAAGTCAGAGGACCTGAGGCCTGCTAAATGCCTTTTCACAAGGTTTTAAAGGGGCCTATACAAGTATCAGGTGTTACATATGGAACATCTTCACATAGATTACCAGTAACTTCTGTGTATTTCTGCGTACTTTCAGCTTGTCCTTCCTTCATTGAAAACGAGTGCTGACAAAGATGTGAGAGGGAGAAGCATCTCCACTAGGACCATAGCAGGTACATACTAGGATCCAAGGTCATCCTTTAGACCTAGGATCCGAGTCCTCAACTTACAGCCATACTGATTCTGCTTGAGCACAGAAATGAATAATGATGATAAAAGTCTCAGCCACACAACAGAATATATGTGCTCGCTGGGATCCAAACACGGGAGGAGGCATGGCTGTAGGGGTGGCCACAGTCATTGTCCTGCTGGAACACTGATCACCCCACCATTGACAGCTGTACCTGAAGGACTTAGTGTTTGCTGACAGCTGAGGGGCTGTGTGAAGCTATAGCTTTGATCCAGCATGTGAGAGCGCGTAAGTTGATTTCTTGGATTTCCTGTCCACCCCCCAGCCAGCAGACTTAGGAACTACCAACTTTCATTCAAAGGTCACCTAGGGGCTACAGTACCCAGCAGTCTAAGCACCCCATCAGAAAGGGGATTCACACCTCTTCTCAGAGTAAACACACATGAGATTCTCCAAATAAAAATCCCATTTTTCAAACCTGGGCACATGTTTTCCAGTGGAGGCCTCAGCAATCAAGACCTTCCACAGCCAGCGATCTGCCTTCAAAGCCTGCAAATGTTTCATCTTCTCTCAGAGAGCTTTTTTCCGAAGTGATACACTTTTCCAGATGCAAGCAGGGCAATATTGGAAATTCAGAGGTGTCAATACCGTAGAGTATCAAATAAAACACCTAGGGCTCGATGAAAAAATAAAATTCCTTCCCCACTTGGAAGAAAACGAGTTTTGTCATATCCATTCCCACACCCACTATATTACTTGTTCATTAATGGAGTTGGTGTAAGTTATTTATATGTAAACAGCGGAGCAAGAACAACTTCAGCTTCAGGCAACATGGGGAAGATTTCAACTGGCAGCACTGGTCATGAGAAGAAAGGTCAGGGTGGAGCCCTGCCACCCTTCGGGCAGAGAGGGCTGTACGTGCTGGCCCTTGCAAGGGCTACTCAGAATCCCCAGTTCAGAGGCATCTGGCACACAAGCTATCGCCGCCAGCAGTGGAACACACAGCAAGAATACTCAAAGATGGACTCTTTGTAAGGAGAACTATAACTAACTTGTGACACGCATTACTCCATCAAAGAGAACTGGATTATCTCAGGAAAGGAAGGAACACAGCCTATAGGTAGTTGCAGTGTTTAGCCTACCTATGTATTTAGAAGGGCAGAATTAGTCCAACATGTTCATTACTGGATGTGCAATAGATAGTTTCTGAAAGTTTGCTCTAAGTAAATGATCAGCTATTGTTTTTCTGCTCTTCAAAACAGTCATGACTAGCAGTTACGTGTTGTCTACACAAGGACACCACTAGTCTTTGCTTAGTCAAAAGTAAGGAAGCTCTGACATCTGCTTGCTCTGCACCACAATACAATCTTATAGTTTATTATTTTCTGAACAGTATTCATATTTGTCTTATAAATAAAATAATAATTGTATAACAATGTGTTACATATACTGAGGCTGCACTCACAGCAGCCTGTCACGGAGTCCAGCTGAAGAGCAGCAAAGAAACCCACCAGCATCTCATGAGCTAGCATCACTTGCTTGCAATTGTGGTGTCCTCTAAGACACACTAACTAGATGACAGTAAGAATCTGATTCCTAATCACTTTAATAAAATTTGAGACAAAATGACTCTGCTTTGAAAGGCTGCTTTCTTCCCCTCTCTCCAGAGAAACATTAGTCCCTAGGACAGAATCAAGCCTTCATTTATGGGTTAAATTACACTTTTATAATATGGCCTCACCAAGGGGTACATTTCTTTGTGCTTGAAGGCAGAGAAAGTCATGCACAGAAGGCAACACGAACACCACTGGCTGAGCTGTAAGAGAGTCACAGCTTTGCTCCTCTGCCCCGGTTTGCTCAGGGACTGGGGGAAGCACATAACGTGTCTGATGCAGTTATGCAAGAGCTAGAGAAACATTTATTCATCCTTTTCCCTGTGCTTCTCAGCCACACTCAAAGACAATCAGCCTGTTTGCAACAAGTTCAGTCCTGCCACTTTTTACAGCGAGTTGAAAATCTGAAAGAGGGTGGTAGGGGAAAATCAAATTTAGGGTGCTATTTTTCAGCTATTTTATACTACCAGTTCTGCAGGTCATTCAGCTGAAGTGGCGGCGAGTTCTGTAGTGGATGCTTTTTATCTAGACAGTGGGATTTTAAAGATCTTTATATGACTTGGATGCATTACTGTTATGAATTGTAAAGGTCAAAACGCACACTTTATGAGAATGTTCCCAACAGAAAAGATGTTGCATTTCTGGCCTAGAGAAACAGTTGTAAAACATACACCATAGAGCCTACAAATGGCAAAACCATGACTAATAAAACTTGGTCTGAAAACAAAAGTTTGTTTTAATTTCTATCCCATATCAAAACCCTTTCTAAAATGTAATCATTATCAGACATTGTCTGGGTACTAGTACAGTCAAATGGAAGATTCTGTAAAACAAGATGGAAGTTTTTCTGGTTTTGGCTGTTTTGTCTTCGTGGTTGTTTTGGGCTTTTTTTTTTTTTTAATGGGGGTAGGGTTTTTGGTTTTTTATTTTTTTTGTCTGTTGTAGTGGTTGTGCTTTTGGGGGGCAGGGGTGTGTGTGTGTGTTGATTTGTTTTGTTTTTTAAAACAGGTTTCAAATCAGCGCTAGAGGTTTTAAAACCTAGCCTTCAATTTTGGTTATCCAGTAAATGCTGTACATGGCCATTAGCAAACCACCTGAATTGCCTACCTCAGTTTCCCTGTATTTAAAAGAGATATAATTAAAACATTTCTGAACGATACTGCAAGAATCACTTAATGAAGCTTAATTTAGCTGATGAATTCATCAGGAATCACATAATGAAGCATAATTGATAGTTAAGCAGCTTCTTGATATTTGAAAATGTCTTTACTAGCATATGGTATTGTTATTTTAATTGTTAATGATAATTTCTCTGGGGCAGTTTGGTAAAAACTATTCAGCCAAATTAACTACTAGTTGGAAAGTCACCAGTATTTCTGCAGTGCAGACTTTCTGGTATGTTACCTCAAGTGGTTACTTAAAACATGCAGCAGTCCACTCTAAACACACATTGTAGCGTGGTTTAATACTGTATTTGAATTACCTTTGCCTGGAATCTCAAGTTGTCTTTCACAACTGAAAAAAACCTAACAATTGTAAAAAAACCCCAACGTTGGCTAGGTGCCTTCATTGCTGGGGAGAGGGGAGAGACTGAATGGTGGTGCTTTTCAAGCTGACATGCTGTCCTTTCTCAGTACGACAAGAATACCAGCCTACACCCATCTACTGTTGTGTTTTACTTAAAATACTAGGCAAGGAGAGAGACTTTTGTGTCATAGAAAACTATTTTGGAATATTCTACATCACCACCAGTGCCCACTTTTGTAGGGCAGAACATGTTGTTCTCATGCCCAAACATCAAAAGCACAGAAATGGGACATACAACATCCAAATTGCACTATCAGTGTCAGGGTCTAATCAGGGTAAAAGAAACCCACCAGAAATGCAGAACAAATGGTATAACAGAGGTCCCAACATCAGAGATTTGCTTCAGAGCTCTTCCAAGCCCCACCTCTCATAATTTATGTTCCTCTTACAGCAGTCATTAGCAGCACACTCTCAGTATAAGGTAATATACTCAGGGGGTTAAACTATTACTTCACCAGCATAGCTATAACACTTGTGGCTCAGACTTGCTTAATCTCAAAAATGTTTCTTCTATCCAGCTCCTCACTGCTGCTCTCTATGTAAATATCATAAAATGTGCCTATTCACTCAACCAAAGTTTTGCTTGGATAGGTCATGTCCAAAACCCGTGACCAGAACCATCTCATTTTGAATATTTAAAAAAAATAAATAAAAAAAATATCCACAAGTATTTGCTTTGAAAGTTACATTCCTTGATCTAGAAGTTTTTCCCGGCCAAATGAGAAAGAGATAAAAGTAGCTCAAATAAATACCACATCTGTCAACTTTCAGTGGTTTTCTTCCCCATTAGAAATTAACCACATAGGAAGTGACATAAGGCTCTTGTGTTTTGCACTCCTTAATAGGCCTCAATAAACTATGAAAGGTTTCTTCACTGATTTTCCCCTGCTTGGCTTTTCTTTGGCTTTCTGTACTGGAACCTGAGGCTACCACTGCACTGTGCCAAGTATAACCACAGGATCCCACAGCCCCACACAGCGCCCTGTCATCTCGTGGGAGAACATACTAAATTCAATCAGAAGCAAGAACACTCTCAGGCCTAGATTTCTGGCCCCACACAAGCATCCCTTTCTATTATGAGATCACAGACTGCAGACAGGCAGCAGAAGAAGGTGACAGCTATGATTGTTCCTCCTACCATCACCATTTATATGTGCCAGAGATCACAGGAACCATTACAGGCTGTAACAAGCGAGCACCATCAGAACACTGATCCAACACACTACCAAATTCAAAAATCTTCAAGTCATGTAATGAAAATAAAAGGGAAACAGTCCAGTGGTTTAGAAATATTTTGCAAATAGAACTGAAGCATGATTTAAGCAATTAGGTTTTGTTTTATCTTTTGCTGAAGAGCTGCATATCAATTGCATTTCTACTTTTGCTCGAGGTGGGAATGTCTGGCCTTACACAGCAGTCCGTTACAGTTTCAGTTAGTAAAATTCAAGCTGACCATACTGGTACAAGTATTTAATTTTATATCTCAACCCAAGCTTCTAATTAATCATTTAAATCCTAGGAAATGGTGTCATCCTAAGCTTCCTAACAACTGACAGAATGCAATAAAGTATTACCTTATGTAACCTGAATGAAAGCAGTCCAAAGGTCTGCTTTCTTCAGGTCATATCTATGCACTTTTTTTTTTTTTTTTTGGTTGGAACTCGACATGTATCAGCATGCTTGCAGGTAATTTTCAGGGGATAAGCAGTTCTTTGGAAACAATGGCAATAAAATAATCTATAATTCATAGCCGGGATTATAGAGGAGGTTGGGAGAATACAGTAGAGACCCAAACTGGTTCATGTACTCCACCTAAAAACCTGACACACAACTAGAGAATTCTTGGCTTCTTATTAAACAGTTTCTCAGCAGTTGCCTTTCACTGGCACAAACCAGAGCTCTAGAGACACGGTTCAGCTATCATCCAACCAGTTTTTCACATTTTGGCCTTCCTTGTATTCTCTACAAGGATCTTTGTTTGAATTCCTTGGTTGACCCTAGAGATGTCATGTGAAAATATCACAAAAGTTTCCCACTGTTGAAGTAGTAATTTGAAATTACATATGTTTCCCAGGATGATCTAGATCATTCAGGAGGCATGAAATTGCAGTTTAAAGCTACCACTTACTTGACCGTATTTGTTCAAATACCTGGAAATGTACACTTGAGACTGCAAAAAGGTATGAGAACTTCCTTTCCCTTTCCACAGGAATCTGACACAAAACTATCCCCTCAAAAATAATAAATAATAGTTATCTGGAACATATTTCACTGTATTAAGAAAATCCCAACTTTAGGCTTGATTTTGGTTCACCTCCAACTTCTCCCAAACAAACATCACAACCTAGCAAAGCTGCGATTGTCAATGAACCGGAGCCACGAAGGAGCCCCTTAGCAAGTTCTTAGATGTAACACAACCTATAAATGAACTCAGTGTACCATAACGAACTGAGCCATGTATTAAAATACATCTGGCTTGTAAAATTCAGAGCAAGTGCTGTCCAAGGCATGTAGTTATTCCATTCCTCAAAAGATTCTCAGGCAACATTACTGAATGGAAGTGTCAAAACACCAGTGCCTTCTGGCAGTGTGTGCAGATTTCTCACTTTACATCCCACTAAAATCACAAATCTCTGGGCTAAGCATGAACAATGGATAAGGGAATTCAAAAGCAGGGTTTTCATATGCATATATGAATGATATGCAGAAAATGGGTCCAAAAGAGGTTTAAGGTTTTAATTGGGCTGCCCACACCCATTCTTTTCAGGTGCAGTCAACTCACACCTAACTAATGAAGAGGTAACAAGTTCCTGAAGATCTTCAATGGAAGCTCCCCAACCCAGCAATCATTCCAGTACTACACTACTTTTGAAGTTAACAAAACCTTTCCTGATGTTTAACCTGTTACTCTTCTAGCCACTTAAGGCTAATAACAGAAAAAAGTATTTCAGATGAAACTGTAGGAACATTTAATGGAGCAGAGGATTACTTTACATCAGCTGCAGATGACATCTACTTAAACATCCCCATTTGTCTTTTTTTTTTTTCCTCCAAAAAGATGATATTGACCACTATTTGCATCACAGTCCACCAGAAGCCCCAGCAATTTTTAATGCATTTTTTCCTATGGAATGACCATCTAACTATTCCTTTCTAATCTGCATAATCTGATAATTGTTCTTAATTAATTTTCTTTTATTTTCCTCAATATTATTTTAGTACACAGCTTTCAAAGCTATCGCCATTTTTCAAATTGATTGTAGCGTAGCATCACCTGCCAATACAATATGCTCCCTTTTTATTTTACCATCCCTATCAGCAAGGAAAGCATGAAATTGTACTCAACCCAAAAGTGCAAACCCTGCGTAAATGCCATTAAAACAACTTTCTCTTTTGACAGAGGATCACTGACAGCAGTTTCTTGAACACGCTTTACCAGCCAACTAGTACATGCATTTCAGAATTGTCTCAGCAAGTCCATGTAACAAATGAGATGCTGCCTGATAAGCATGCAGGATGATATGAAAAACCTTACATGGTACCAGCCAGACCTTCGTTATCCATGCCACCTGTAACATTTTCCTAGAGGAAGTAAAGTTGGTTTCAAATGATTAGTTTTGGACAAGTCTGTCTGGATAATTACAATCTTCTTACCCTACAACTGCTGTCAGATCTTTTGAGAAACTAGTATTTGTCAAACCAATTTAGACTGGGTAATGCAAAACACCCTGTCACGTATGTCAGGCAACAAGAGTTCATGAAATGCTCACCTCTCAACACTTGCTTCTGATGACCCTGCTCTCATCTTCATCTTCTTGTCCTGATCTGGAATTCCCGAATGCCAACAGAATGACTGCCCTGGAAAAGACAAAGCAAAACAGAAAATAAAACAATTTTATTCTTGCAAATACATCTGCATTTTATATCAACCTACTGCCTGCAGACCTTGTTATCTTGCCCATGGTTTGTCAGCACGTCTTTCAGTTTTAAGCTCCTCAAGGCCAAACACAGCCCGCTTTATCCTGTGTTTACTCACAATAATGTACTATGCCTCCTGTAATGGCTTGACCACTAATTGAAGCTGTAGTTCCTGTT
The DNA here is from genome assembly GCF_015220075.1 of Falco rusticolus. NCBI lineage: Eukaryota > Metazoa > Chordata > Aves > Falconiformes > Falconidae > Falco > Falco rusticolus. The sequence continues at coordinate 10,333,052 of NC_051196.1, forward strand.
GTCACAGAGGTAATAGAGTGCAGTCCTTCTAAATCCAAATTGCTTTCAATTGCTACACATGGTGCAAACATAGACATTACAAATGGTAGCCCATACAGAAGCTAGACTCTCTGTGACTTTAAAACTTTAATGTTTTAAAGCCCAATTTTGTAAAGCGATTGGCAACACTTTTCTCGTTAACTAGTACACAAAGGCAATCATAGAGAATACATGTTTTACAACCGTGTTTTAATAATCTGTATCACCAACCCTTTCCCCATGCACACAGCATTTGTATTTAGCAAAGATGAAACAAATTTAATCCACTTTTTGCTGACGTAATGACTTTGACTTTGTCTTATGTTATGCTTTGACCAAAATAATGTTTAAATGACCATTTTGTTAAATGTATTTTTTCCACTTCAGCAGAATATTTCATGGAGGAAAGAAACCAACCAAACCACCACCCTACTCTGATTTTTTTTTACTATTATTATTTTAGAGACCCCCAAATCCTGATTTTCCTAGTAGGGCTGTTGCGTTGCATTAAAACTACCCTCCCTTAAATTACACCTCAGGCTTGATTCATCACTTCAGTAATGGTTTCAGGTGCAGAAAGTCAGTCTTGCTATCCAAATCCCTCTGAATACAAAGCCTCAAAAAAACATTTGCCACATGTCCCACCCACTGATTTGTTCTGCTTTTGTCAGTTCATGCTGCTTCTGACAGACATATGTCCTGATTTGTTTGTTAGTGCTCCCAAGATGAGCAAAAAAGATAGAAAATTATTACACATAATTAACTAACAAATATTTTGCCTAAGGGGGGAAATTAAGTAAAACCTGCACTCATACCACACCTTAAAAAGCTTGTGACAGCAATGAATTAGATTCAGACTTTGTCATAAACCAACTGTGAGCTGACAAAAAAAAAATATTATCCTAAATATATTTTATAATAATAATACACTGTACAGATGTATGAGTTCATATTTAATTATTTAAAACTGTAAATTAAACGCTGCTCTGGCCTTTGAAAGCCAAAACCACCTACTCTTGACACAGCAAGAGAACGCAGTATCTTTCACTGCATAACTGTGCTGGGGTATTGGAAAACTTTGTAGTCTAGCTGAATAATTAAGTGTCTTTTCAAGCTTCCATAGTATCCCTTTTCTGAGACTCTCAAGCAAATCAAATGTCTGCTAACTAAAGTTCTTGGCTCATTCTGAAATCAGCATTTTATCCAGTGTGAATGGGGCAAAACAAACAGCAGAGGTTTTCTGGTTTGCCCAGGATCACAGAGAGTTAATGGCAGAGCTGGTGCAGTCAGAGTTCCTGTCCTACTTGTACTCTCCTGTTCTAACCACAGGACCACACACCCACATCACCCCATAAACCTGCTGCACTCACAGCAAAGAAACATGACTTTAATGAAAACATATTTTCAGGATAAGCTTACGTCTCCTCTATACAACCAATACCATGGCTCAGAACAACCGTGTAACCCCACTAAACTTTTGCTTTCAGATTTAGAGTCATCACTAGGCTTTTTAACCTCTTTGCATTGCTGTTAAAAATATAATAATTGAAAACTGACATTTCCACCTAGATTGTTCATGAACAATTATACAAATACACAGCCAATAGAGGGATCAAAGCAAGCGAGCTGGGGTGGCAAGATTCCTCAGCTTTGTTTTTTGGTGTTTTTTGGTGTTTGGGTTTGTTGGCTTTTTTTTTTTTGGTGTGTTTTTTTTGTTCTTGTTGTTTGTTTTTTTTCCCCCCCTAAACAGCTTTGATTTCACTATTTCTGCTACAGCAGATTTAAATTTACTTTGCCTTTTGCTTGCATGAGTGTTTCACAAGTGGCAATGTTAAAACCAAAGAATAAAACACCTCCCAAAGAATTATTTCAAAATGAAACAAAACATTTTAAAATTAACTAAGTGTATAGGGAGTCACAAGGACTAGTCAGAGAATATGCAGAGCTAGTAATATCCACTGGTTAAGACCCTAAGCTAGGTCACTTAACCATTTGAGTTCCTTTGTTTTTTTAATTAAGTGGAAACAATTAATCAAAGAATATACAGTTAGGATTTCACAAAAGGTTATCCCATCAGTGGCTCTGAAATCTTGTTACATATGGCTTGATGAAATTGCTAAATGTTATGTTCCTAGTAACCTATAGGATCATTTTTTCCCTCTCTACAAAGAGCATATACTAGACATCATTTAAATCCTACTTAAGACATTAAAACAGGATTTAAGTGGGATTTTAAGGAGGAAAAAACCCCCTCAAGTAGGTCTTTTAAACCAGGATAAATTTAATCCGTAGCTCCTAGCAGCACATGAGGACAAACACACCACAATTTTTCTACGCTTGCCCTATGAGTACAGAATACAAAATGCACACCAAGTGAAAACCTCTGTGATTTCCACAACTATTATTTCAGTCACTGCCCAGACAACTAGGCAATGTGGTTATTTCCAGTCTGCTTCAGCACATTCATGAAATAAAGAGATAAAAAAAAAACCAAGCCAAAAAGCACCAGGAACCTAGCCTCAAACTACAGAGCCCTGGCAGAACAAGCTGTAATATCAACAATTATTTTAAGGTAAATACATTCAATTCCTAATACAATTTATACCTATTAAAATTAGCTTTGTGTCCAAAAAAAAAGGGGGAGCACTCACAATGTTATGGTTTTCATGTTTGTTCACCCAAACCCTATGCTTCTGGTATCTATTAACTATTTTCTGTAAAGGTTACCAGGAACCAACAAAAATCCTATTGGGTGAGGTTTGTACACAGACAGTAGTAAGTACATTCAATTATAATAGATTTTTAATAAACTGAACAATAAAACATGGTCATTAAGTGAGTTTCTATCTTAAGATATTTCTAGAAAAAGTACACAGATACTCTTCCTCCTTGTTTTGCTGTTCATACATTAAAAAGCTAAGTGCAAAAAAAAAAATAATTACAACTGACAGTAATTTCCGTCTCATGTTGACTCAGGAAACATGGAGCCCAACTCATACAAATTTATTCTCAATTCATTATGTAAGAGTGAAGTAATCTGTTCTTAGGTATTCTTGCACTGACTGAGGGTCAGTTTTATTTTTAATTTAACTACCCACCCTGGCTATATAATAAATCTTACATAAACAAACCCAGACAGTAGGATTAAAGGATAAACATAACTAATGCTCAGATCCAGAATCTGTGATGAATGAGGAAAAAAAAAAGCCAAACAAAAACCTAAAATATGCACCATACACACACACTGCCTTTAATTTTGCAACCTGTCTAAAATTTATCATTTTCCTTCTAAAAACTGACCCGTCTCTAAATACACTTCAGCTGATTTTGAGCTTGTTGTTTGGGGTTTTTTTTCCATTATCACCTAATAGGATTTTTCTTTTTTCAAAATATAGCTGTACAGGAGAACATTAACAGTAAATGGGTTGCTATGAGAATTCTTGAGTTTATAGCTTCTGTGTTCAAGACTATCTGCAGGGAAAATCATTCCTAGGTTTGCTAAGCACAACGAAAGGACCAATTACATTGCAAAGCACTTGGAAAACATATACATGATATTTTCTGCAATTCCAATATAGAAAATTATATTTCAGATTGCACTACAGCGGTCGGTTTGGGAAAAATGCTTAATATTTGGGAATGCTAAACAGAGAAAATAGTGAGAAATTCTAAACCCAGAAAAGTACATAAAGAAGAGTATGAAGCAAGCAACACGATCTTGATTGCTTTCAAACCATTGAGATTGGAATCATTATGGAAAAAAGTTATCTTTCTTAAAGAACACATTAGTAATTCATACATCTCACTTTCACAAATGAAATAAATATGGAAGGACTTTCTGATATTTAGGTTATGTTATTCAAAAATCTGAATAGAAATGATTGACTTCAATTTGTATTTTATGATCAGTTGCATTTGCAATTTAATGCATTTGACTGTCGTATTGATTATCTTATTACCAAAATTCTGTGTTTGTTTATGCTGATGGGAGATGCTTTTGTCACTGGAGTCTCATTTCAATCTCCTTTCAAGTCCCTACTTGATCTTTCTACTCAAAGTAGTATGAGTAACTTAGGGAAAGCACTTGTATTACAGAACCGACAAGTTCCGCAAGGGAAATGAAGTCATTCATTCTTCACTTTCAAAAAAAAAAAAAAATCATATCAAAGATGGGGTGAATTTTCTCAGTTATGGATTTATGGATCCCTTATTTTCCCATGCACTGACAAACACCAGAAACTGTGATCTGAATGCCTATACAGATATAAATTTACTATTTGAGAAGAACTAAATCTGTTTTCTAAGAAACTATCCAAACTATTCACAGCCTCCAGAGAAAAAGATGGTGGTGAACCAACCTCACCTTAAAAATATATAAAGAGAGTAGGGTAAAATATTTCTATGTATAAGACATAGAAAAACTTTTCTGTGAACAACTCAAAGCTGTACCATGAGAACAATCACAGGGTTCTTCCAACCAGGACAGTACCAGCTTCCACAGACTGCCTTCCAATATTTCACAAAAGAAAATCTACAGATTCAAATGAGGGGTTTTTTATCCCCTCAGCTACCAGAATTTTTGAAATATCAAGTGACTTCTTACTCACTGAAAGAAAATCTAATGCCTATTCCAGATTTGATCTGAAGCATTAACTCTGGAAAAGCATTTTCTTGGGAGATTAATAAACAGAAAACATTTTGAGCAATAGGACAGTGACTTCAGACGGGGAATCACAGATGCAATCTGAAGCGTTGAACCTGCAGACTCATGTTAGCATTCCCTTCTCTTTCCTTTAAATCTCTTTTGATATTTACTCCAGAGCAAAGGAATTGGGAGCGGGCTTTTTTCACATCCCCTTTTAGAATACCAGATCGACATTCAGAATGCATGCATGTTTATTGAAATTACTTCTGTGAAGACACCCAAAACCTACGTGGCCCTGTGAACAAGAATGTGTCTGCAGGGACGGCTCTCCCATGACTCCATACCTCGTATACAGTGGGAAGTCAGCAGTTACCCAAAAGCAAGCAAATTTACAGAGCACTGCTCCACACCACCTATCTTTAAAACCATGCCATTTGTTTGAATATAACTCATTCACTTGATGCAAGAAAAACGGCTTTGTTGCCAAAAATTCACAGTTGCTTCAGACATGCAAGCCATACATTTGTCTGTTGGAGAATAACCATCCCAAGGGCACAGCATGAATATGGCTGGGAATATAACAAAAAGGATTCAAAAACCACTCTCATGAAAAAAAATATTGTATGTTGTAGTAGTTACTACCATAGTATAACACCCTTTCAGAGCTATAAAAACTTTCTTCTCTCTCTCTGCCCAATGATAGTGTCCAAGTTTGCTAGTACAAGGCTGAAACAGAATTACCAGATAAGAGAGCACTCTCTTCTACTTGCTGTTAACTACTTTTCACCTCCTCATAACACAAGGTTTTGGAGGTGTCTGATAAACAGCAGGCGTTTTTGTTTAAATTCACTTTGCTTCTATAAGTTTAATGCCATGATTCATTTTAACATCAACAGATAGAAGCACTTTTGTCTGTGAGATACAAACAATAAGATAGTGCAGGTAGTGCTTCATCTTGTTGTACCCGACATATATATATTTTAATAGTAAATGTAGCCAGTGATTTAATCCTTCTATACTTTGTATACATCCTCAACCTGAAAGAAAACACTTATTTTTCTCTAATGTAAGCATTATGACATAAATACCTGACTCATGTAGCATGAAGCTGTTGACATTTGTCTCAAATGACTGGGTACAATCACCCTTCTGTGTACCTCCCTCTTTCCCCCTGAACTTTTAAGATATTTTTTGCCCTTCAAGGCAATGCTGAATCACACCAAGCACTTTAGTGAATATGTTCTTTGAAAAGTTTTGGGTTTTTTTCCCTGTGGTTCCTGTTACATATAGTTCAAATGACAACAAAAAAGAAACCCCCAAGAGATTGCCTTGCATGGTTTCTTATACAGTATATTGTTTAAAAGTGCAAGAACCCATATTGATTTCAGCTTACCAAGGGCTACTGAAATAGCATACATTGAAATTCTTATATACTGTACAGAGACAAGGTTATTGACCTGAAACTAGAATTCTCAGGGAACGTTACATCTACAGTTCTGCACAATTGCAGCTATGCATTGCACAGCTCAAAAAACCAGCCGAAATCTAAGCGGGGTAACACGCTTTAACTGTACTCATCTAAGTGATAAGGGTAATTTTTTAATTCAGTGGATACTGAGCACACTTTAAGCTGCTCCTCCTTTTCCCCACCATCTGCCCTATACAAAACATGCAAGATGAGCAGGAACAAAAAGTGAGACTAGATCTGTGAAAGGAAGCTACTGTTTTAACTCAGGGAATGGTAACTTGGCATTTATAGTTCATGGCTGTCTGAAGATAACTGGCCAAAAAGCGTACCCCACAACCCACAAGAAGAGTAGGGACTTGTAGAAAAGGCTAAGCTACTTTGCTACTAAATGACATTGACCGAACTCTGCTTTCAGAATGTATGCTGAAAAAAAGAACAAGGTAACCTTTTGGGTGTTCTCTCACTATAATTTCATTATATAAAGCCAAACCCAGGTAAATCAGCTTGTTAATACCTTTGCATTTATTTAGAAGTCTATTATAAAAATTACATCTTACAACTTTTTCATTTACTTAAGAATTTTTGCCCCCTCAAAATCAAATAAATAAGAATTTCACCAAAATTCTTTTTAGGAATGAAGACTTTTCATATCCAAGTTCTCCATGTTGCAGGGAGAAAAATAATTCTCAGTGATACAGATGTAATGGAAATTCTAAAATAATTTCAGCTTTGTGACTAGGGCTGAAGGAGCAGCATCTTCTAATTTTGAGATTTTGGAAAGTAAGGCCTGATATTCTGCCTTAAGACTGATACGGGTATTTGTGTGTGATGTGATATGCACGCACAGACACTTCCTTGAATAGGTCAGAATAGTAAACTGTATTTTGCTCAAAATGAAACTAAGACCACCCAGATGGAAAAGAATCTTACTGGGGGATGAAATTAAGTAGATCTTAAAAAATCCCCATACACACAAAAAACCCACCCCCGCACAACAAAACTACAAGAAAGTTCGTATCATCTCTCCAAAAAATCCTTAAAATATGCAGTAATAAGAAAAGTTTCTTCAAAACATCTATGATCAAAACGAACTGAAAAACAGCTCTAGCCAACAGACAGTTACAAGTTGAAGCCATTTCCCCATCAGTGTTCATTTGCATATCCCCAGTCATTTGGAGCACATCTGAAACCTGGCATTTTTATTAATTCTAGCCAGATTTTTTTCCCCAATAGTCAGGGAATAAAACATATGCTTTCTTTTCTACTCTAATGACCCTTTAACAGTCACATAAAGATACTGAGTATGTGTTTGTGGGAGCAGGGAGAAAGAGCAATAAATAACTTTAATTAAATACATTTAGTCACAAGTGTGAAATTATCTCAGGATTCAATTTCTCACGGACAGCTCTCTCATACATGTGTACAAACAGCCCCAGAATGAGGACAAGCTAAAACATCTACTTTCCCTCTTCTAATTTTCTCTCCCTTTAACAACCTTTCAGACAAGGTCTCCCCACATTTACACAATAGTCACCTGGATCTGCTTTCCTTCCAACAAGTTGCTACTGGTAAAGCTTTCACAGGTGAGCAGCTTTGTCAAGGCCTGAAAGGTGCTGGAAGCCTTTCTTAAAAGGCCTTATAACTCCAGAAGGTCTTGTCCTTATCACTTGTGTAACCTCTGCTGTGCACACTATAGCCTGGTATCACTATATCCATTGACACCGCTGTAAAAATCCTCCCAAAAAGACAACAGTGAGGCTTTAGCAACCAGCTCCGTTAGCATTTGGCTTGTAAACAGCAACCAATTCAAATGCAAAACTAACACTGGCACGTTTCTGAAACCAGCAAGCTCTCAGCACTCTGCAAGCTTATGAGAAATGCAGAGCAAATTAAGTATGAGATCAAACCCAATAATACTTCCAAAGAGAAATGAATCATTGAAAAACCTCAGAGTAGGAAGGAGAACAACACTTTTTTCATCAGAGTGACTAGCTGAAGGAAGTTTTAATAGTGTACCAACTTTGATAGCAAGAAATGTTAACTCATTTTAAAAGAATCCACTAAATAGGTGTATGTTGAAGCAGCGAAGATATTTGTCTAGAAACAAAAAAAAAAAGATGGTCTGAAAGAGGAGGATGAGTATGATTGCCAAGAAAAATACTACGAGATCTACTATTGGAAAATAAGCAGATTTGGTTTATGTACACCCCTCAGCATCCTTCCATAATATTTAGTAACAAATGGTCGCAGCAGTGTTCTGCACTACACAAAATGTTGGGTTATTGCTCTTGTTTTATTATAAGAGCATGGAGGATTTTTTGGTTTTCAGCTCCTCATAGATCTAACTTGTTCTTTTCCTTGCGTATAAGATAGATGCATATAAACAGATTTGTTTCCTGGAAAATCTTCAGAAAGCGGGGCAATTGAGAAGAACTTGCTTAAGTCCAAGGTTTCACTACAGGCAATTGCAGGAAATTGTAGCTGATCATTCAGTCCATCATAAAAATATATTAAAACAGTCAGCCCAACCTCTTATTGAAACATCATGTAAGAAAATCTATAAAATAATGTCACATGGAAATATCCTTACTGGTGGCAGTACTGCATGATGCCATCTATAGACCAGGGAGGTTGTATGTTGTAGTTCATCACTGACTGACATGGCACTGCCTGCATGCTCTGCGAGGCTGCTCGCCTGTTGTGGTTTAACCCCAGCCAGCAGCTAAGCACCACACAGCTGCTCGCTCACCCCCCACGCAGAGGGATGGGGAGGAGATTTGGGAGAAAGGGTAAAACCCATGGGTTGAGATAAAAACAATTTAATAATTTAAATCTAATAATAATGACAACAACAACTGTAATCAGGAGAGAGAGAGGCAGAGGGGAACAAAACCCAAAAGGAAAAAAAAATCCCCAAGTGATGCACAATACAATCGCTCCCCACCTGCTGACTGACGCCCAGCCGGCCCCCAAGCAGCTATCGGCAGGCCCCGGCCAACTCCCCCCAGCTTTATATACTGAACACGATGTCCCATGGATGGAATATCCCTTTGGCCAGTTCAGGTCAGCTGTCCTGGCTGTGTCCCCTCCCAATTTCTCATGCCTGTGAAGCCTTCTCACTGGCAGGGGCTGAGAAACTGGAAAGTCCTTAATTTAGTACAGACATCACTTAGCAACAACTAGAAACATCGGTGTGTTATCTATGTTATTCTCATGCTAAATCCAAAACACAGCACTGCACCAGCTACTCTACCCCAGCCAAAACCCGGACATCACCCCAGCAGCAGGACTCCTCTAGCACTGAAGAGGAGGAAAGGCAAAAGGATGGTTCCCACACACCGGCTGTATCACCCTGGGCTGAACCGAAAGCTCACCCAGTTTTCCTGCTCACTCATTCAGTTCCTACAGCTCCCAGCTATGTTATTTTCACAAGGTGATGTCCGCTGTGAAGCAATCACTGCCTCTGAGGAAGCAGAAAGGTCAGTAACTCAATTCACATAAACCACTGAGCAACCAACACAAACAGCATCGGCTCGGGGCTCCTCTGCAGCAAAGCAAGCCTGCGTGAGAATATGGGACCAGGGCCAGCCAGATCTTCTGGCAGGAACGGGAAAAGGAAAGGGAATCGAGAACAACACTGAGCCAGCTGAAGAGGTACAATGGTGGGAAGGGTTGGGCACCAAGCATGGCTTTTGGGTGGCTCTGCCTCCCCAGCAGTAGCTACCCCCGGCTAGGTGCTGCCCCCCTCCCCAGCAGCAGCTAGCTTTCCCAGACCCTGGCACAGGCAAAGCACCAGGACCACAACGCTTCTGCTATGGCAAAGCGGTTTGCTTCCCTATGGAACTGTTTTGCTTAAGCAGAGGAAGCCTTTTCACATCAAAACCAAATCAAGATATCACAAAAGAAAACTAGATTAGAGATATTGTGATGTCCTGAACTGATCTTCTAGTCCTTGTGACTTGAATGGTACACTCTATATCCTTAAAGCAAATCTTAGATCTTTAAATATTATTATTTTGCAGGAAATAGACTCTGTGACAGAAATAAGCCCTTAGTTTCTGTGAATTCTACATTACTTTAGCAACAATTCTAGAAGCGAAATTAGAAACGGAGTGAAAAGTGAAAAGAAAGATTGAGGGAGAAAGAATTGGGCAGAAAAAGTTGGAGTGACATTGAAATGAAGAAACAAGAAAGGAAAAAGGGCGATGAAAAAGGAGGAAAGAAAATAAATACACAGTTCAAAGGACAGTATGAATTAGAAAACGCATTGTGCTACAAGCAACTCCAGCGAGTCTGTGAAAATGAAAGTTGTATGTGCCCATGTCATCACAATGACAAATCTGACTTCTCTAAGCTGCTGTAGTAAAATGTCATTATTCTCCTGTACTTCCAAGTTTTGACCAGTTTCCATCACTCTTGGATAGATTTTGGCAAAAGCATCTTTATATCCTTATAAAGGATATAAATTTATATTATAAATATAATTTTGTGGAATTCAGTATGTAAAAGAACTACATTGAAATGTTAGTAAGCTACTAAAACTGTATTTGTTACTTCTACTAGCAATGTATTTAATGGGTTTAAATTTGGATGTTTCCAGCCTTTCAGGACTGTAAGACATGAACAAGAGGGACTGACAAGTACATATATGTATATACATCTATTTATATGTATTACCCCTGCTGAAAAACAATGTTCCTGAAAGGTGGATAGATTAGTTAGTTGTTTCTGTGATTCTTACAACAGCCACAGTGCTTCATGCCAAGTAGAGAAACTATCTGTATCCCGGTGGGTCCTTACAAGAAAGGTGTTGAAGGGGTTAAAAGCGTTATCATCAGCTCCATACAAACAGAGCTAGCCCTTGAAATCAAAGACACTTACCTTTTTCTCACAAGGTGTGCAAGCCAATATTTTATGTCAACAAACGCAACCATGGGACCAAACACATACAGAGCTATCACCACTCAAATTGCTACACAAAACAGAACTTGTCACACAGGAACAGAATAGGTGAAGTAAGAGTTTACACAGGACTTGACAAAACATTTATAATCATACGCCTGCCAACTACTGAGAATTTACCTTGAAATCTTTCCCCTTCACTGTGTCTAAAAAAACAAGCTAACACACACACACACCCCCCAACCACCAAATCAAAAGCAAAATAAACCCCACAAACCCTGCTCCCAAGTAGTAATAACATTATTACGTACTACATTAGTGTGACATTGCCCACTGGTCAGTAGGTAACTACAAAATGATGTAACGGAATTAAATAAAAACTACACACAAAGCCAGACTTAAGCACAGTGACTAAAACCTGTGAGCTGTGTAATTAAAATGTTGACAGAGACCTGAATCGCACTAACACTTTTTCTTTTCCCATATCACTCTTCAAGAGAAAACACGTCTTCTAATCATCAAAAAGCTTTCAGTGTTAAGACTTCAGCTGTCATTTTAAAAGTTAAGTCTTTTCGATTTACTTCCTAATGTCAGAGGTATTCCAACATAAACATGAAATGCAACAAATGGCAAGTGTAATCTCTTCACAAAACACACAGATTAATCCTTGTTCCTACAACTGTTTCACTGCCAAATAAAAAACACTTATCAAGAGTACAAGTGCATTAAATTATCTGAAAGGTCCTCATTGAACTTAATACTGAAATTCTAGATATCACATATCCAGTTATTTAAGAAAACTGATTTTTTACATGAAGTTTTGAGGCTGAAAAGTGTGAGGCCCTTCTTCGCTTAGTCAGTCAGCTCAACAACTAGCATTTTATGTCACTGAAATGTTTATATTATCAAGAAGGCAAAAGAATGCTATTGTGATGTACAACAAATATACTTCATTTTGGCAAATATACCACAGATATACTTCATTTTCACACATCTCTTTCAGGCGTAGTTTCTTCTACACAGATTCTGCTGCAAAGGCTGTTAGAGGGGAAAATAATAACACAGGAAACCTATTGCTATTACCTTTAAGGCTAGCCCACTGAAGCACTCTTCAGTACTTCATACGAAAACTTCCCGATTGATTTTTGCATGTCTGATTTTCAGTACCTGGCTCTAAAATCCAGAACATGGGAATTTCTTCCATTTCTCACCACCCACAGTGTGTGCGGTGGAGCTCCAAGCCTTGCCTGAAAAACCTCAGAAGCAGGAAGGACTTAAGAGGCCTGATCCAGCATCCACTGTGCTTAAAACGTGTTTGCACGGCTGCACCGGTCTTTGAATCAGATCTGCTTTCCTTCAAACGTTTTTGTCAAGTATATGTCAACCTGTTAAGCCCAGGTTTTCTAAAGCAGAACATTTCTACACATCCACTCCAGCATAAGATTGTTCCTTACAGCATCACAGTTTGCCCAAAGGTTTAGGTGAATCTTTACAAAATAATGGCTCTGTACTACCAGACGTACTGCACTTACTGTAGGAGCAGGTTGCTGTTGCCAGAGTTTCAGTAGCTTTGTTGGTCTTAGAAGCTGAGCTCTGCTGCAGAGAGCTCTGGGAGGTGAATGAGACTGAGAAATGTGTCCACTAACAACCTCCAAAATAGCCTCTACACAGCAGAAAATACACAAGATAAAAGGCAGAAGAGCAGATTTAAAATGGAATTCGTTACTTCCCAGAGCACACTAGCTGCTGTGTAATAGGTACCATTTTCTATTGTGAGCTAATGTTGGCTCTAGTTAATTACCATATCAGCTATTCTGATTTAGTGCAGCACTGAGTATCATTACAACAATGTGCTAGAATACTTTTGGAAATACTGTGTAAACTAGGAGTTACTCAGTTTGCAGCTGAGTAGCAAATGTGTACACACAGTAGTTCCTGAACATTAAGGAAAAACAGTTCTTGTTCTTAAAAGAAACTGGTTCCAACATACACAGACAATGAACATGATGAAACAATCCAGCTCTTAGCTTTTACACTGGACTTGCCATGCAGCCAGACCCCAGCTTTGCAGATAACATCCACAAAGCAAATTTCACAATGGTATCTGAACTGCTTAGGAAAAAAGTGCTACTTAGTGCCACGTTTGCAGAATCACCCTTTGGAGCATGGATAGCCTAAGTACTCATATATGTGGAGACTCCTGTTCCTAAGAGGACAAGTATCTGACAGACGCTGATGGATGGTTTATGGTTTCAGATTTTTGTATTACAATCTTCACATGAACTAGCAAAAAATACAAATAGCCTCCAATTAGGGATATAGAAACTGCGATATTTCCAATATTATAGAAAATTGCTGTTGCTGTCCACTTATCTTTTGAGGCCAAAATGCATAATTTTTTTTTAGTATTCCCAAAAGGTATCATACCTGGCACAGGACCATACCAGAGTGGAAATTTCCCGACATACTAGATTGTATCAACACAATTTGTCATTGAGCAATAATTATTCACATGCAAATATCTGGATAGACTCCAACAAAAACTATGTAAAATGCTAAACTACAAACATTTCAGCCTTGCAGACTGATGTGGAATGTTTGACTCCTGGCCTAGGCCTCCCTCTTCAGCACGCGCATTGCAACCAGTTTTCCTTTTAGCATGTCACATACAAAAACACCCCCAACAAACGAAAGCTTTTATTAAAATCTGCTTGTCTAAAAGGAATAATAATAACAAAAAACAAGGCAAAACCACCATCCAAAACAACAAAACAAATGAAAACAACAAGCCAGAAATACTACTTCAAGTTTTCACAGTCACAGTCCTAAATGTATGGCAAATCCACAGCCACTGAATAATTCTAGTATTCTCTCCAGCTGAACATGTGTTTCCACTCTGAATTTTAAATATTTTTTTTCTTTACAGCTGTAAAATAATACTTTCTAATCAGAAGATGGTAGTAGACAAGATATTCTATTTTTAAGTCTGCAGACACTCTGGGAAAGTGAATTGGCTCAGTCATCTGAGAGGACTGCCAGTGGTGCAATCCAAGATGATAACTTCAGCATCAAAGTGTAAAAATGCTCACAATAACATTTAGCTAATAATCTAGTTTATGCCATGATCTCAATTTTTTTCAGATGCCAGAACATCAACCATGACAACTTATTATTTACAAAACATTAAAAACTCCATAAGTGTGGGACCATCATCAAGAAAAATGTTTCTAGCTAATACAGAATTACTGCATCGATTGATTGCCTTATTTACCACTGCACCTTCTCATTAAGATCCTTCACATAAAACTACTGCATAGATGTCTTCATCTGAAGCCCTGAAAATCTGCAATTCCTTGCCTGTGAGCTGAGGACTAGCCCTCTAGGGAGTCTTTCTCCAGCAGCTTTTAAATAAGAACGTTAACTTCATCGTCACTGAATGATAGCAATATCGAAGCTAAGCTGAGGTGTATTCTGCTGCACCTGGCACTGACTCACATTAATACAGACAGAATTTAATTTTGCAGCCTAAACTAGGGGTGGCAAAATGCACTACTGCACTACCAGCAATAGGAAGCAGAGCAGGCACAGGCAGCGTCACGTGATGAACACGGGGATGTTGTAAAACAGTAAGTGAAAGGACTCTCACCAGGCTTTTGGAGATCTGTAGGAAAGAAAAGAGGTGGAAGTGGTAACGGAACACTTCTTGTGCATGACAACGAGGACAGACATGACTGAAAATCCCAGTATGTATGTAGGTGGGGAAGGCATCTGGGTGAAAGTGGGAGAAGGCTCCTAACACAAAGGAGTTAGAAAGAAGAGCTGGGAGGGAAGAAAAGCTCTTTTCCTCTAGCCTACTGGTTCTTGGGACACTCTCATAACTAAAGAAAGAAGAAAAAAAAAAAAAGACCAAATGAAACTATTAAATGCTTCCCCAATATACACCTTCTTATACCACTGAAGTGTGTATATTCATCAGCCAGAAGTTAAATATCACATTCTTTAATATTCAAACTGATAAACATTTACAGTATTCACTACAGAGAAGATGAACATTAATCAAAACTAACAACTAATTTTAAAAAATACCTGAAGTATATGCTTAAGTCACAGGGGTTTTCCCCTCTCATGTTCATCACCTTATGTGGAAGCCCAAAGCCTTCCCAGGAAGAAAGCAAAATACCCACAAAAACCATTCTCTTTCTCCAGTTGAGAACTTCCTAAGATAAAATACATATTGCTTTTTTCCCCAATACATACACACAAATTCCATTTTCTCCTCCTAGAAAAAAACCCACATTTCAAGCAAGCATTACTCCACACCAGCATACACCCACCCCTTGCTGTGCCCTCTCTGAGCTGTGCAAACACTCCTGACAGTGCCCAACGCTGAAATGGCTGCGTGACAGATGGTATGTCTGGCAGTTTATATGTCGCCAAGTCTGGCGGGCAGAAATACCTGATAAAGAACAGCATTTTGCCTTTTGGGAGTATTTTTGTTATAGATTTCCAGAGACTGCGTAGTTTCTGAAGGGTTGCGGTTTGGGGTTTTTGTTTTCTTTTATTTTTAAAATATATCTGTATTTATTTAAGCATAAGCTCTAAATTGCTTGCTTCACCCCCTCTCCTCCTCTTTTTAGTGTGTCTCTAGGGGCAACAAGCCAAAACAGAACGATTGTTAACTGTGCAACACTGTCATGTCTTAACATGCTTCCCAGTATTTTACAGTTTAACCAGTAGTTCTCTAGCCTACATTTCAAAATCAGCCTTTGTGTCAAACCAAAGAAAGAAAGAAAAAATGATTTTTTAAAAAAGTTTTATTTTAAAATTTGAACTCATATTTTAAACACCTGCTCAGGAATTTTATTAGATTCTGCTTTATCAAAGAAAAAAAATACAGGAACACAGGTACTTCACTTACATAATCTTGTAGGGCAAAATTTGTAAAATACTTTGCTCCCATTTTCAAGTGAACAGCCACAGGGGCAATAAAAAAACATAAGGACTAACTTCCTTGTCACTTTATTTTAAAAGACAAAAGAGCTATTCTGAACACAACTCAATGAGAATCTAAGCAGCAACACTCAATGTGTTATTATGGCCAGATTAAGAATTTGAAACCTCCAGGTTTCTGTCCATAATCATCTCCATTATTTTGGATTTCTTGCATTAAAATAAATGTAATTTCCCCATAGGGAGTCTAACAACTTCCATGGGGAAACTTCAATATTTTGTTTGAGGATGGATCTTTTAAAAGGAGACAATTTCTTATAATATCATGTCACTTAGTCTTACCCACCTAGTTTAAATTAATTACCTAGGCGCTCTCCAGTACTCCTTCACAGGGCATCAAGCAAGCTGTCCAAGCAAAGAGAATGCCAAAAAAATCAGTTTTCCAACACTGCAGCCTTGCAGATCTCCAGGACTGGAAAGCTCTCAAAGCTGGCAGAAGACATTGCTTGCATGCTGACAAAATATGCCTTGATAATTGGATGAAGGGACTTGCCAGCCAACTGATGGCAAGCAAAACTGTACTGCGTGACCCTCTTAGGGAAGCTTGGTGACGTATGAGTTGGCCAGACATGGTCATACAGCTTAGTAGGAAACACCTGATTTTGCTGAAATGCTAATGCAATGAAGTCCTCAAGATACCAAAGATTTATAGTTCCCCCCCCCATCAAGTTTTATATACTAAGATTACTGTAATTGGTTCTGATTAGTCACAGTGTCATTACCAAAAGGAATTTAATGAGTAACAGGACCCTCAAACTAAAAACCCAGAAAGCATTACCTTTTGCAGAAAATCCCAACAAAACAAACTCCCCCCAAAAAGCCCAAACAAAACAAAAAGTGTGCCGTGTTTTAGCTGCCCACACTTCTCATGGCAAACTGTCAGCTTTCTTTAGTCACAGCAAGCCACAGGAAGACAAGGTAATGGCTCTCAAAGCTACTTCATGACAACAAAATTATATTTACACACATAATTAGGGAAGATCAAATAATGTTTCAGATAGTCTTAGCACACAGAAAAGGAAGCTTTTAGCATGGCAAGATACAAACTCCTCCTAAGAAAGCAGATATTTGAACTGTCCTCTGCTAATTGATATATTTGAAACGAACACAAGGAAGCATCAGACTTAACTATGCAAAGCAAGTATACAACTGCTTGTTACTTATTTCTCAGAAAAAGTATTTTGCTTAAAGCCTAGAATACAAAGCTTCTTTTGGGTTTACAGGCATCACGTCATGATTTCACCAACAGTCTGTTTCTGGTGATGTCAATGCTCTTGTAAGTGCTTATTAAGCAGGTTTTATCAATGGATTAAGAAACAGCTCCAAGAGCAGCAAAATAAAGTTTAGATCAAAGCATATAATCAACAGACATAACAGATGACTAAGTACCACCTGTCAGCATATTGTTCTATGACACAGAAGGGGTATGTATATAAAAACACTGGTGCAGAGATGATACATTTCCCCACCACCCCCTTTTTTTTGAGTAATATGATCAGCTAGTGTCAGAGTTGAGTATGTGCCAGATAAATTAAACCAGCCAGGGGCTAATACGCAATACAGGCCAAGTTTTGCAGAATTTTCTTTTAAAAGACTGGCATCCATGAATTGGTATAGTTTTTCTCATTACATGGCGATGCTGACTTTTTTTTGAAATCTCCTGGTTTTGGCTTGTGCTGAATTAATTGCTATTCCACCCTAAGTCAGTCAGTCTGATTATTACAAATGCCAAGTTGTTCTCCTTCATTTAAACTAGCGAGAGAAGAACACATCACTATGTTTTCCAAAATAAATAACATGAAAAAAGTGCAGAATTTCAGGCTTAAGTAGGTGATAAAGATATCTCACTCAACACACTAACATTTAACATTAAAAATCATAACATCCTAGAGTTGCATAAAATCTTCAATTCATCTTACCTTGTAGATTTGAAATGAAAATATCTTTAATATGAAAACCAATAATAAATGTGAATTTGAATCTTGTGAGAAGCACAAACTCTGCTCTTGCTCTTACAAAGTTTTTCCCAACATGATTTTCAGCAATATCAGCCCTTAAACTCCACATTGAGCCATCAGCTCTCTGGACTGGACAAGACTCCAATGCAATTCCATCTCTGAAAGCCCTCAACCTTATCCCAGAGCAAAGCACAGTGCTTGCCTAGCCCCAGATATGTGTTGACCTACAGCCTCACGCTTTCCAGGCGGAGCAGGACTCTAGCAGAAATCCTGCTCAGAAACCTTGCCTCCCGAACCCAAAACCTAGACTGAAGCACAGAAAGGTGAGCCCAACTGCAAGAATACACTGAGCATCCTGAGCTCAGCCCATGTCCTAGCTTCCCCAGCTGAGCAGGGCTGCAGAGGAACTCCAACTCTGAAGACTCTCACCTCTGTAACCTTCCCCTAAGCATTAAATTCCCAAATTCATTATAGTTTGTATGCATTTCCACTTACCTACAACTGCACATTAGGTTATATACATAGGCTCATTGCCTAGGCTCATTGCCTCTGAAATAACTACAGTAGGTTTGTTCTACAACTTTGAGGAGTATGATCCAATTCTTGATCCAGATGCGTGACCTAACTGCCTTGCAAGTCAGCATAAGACAGACATACAACACACATCAGCTATTCCTTCCCCATGCTCTGCTTCACAGATACAGGTAGTAGCTGCGTCCTAACCCCATGCAGGAGACTTGGCATGTTCTAAGCACAAACACCTCAAAAAATGAGGGGACCAGATTCTAAAGCATGTCATGGCATATATCCTAAAGGCAAGTCTAGACTTGGGCAACAGGAACAAAAACCCAAGATCACACTTGATGAAATGCTCCAACAAGAAAATTTAAGTCCAAGTTTAACACAGCAAAATGTTACATTCCAAATGACAACCTACAAAAAGGACAATTAAACAAGAAAAAGCAATATTAGATCATATTTTTCAGCAAGATCCTTTGTTCCTTCAGAAACTAGTTTAGCCTAAGCTCTTGGCTATCTAGCTCCATCCATGAGGATTCTTCTGAACCAATTACCCTCTCTGTCCTTTTGCGCAAGATGAGACTCTTCTTCCTCACCCTCCTCTCCATCTTAACATTCAAAGCCAGCGTCCTGTTCTGTTGGTATTCTTATTAATTTGTTTGGAACATCATTTGATGACACAGAGATCTTCATTAGAAGTAGCTGCCATCATCACACCTCCATATCCATTCCCATCTCCCACACCCTTCCACATTCTGTGAAGTTAAATGCTTTCCCTATTCCCCTTCCAACACACCAAAGCTGTCGGTGCCTACTGTAATGATACATCCATGGCTATCTGGTGAACAGATGTTTGTAACACTTTCAGTTCTGTTGCAGTACTTTGTCATACAGGTTGAGAACTATTCATACTAGGAACATGCTATCATGTCCCCTACTTTGAGATCACACAGCAAGTCTTAATAAGACAGAGTACAGGCACGTGAGCTCAAGGGTTTTCTCCAAATTACCTTTCATCAATTTTCTGTTGTCACTACAGGCTCCTGGCATTACAGTCAATGGTGGGCATAATTTCATCAAGGCACATGAAGGAGGGTTTTACAGAAGGATATGTTCATGTCAAAAAAGACGCCTGAAGTTTGTGTGGGAAGACAAAGACTGAGAGACTTTCAGTCCACAGGGGAAAGCTGTCAGAATTCCCTTTGCTTACACGACGGCTGCTCCTTAATAGCTTCGCTTTCTGCTTTTGTGGGGAGGAAGGAGGACAGTGAAAAGAATGAAAATGGCAGTAGGAGTTTCATGGTTTTATGACAGAAAATAATCATAGAAAAGTCAAAGAGCCTCTTAGAAACACTGGCAAGGATTGAGAACCAAATATTCCCATCAAAATGCAAGGCAGTCGTAACAGGAAGACTGGGGGAAGCTGCCTGCTCAAAATGTAAAACAATCGCTGTTAATTTACACAGCTCAGACCAGTCCAAAAAAAAAAAAAAAATCTTTTCCCTGTGACTGGTCACTTACTCTGGTTGATGTGATAATACACATTATTATCTCAATGAGATTATTTTATTCAAAGACATAAAAAAAACCCTTATTGAAATTTTATTTCCAGAAAATTTAAAATCTTCAGAAACTGGCATGAAGTTTACTAATACACTTGCAGATTAGTTTGCAACACTCACTTTACAATTAGCAGGATATTCTGCTCATTATAGATATTACCCCTCCCCCCAAAAGTTCCTTTTAAAAAGTGAACCTATTTTTCAAGCTGAAATAGCAATTGTAAGAAAATAAAAATAATTTTAGATTTTTCAAATTCACTTTTGGTCTATTTAGAAATCTTGATTATCAAGAGTTGGAAAACTCAAACTCCTGGCTCTGGCAGTAAACATAGCAAGTCAAGTAATTTATATTTCTTACAGTCTATACTAATCTAAGATGATCTATGATATTTTTCACTCCATATCCAACCAGGCTACTGATCTACTACAGAAGATTACAATCTAAAAGTCCAGACTACAAAATCAAAAAGCAGATTTCATATCCATAAATTAACTCCCACTCTTACAAATCAGCTATCTACCCCATTCACAAGCACTTTAAACTGGTCCTTCCTCAGGCATGGGGGATATTTTAAACTTCAAAGTTAATCCGCTCTTGATCTGGATTAATTGCTGTAGGAGCTTGCAAGTCTTTCTGAGCACTCTTGGCCAGCTGTTAAAACCCAACAGTTTCCTTTATTTATTCCTTAAAATTAAAAATGCATTCCTGTCATGAATTAACCCTTTCCCTACTAAAACACATACCATCAGCTGAGAGTTTTCACTACAGCATTATAGCCTACATTCTGGTTGTATGCTTCATATAGGTATTGCTAAGGGGACAAGTAGATGTTGGCATACAGTCATGATGTTACTTACATCAAGTTAACAGTAAACTGAGGTTTGCATACACATAAACTAGGAATTTTAGATGGAAAGAGGCCTTAGCAACATATAAAATAAGTGTCAAATCTAGGAAATGGTCATATTGAAACTGGTTGAAACACTGAATAAAGTCCAGATGTCTAATGTTACCCATCTTCCTTTGAATCAACATTACACCATAAAGAACTCAGCATTTCTGTTTCTGAAGGAGTTTTCATGATCATTTGGGACTACTTAAAATTAACATCTCAGGAGACCTCACTTGTCCAACTTATGAAAATTCAAACATGCATGACTAGCCTATAGGCTCAAGCTGCAAGCACGTGTCTTCTCTTGGCTCCAGACCACTGCTGGTGCTGAAAAGATCATTGTCTGTTAGGTTGTACTTCACCATTCTCCACTGTTTTAATGGGGATTATGCCTTCTCCTCCCATCCTCCAGTCAGTATAAGTTACTTAATAAAAAAAGGAAGCATTAAAACTACCAAATTAAGTGAGATGAATTTAAAAGATACTGTTGTGTTCTCTTCCATCACACTGAGGTTCCTTCCAGGTAACAGAAGTCTCAATTATGTGAGATGAAAGCCAATTTGTTGTTCAATTAATGTCTGTACTTTGTTCAAATCTTTTTGAAAACACTATCTACACAATAACAGAGCTGTCAGCAAGTTGAGGATCTGGCATGGACAGTTACAGAGCAACTGCATTGTAGCCTGATCACAGCTACTCTCAGCAGCATCAGCGTGCACAACAGCCACAAGCCATCTGGCCAAAATTACAAAGAGTTTCAAAACCAGATCTGGAGCTGGACTCAGCTTCACATAATCAGTACCATTCCTGAGAAGCAGCGAGGAGATACAAACAATGGTAGAGGAAACCAGAACAAAGTTATTTTGTAATATTACAAAAGATCAAACAGATCAGAAACTTAATTCTTGATTTCTCTACCTCCTCCCCCTGAGTAGCACAGAGGGACAGGGAATGGGGGTTACAGCCAGTTCATCACACACTGTTTCTGCTGCTCCTTCCTCCTCACACTCTTCCCTTGCTGCAGCATGGGACCCTCCCCAAGCTGCAGGTGGGGATCTGCCCCACATTAACCTCCATGGGCTGAGGGCACAGCCTGCCTCACCGTGGGCTTCACCACGGACTGTCGGGGAATCTCTGCTCCGGTGCCTGGAGCCCCTCCTGCCCCTCCTTCTGCACTGACCTGGGGGGCTGCAGGGTTGTTGCTCTCACATATTCTCACTACTCTCTTCCACTGGCACAGCTGTTTCTCCCCCCCGACTTCTTAATATGCTATCCCAGCGGTGCTACCACCACTGCCGATGGGCTCGGCCTTGGCCAGCAGTGGGTCCATCTTGGAGCCAGCTGGCAGTGGCTCTGTTGGACATGGGGGAAGCTTCTGGCAGCTTCTCACAGAAGCCACCCCTGTAGCCTCCCCCCCAAAAAAACCAACCCCGAACTTTGCCATGCAAACCTAACACAAGCTCAAAGTTTCAGAAAGCTGAACTTGTCTGCTCCGTTCTAATCAAAGAGAAGTCAGTAGCTACAAACAACTTCTTCACACAAAAGCAATAACCATTAATGAAAATCAGATATCCTTGCTGTAATTTCAAATTTCTGGAGGCACTGTGGGCATCCCTCTGCTCTCACAAGCAATCCATTTGTACTGGGTGCCAACCACAAGAGAATCTGCAGTTTTCAAGCTAGCGAGGGTGAAGACGTACAAGTGCTCTTGTGACCACTTTTCCCAGCTTTTCATTTCTTGGGAACATGCCTACTTTACAACATGCAGTGGTCAACAACTGGGTAAGCAAGTAAAGATCTGTGACTAATTTTTTTATAGAAACACTTCCTGCAGGCACTTTTATATGCTAGCAGATAGAAGGTTTGCCTGGACAAAATGTGTTAACAATAGGGGAACGTTTTGATATTTTTAAAAATTAAGTCTACCATCTATTACAGAGTCGTGTCTTACTATGCTTCAAATTCTTAAGAAATAATACCTTAGTAATAACTAATAAAGAGGACATTGTAATTTTCTTGAAGATTCACATGGTTTTTTTCAGCAGAAACTCTCAGACTTAAAGGAGCCAAAATAAGATTTTCAGATATTATGTTCAAAAATAATCTCTCTATACCAAGATTCAGCCTAGATGTTTGCACGTTTCTGTTTTGATGATAATACATCTAGTTCATTTCTCTATCACTCACATCTTCCATCATGAACTCAAAAGCAGATGGACTAGCTAAACACTACACTTAAAAAAAAAAAAGTTAAGATTCTGAGTCCACACTGCCTTAGACCTTTGATTCTATCTATCAGAGTCTCTCAGAAGCTTTATAGCCATAAATACTGGGTTTGTTTTTTAAAAATTAAAATAACAGCCATTAACAAAAGGCAAACTCACTCCCCTCAGCTTATAACCTGGGAAACCCAAATACTTGTCAGAGGTACCTGTTTTCCAGGATTTGTACGCACACGTGACAATTCTCCCACCATTTCCAAGCTTGGATTTTGTTCAGCTGCTTCTGTTTATTAAAAACATCCCAGGCAGCATACAGAATAATTGCAAGGCACTTACAGGACTTTCTGGTGATGTAAATATAAGTTTAAAAAAAAGAAAGCATTATTTTTTAAAAAACAAGTAAGATAATTAATTATAGAAATCAATCTCCAAATGCCAATATTTTAAGTGCTCACTTCTGTTGGATTTTCAGAGCTTGTACTGCAAACTGTTACTTACTTCTACACCAGACAGCTTCTTCGTGAGATTTGTTTGCCTAGATGGTACAGTGCCTACAGCTACTGTGTCATGGAACAGTTTCTTTAAACAAGAAATATGCAAGATCTCACATAGCCTTTTTGATCTTGCAACTGTCAGACTTCAGGGCTGTTTGTTGTATCATCCTACAATTATAATTTATTTGAGGTTTTCATATTACTTATCAGTTATACAACAGAAAACTGATCATAATTATGTTCTTAGCAATAGTATCTAGACATTGTGTTGCTCTAACTACTGCTTTCATTGTCTGTAAAACCGCAATTCTTCCAAAAATTTGTAACATCGTTTGCCAGCTTCCTTAACTGGAAAACAACAAATGTACCGGCTCCAAGTATTTTCAATTCCTACTTCCATTAAAGCCAGGAAGCATTCTAAGTACATCTGCACAGCCTTAATTTAGCCAAGAAATGGACACCGCTTCAGCAATAATTATAAAAATACAAAGCTTATAAAGTTTTAAGCAGACAACTTTATTGTAAGAGAGGCCAGAAAGAAAAACTGTTAACAAAGTCAGTACACTTTGTTATTTAGCCTGCAAGTTGAATTTCATGTATTCCCTATTTCTATTCTCATTTAGCACTATAGTGAATGCTAGTCCATAAGTCAGAAGATACTGTCCAAAAATAAGTAGACTGGAGAACAGCCTATCCTGTGTTCTTGGCAGTGCTGGCCCCAAGGATATGCTTTAACTGCAGAGTTACCCTAGGCTCCAATTTCTCAGCCACAAATAAAAAAATTCTCTTCCTTTCATATTTAAAAAGACTGTAAGCCTAAGGCTAAACATTGTTACTTGACCTCCCACGTAATTTCCCCAATGAACTTACAAGGACACAAACTTTCCCCACAATTCATTGTGAAAAAAGCATAAGGTAGCTTTGATTTTTATTCCTGTACAGAAAGAGCTACGTTTTCAGAAGCTCCAATGATTCACACAGGATCACCACTGAGGACACAGTAATTCAAATAAATCTCTGCAACATGATGATTAAGATATAGGATTGGGCTATCCTGGCAATTAATTCTGCACAGCACAGCTCCACACACCTCCCTGCAGGTGGAGGAGCCAGCCTAGAGCACCCTGGTGTCTTACCATACCTTTTTGCACCACAACCTGCTGCTGAAGTTCTCCACTCCCCCCCTCCCTGGGCACCACAGCTTGCACTTGTCAGGCGATAATTATTACACTAGTCCAGCTTACAAGGCCGCTTCAGGAAACAGGTGGAGAACTGATGGGGAAGCAAAAAGCAACATATTTGCAGGAATAAGTAATAAACTTTTAGTCTGCATTCACCACCAAAAAGACCTGAGACCAAACTTACGGCAGGTTGTATCTCAGATCAAGCGTGCAGTGTGAACATACGGGCAGATACTGACACCCACAGTAGCACAAAATCTCTCTCCCCGGTTCTTCAAGCTTTTATCTATTTTTCAGTTGAAAATTCAGACTAAGCACCAGTGAGAAATAAGAAGCAACAGGTTATAGAAATGCATAGCATGATGGATGACAGAAAAATTTTATATATGGGAAAGCTTCCTCCAGTCCCGAGCGCTGACTGAGGCAAGTTGCTCCCCACCAGCAGCAGTAAAGGGAAAAAGCTGGGTTCAGGTCCTGTGATCCAGAATCTGGACTTTATTTTATAGATGATAGGCTCAGTCCCTCTACTCTTATTCACACTGAGCACTGCCCTTATTCTTCCAGGGATTATTTGTAAATCAAGGACAAAGGAATTAAAAGAGTGACTAGATGGCACAGATGCAAAAGCTAGGTTTCAAAATGTGGATTGTCTATGGGTTAATAAATTCAAGCACAAGGATTATTGCCTCAAAGACTGTCCAGACAATAGCTTTGGTAATTATTAATTACATCTTTCATGTGGAAGCGAACTCTGAAAACTAAACAGCAATTTAAATGTAAAAATTAAGTATTCTGCTCTAGATAAGATCTTACTAGAGGGGGGTTGGTTGACTTCTCACTATAAATTTTTTTCCTGTTTAAATAAGCCAGCCAAAACCCCCTTAGTGTTTCCACTGTTGCATTTTACAAAAATAAAACAGGCTTTTATCAGCACAGCAATGCTCCCAAAACAAATCACACCACTAATCATCTTAGTTATGCCAGGAAAACTTCCTGCTGTAGACATACAATTAATCAGATCAGAAGTCCTAGCCAATCTGCAATGAAAGGTATTTCATCTGTGGTTACCCTGTGCAGTGCAGCACCGGCACTTACCCACAGGGCAGTGTCTGAGGAGTTAGGGCTAAAACTAGAAGCATGTGCCTTAACATGGTGCTCTGCCCCAAATAACTAGCCCTTCTGAAACCATCTCTCTCTGCAGGACGTTCACACTCTTCAGAAAGGGGTCTGAACAAGGGAATTAACAGGGTTTAAAAGCCCTGGTATGAAATGGGTCTCACATACACAGCAGGGTCAGGGGGGTAAATGAAAAGAAAACCTTTTATTCTCCTTGATATCTTGTTAAGGATTATTTCCTTCCACAATAAAAAAAGACTTGATTTACTACACAGAATAGCTTCTAACATTATAAGTGACCGGGGTGGGTTTTTTTGCCTTAACAGCTTTGGTCTTGGAATAATATTCAGCACTACAACTTTTGAAAATTTACAAATTTCTGCAAAGCGTCTGAGGAGCTTTCATTTTGTTCAATGAGAGATCCCAAACTGTAAAAAATATGCCATTTCTCCAAAGTAGATCTGCTCTCTAGCACTTAAAAGAAGTAATTTTTCAGGTTCTTCAGTTCCAGTCCAGAAACAAATCATAAAGAATGCATGTTTATTTTGGACTTTCTGCATTCTAAGAGCTAAGTACACACACTAACTTCTCAACATACCTTGCAAGCACCCTAACAATCCTTATTTTCTGCTCTTGGCAGAATACACAGTGATCTTTCTGAGTGACTGTTGTAACTTGCTCCCTAATTTTGTGCCAAAACCAGAAACATGGTAATGACATTGAATAGGTAATTAGTAACTATTAAAACAGTATACAAACTAGGGCGTAGTCAAGGTGCTAGCATCTGTCTAAGCCACCTGGAGGGATTTGGCTTCCTAACAAAGCATCAAAGATGGAGGTGCCTCTGTAAAAGTTTTTATAAATCACTCAGACGGGCTATCAAAGGGTAAAACAAACCAGAATTTCATGTTAAATCCTATACATGAAAAATGTGAAGTAGGAGAAAAATTGTATAGCTTTACTGCCCCTTAAAAAAACACCAACAAAGCCACACAACAAAACATAACACAATTCATTATGGACAGAGTTTCAAGGAAAATGGGTTTGGTCTTGTTTTGATTTTTTAAATGTCAGGCATTTGAGATACTCTACAAACTTCTCCAGTTTCAAGTGACATGGGAGGACTGGTAAATGTAGTATTCGTGCATGTCCCACGGAACACACAAAGCTTTGCTTTCCTGCAGCCAGCCTAGCCTGAGAGTCCCCACCTTTTTTTCACTCCCTGCTACCTGCAGCTGCTGCAAGAGCAGGAATTCCACTTTATTCCTCCTCCTCAATAGCTAATGGCAATTTTCTTTGCTCCTCCCCTACTCAAACAGTGAAGGGGAAAAGGGAGAGACGATAAACCCTTCTGAACATATTCAACATTTATGCAATGTTAAAAGTGATAATTGTCATGTTGCAAAAGGATTAGAAGGATATTGGCAATTTGATGAACTTCACCACTGGTCAAGTCTTGTACCAAACATCACTGGAAAAATGCATTTTTTCCACCACCATAACCCCTGCACTACATTAAAGCAAGATCAAGTAAACCAGCAATTCAGGCCTTCCCAGTTGTAAGTAGGTCTCAATCCAAAGGACACAAACAATTGAGTAGGGAGCTTTATGTGGATGTACTACAAGGGGAGGTCATCCCTCCAGAAAACAGTGCTGTTTCCAAAGCCTAGCACTAAGGCTGTTAGTTATGAAGCAAAGCTCTAACACCAACACAAAGAGGTCCACAGATTCTAGCTACCACTGCAAAGAGAAACATGAAAAAAGCTAAGAATAAGTTAAAACACATAGAGAAAGCTGAAGAGACTGAAGTGGTATAGCAATCTAAGCAGGTAACGTCTCCAGCGTTTTATACTTCAATGACATATAAACAAAACCCTGCAGAAGTCTCTGAAATTAAGTCAGGACTTTTTACCCCATATAAACATTTTCACACCACTGTTTCCAGCACAGCAACTTTTAGAGTTTGTTTTGAACTCATTAGAGCCTAATTTACCTGATCACCGCTTTGCTACAGATCAGCTACTGGTCTCTCATGAACTGTTTCATTTTCTAGCCCATTCCTTATTTTAATATAGTGTAATTATTCCAAAGAATATCTAATACAGGTAACCTGAAGAGACCAATCAATCCATTAACAGTTAACACAGCAGCATGTCTGTGCTTGTACTTAAGCTACCACAGCCTACAGCAATAAGAAGGCCATTTTAATAGAGCAAAGTGAGCTACACCAACACAGATATTAAGGACTAGCTCTAAAATGCCTCAGCACATCCTAGAGATACTGAATATCTTCAGGTGTTCTCAAGGGCAGACAGAACTGAAAACATTGAACAACCTTGAAAGATTGAATATAGGTACTTAAGATACCAAAAGTATCTGCTTATCAACTCATACTTAGAAAATGCAAAATCCTACCACTTTTAATTGTTTCCAGCTGCATTATCTCCCTATTAACTAAAGAAAAGGACAAGAGCACAGTCAGTCTTACCTAACAAGCTCTGCTCTGATGTTGTCTCTGTAAAGTCCAATAAATGTCTATATTTTTAGTACAGCTAACATTGGAGGTCAGTCACTATACAGAAAGACACCAGCCCAAATTTCGACATGGGCTAAAGGAGAAGCAGCTTCCCCTAGACACCCACCTGCTTTGCATTGAGTATCAGTTGCAATTATCAGCCTCAGCTGTGAGAGCAAGTGAGGGGCTTTCTCTGACCTCATCCTGGGAGCCACGAGGGCCCACAGCTGGAAGGGAAGAACAGCAGAAATGGTGTTACTGAGTTGTTTACTGGATTGTTTGCACTAAAAACAAGAAGTCTTTGGTAATAGTAGCATTAAAGCACTAAAGACAAGAGGTCTTTGGTAATAGTACCATTAAAGCCTGTACAGTGTGAGATGCCTGTTCTAAATAGGAATTCCACTTACCATTCATCCACCTTCCTCCAGGTATTCTTCCTCTCTCTACCACATAATACTCTATGTCAGAACTATCAAAGGCAGCTACTGAGAATTTAATGTATGATAAAACCACGAAAATGTATTGATGCCCCTGTCAAAACTACAGCTACCGTAAATCTGATATGGCTGTTAAATGGTTAGTGAATACCTTTTACACGAGGTTTTCTGATAAAAACAGAGCATAATTAGTGACAGTAAAACTATTGGCTGTGGAAAAGCAAATAAAGCAAGTCTTAGGTACTTGCAGGATTATGTTCTGAAGGGAAACAGCCTTTGCTGTATCAGGACTTAAAACCCAGGTGAAAAATAGATGCAAATTTTTCTCTTATAAGTCAATAACATAAATCAACTTCTGACTTTCAAATAACAGTACCCCTTGTAGAGATTATGTACTTATTAAACACAATACCTGGAGAAGAAGCAGAGCACTGTCAGTTTGACAAGAAAACTTCAGGAATGCTGAGACTGAAACTAGTAGCTACATCCAGCTTACATTCTACTCATCATAGATATGCCTAATTCTATCAGAAGTAACAGATTTCTTCTGAAGATCAGTCTGCATGAGGTACTACAATGCTGGATAACCACTTATGCCGCTCGTGGCACCAATTACAAATCTTAGTTACCTGTAATGGGTGGAGGGAGTTTTACAGAAAAACCCTAAATCAGAACATCAGAAAAAACCTGACTCTCAGAATGATGATTTTCCACCTCACTCTTCTTTATGCAAGTTCCTTCTTCAGTCCAGCTGAGAGAAAAACAAGCAACACAAATGAGGTTTGGGTGTGCAGTAAGGTGAAGGGATAGTCTGACTTGAGAAGCTAGCATAATGCTTTTATTCTGTGCCAAATCCTTAAGGGCTTCTTTAAAATTCACCAACAGACAAAAAGCTACAAAAAGAAGGGTGACCTGAGTTCACACTACAAAAGCTCCCTCCGCTATCTCCACAGAGATATTTTCTTCTCCCTGCCAAATACGTTATCATTCAAGATAACCACATGGCATTAAGTGCACCATAACACCACAGCAAGAAGCAAGTGTGCATTTGCTTCAGACAACTCCTTTGGCGTCTTTCACTTGGGTTACAGAGCTTAATGAGCTACAAAGAGATATCATCAGTGCTAGATGAAAAATCTCAAAGCCTTTAACTGCAGACTAAATACTAGCCAGTATAAAGCAATTCACTGCTCTCTGCAAACTTCTGTGGGAAAGCATTGCTGCATGAGGGAAAAAGGACTGTTAAAATGGTTATTGGAGAGTCCGCTTAGAAGGCAGTGGCCAAAGTTTTGTTTCACTCCCTGCTAGCTTGTAGAGCTCAGCAATACTGACTGACTGTAAAAGCAGCCTGAGGATCACAGTCAGCTTTGCTGTTAATTATGATAGGAACTAAAGGATAAGCAGGAATATCATCAAGATCCCCTTCTTCCCTTATCATAAACGAGGCTTGATTTATTTTAAAGTTTAAAAGATGCAGTTGAATTTTTCTTCAAGAGCATTATTTTAGTTCATAGGCAGTTTTTCATCAGAGTATGTTTTAAAGTCATGTAGCTTTTTCTTTTTTTTTTCACCAGAAAAGTGACAGAACAGTACAAAATGGTTCTGAGTACACAACGTCAGAAGCCAGTGGGCCAGACAGCCTACTTCCATGGGGAAAGCCATTTTCCTAGGGTTGCACAGAATACCGTCAGAGTCAGGATCTGTTTCCTGCCCTGTCTGCAAGGTTTGCTGCCTACAATATTAATAAGAGATGCCAGTTACAAAATACATTATCCTCTTTGGCAGATGGCAGATGTACAGGGATCTTTCTCTAACCAGCTGCAATTTAAACTTCTTCAATGTTGTTTCAAATGGGCATTATACTTCAACAGTCCAGATGTCTGGGCAAATATACTTGATTTCTGAGTATGTTGACAGGTATAAAATGAGATGTGTTGAGTCTGTTGATATGTAAGACTTATGTTTTTTTCCTAAAGTCACAGTAGGTGGGATCCCATACAGTAGAGTCTATATAAGACACAAAAGCATCTGCCAAGATACACTGACCCAATGAAATGCCAGCAGCTAAGCTGTCACCTATTACAAACTTGTGAGAAAAATAAACTGTGATCCTGTTTTTCCCTGTTCTTAGACCATGAAGCAATGCTCTCCACTAGAAAAAGAATTCCATGCCAATTCAGCTAATAGTCAGAAACTGTCTTCTTAATATAAAAAATGGTATTACAGCCTTAGTGTATTTCCCATGCTCTGGAGCCATGACACATGGAAAGTAAATGATTTAGCATAAACTAAGGATGACATGCTTAGACAGTGACAAGTAATGTCACAAGGAAGCAAGCTCTCCTCCTTTAAATGTGGCTCCCAGTAAAGCCTAGCAGATTTTTCTCTCCCCTTCTTAAACAGGAAAATGTCCTCCTGTTGCAGCCCCCACACTTCGGAGTAGAATTACTAGGAGTGGAGGGATTCAGGAGACTTAAGACCCCTGTTGGTATTGACTCATGCTGTATGTACAAAAAAATCATCTGCTAGGGAATACCTGTACCTCTGCTTTGCCTTTCCCCTGCCCTCTCCTTTTGTAAGATTCTTCCTACCTCTACTCATTTTCTGTCAGGTATATTTCAAACCAGAAAATTTTTCATTCTTAATTAAACTAATAAGACTAAAATGAAAGCGTAGTCAGAGAAGTGTTTCTATAAAAATAGTACATTCCTATTTTAAACTTCTGCTTTCCATGCATTTAGTTTTATCTTTTTACATGGCTTCTTTGCCTCACGTATCATTAACAGAAGTTAATTAGTGTGCCAAGTCTGCAAGCTGTGTGTAGCAATTTCTGTGACTGGTACCTACATTCTGCCTGATGTATCTTTACTACTGAAGGTTGCACAACCTTGACTTCAAGTAACCAGAACAAGTCTGCAGAGCTGGTAGTTAAAGAACTTTTACATGAAAAATGTAATCTGAAATCAACATGCCACGTTTTAAAAAAATCACTTTTATGAAACAGAAGCGACAAAATGAAAAGGAATGCTTTACTGGGAACTTACCCTAGTACTGCAAAAGGTGTATGCATACAGCTATCTGCTGTTTTTATTGCATGGCCTGCATAACAATGATTATACTCAAGAGCACAAATTGAGGAGCTTTTGTAGGTGTTCATAGAACTACTTTACTTGCT
This sequence comes from Falco rusticolus, assembly GCF_015220075.1. Taxonomy (NCBI): domain Eukaryota; kingdom Metazoa; phylum Chordata; class Aves; order Falconiformes; family Falconidae; genus Falco; species Falco rusticolus. Next base: position 10,365,167 of record NC_051196.1, read on the forward strand.
ATCTCTTCTGAAGTATTTCAAACTTAAACTGTGACCAGAATTGTAATTTTTGCCTTAATATTTAAAAGAACACATCACAGTTTTACTGGTTACCTATGCTTTTTCAGAATGTCAAGAATGCATAGCAACACCTATTCTGTAATCTATTCACATCTTCTTTAAAAGGTAATTTATCTATGTCTTGGAAAACATTTCCAGACTATAAAGTATATGACAGTTAGAAGTTCTTAAACATCAGAGCAGATGTGTCCTTCTCAGTATGTAGGACTGCAAACCAGGTCTCACTTGTTTTCCTGTCTCTAACACAAAGAAAAGAGTCCCGTAGCGGAACAGTACATGATACAAATATATGCTTTAGAGTAATACAAAGCATACAACTGCCTCTATCCACATCAGCAGATGATTTATTGTTGACTGAAAGGAAACACAATCTAGACCATATTGATGTTCCACAAACAATGTGCTGTCCCAAAACATCGTTTCATATTGCTTTCAAGTTTCTCACCTTTCAACTCAGTAATTTAATATGAGGCACAAGTCAAGGTGATCAACGAAAGAAGGAACGAAAAAGGGCAGCTGGATATGGCATATTGGCCAGCAATTATTTAGAGGGGAAAGAAATAAGGGAGATTGCTTTGCAATGGACAAGGAACTAGCAGCAAGAATATGTTCCTGATGATAGGAAGACAGATGGACAGAGACAGACAAAAAGTTAAGACAGAAAGAAGGGGGCAGGAGAGGGATCCGTGGAAGCAGAAAAGCAAGTGAAAAAGTGTGAGAATATCAAAGCAGCCTTGTGACTCAAGCCAAGAGTAGGAGTGAAATTTTGCAAATAGATGACAAAGGAACACTGAAGTCGGCCCAGAAGCTGTGCATTAATGTGAAGCAGGAGCTGTACTGGGACTCAAAGCTGGGCAGAAACCTAGAGCTGAAGACCCAGCAGGGCAGTTAGTCAGAGAGTCACAATCAGTAAGCTAATGTAAAAGTAAAGCTAATCAAAGCATTAGACTAGCCAGCAGAAAAGGCTAAGCAACAGAAAAAACATCAGCTACTGATAGTGTGGAGGTGGTAAAAGATTTAGCGAAGATGTGGTGAGTGTGCGGTGCTGATAGGAGTAAGGACAACCACCAAGACTCTGGAGAAGGAATGCTTCACTAAACTAGGGGTGAAGAGAAACTTCTATGGCTAATGAAAAAGGAGATCCTCTGTGTTGACTGACCAAATGCAAAAGTACCACTGGAGTCATTAACAAAATGAACCAGAACAAAGGCAAGAAGTTGGAAAGAGGACAAATAATACTTTGTTTAGAGACATGAAAGATAAGATGCAGCCTTTTTCTGTTAAGCATGGGCATCTGTTTTCCTTTCCCTGAGAGTCACAAACACCGATGTAGTGACTAAACTAGACCCTGCTGTACATCTGGTGTGTCTTGTGAAGTGAATCTATGCTACTCCATTTAAGGTTAAACGGCGCACAAAGAAACATCCAGTAAAATAAATGACCTTTACTATTGGTCTGGCTAACTATTGCTGGTACCAGCGTTTAGTAATAAAACGTGACCAGAAGAAATAAGTACAATTAAGTACTTAAGGGTAGAACCACAGTACCAATCACTGAAATACTACACAAACAATTAGAAATCAATATGGGCATTTCCTCAAAGCAATAGGTATATTCATAAATGTGCATGTGTGTATATTGTTACTTTGCATCTCTAACAGCTACAAACAGCAGCATAGTTCAAAAATTCACTTTTCTGGCAAGCAAACAAAAGTTCATGTTTCAACATGTAGAATTCCACCTTTCAGAAAATAAATTTATGATTAATCTGAAAATACATGCACAAGATATACATCTATATTAAATAAGCTATGCTTATATTAGAAGGATTTACCTTAACAATTTAATTAAAATGCTGATTTATATGGAATTTCCCCCAAAATCAGTCAATAGGAATGAAAAACATCCAAAGTAGTAGTTCCTGTTCACTTAGACTTCTGAGATCACTGCATTAAGGCAGCACAGAAGTGGAATGGCTACTCTCTATATCAAATTTATTTTTTTCTATATAACTCATGGTAGAACATACCTTTGGTTTATGCTTTTATTTTCTATGCCTGCCTGTATTTCAGATGCGCTTCTACTTAAATGACAAAAACATCCAGGCCCATCTAACTATTAATATATTTGACTGTTTAAAAAAAATGCAGAAAGACCAGGACTGTCTCTTCCTCCATGATTAGAAAGGAGCATTTTGAGTCTTATTACCCTGCCTAAGGACCATATAGAACAATAGGCAAATTAGCATGCTACCTAAGTAAACAAGGTGGTTTAAAGATATAAGCAGTCTAGTACTTTCTCTGGTCCAAAATAAACACTGCCTGATGATCACATGCTTCCAGTTGCCCTTGCTCCATAAAGGAAGGCAAGCCAGGCATTGAGGGTGATAGCACAGCAAGCAGGGCAGTGACCTCACTGACAAAGTACACCGTTCCCCAACCACTCAAACAAGAAGAGCAAAGCAGGTCCAGTGATGGCAATGGTCTTGGGCAAGAGTCCAGATTGCCAGACAAGTCTGTAGCAATGAGGCAGGTGCCAGGCCAAGCCAGGAAGCCAAGGCATTGAGTTTAAATGCAGCTTGTGAGTCAGTGGGTAGAGGTGTAAGGCTGGAGGCCCCAGTGAGGCGTCTTACAGCTCTTTCTCACCGTCTCGTTGCTTCCACTTCTCACAGCTCTTTCTCACAACTTGACTGTTTCACAGCAGTCTGATGAAAAGTTACAATGCTGCACCAGAGCTGACTTCAAACACAGGCATCTAAATGCTTGGGATGGCAAAAAGAGGTTGCAGAAGAAAATTAAAGAGATAGATGGTTACTGGCTGGTTAGGGCAATCGGAGTCTGTCAGTTCGCTGACAGAGCGTAACTGAATAACTGCTCTCAGAGTATAACTTGAGGGACATGAGAACTTGGAAGGGCTATGCCCAACATCTTAAGAGTTGTACATCCAGTTCAGATAAATGTCTATGAAACAAACAGCGGTCTGGGGGATAGAAACAGAAGAGATAAAAATTTAAGATCCACTATGCTTTGTTTTTCTTCTGTGATAGACACTCAAAAAATAAAACCAAAATACAATCACTACCCTGGATGTCATTTATGCCGGGGCCCAAACACCAAACTACTGCACTTGTAACTCTCTGAGTCCTGCACTCTACTCTGTAACACAATCAGGAATAATGCCCCATATCTGTACATAAAGAGCAGTTCGTACCATGTGCGCCCCTGACAGAACCATTTTATTCCTCAGGCATGTCTTACTCATCTTTTTTGCTCATGGATTAGCTTTCAAAACCAATACTTTGTACTTAATCGTCAAAGTTTCTCAAAAACTTCCACTCTAAAAAAATTTCCAGTATGGTATTATTCCCATTCCACTGATCAGGAAGCTGAAGAGGAAGTCCACAGATTTTATGTTCACTGAGCAGCAAAAAAAAGTGCCTGATCCTGGTCTTCTGCTTAAATTCTAAATCAATTCAAAATTTATTTAGATCAAATGTCTCAAAAATGTAAAAGGAAAGAATATATCATGAAATTCCTAATCATTGTCAGTTATGTCACTGAATGTCATCAAGAAACTTCCAGTGCTACTTTATAAAACTGTAATTCGACATTTAGTTTGATTAAAAATTTGTTTAGTGTTATCTTTAATAAAATTTAGAGGAATTAGGAAGTCATTAATATAGCCCCAAGCAGGACTCAAATTACTGCATGGAAATTTTTCACTTATTTTGAAGGCAGAATGCTGCCTTGGGCAGCCTTCAATGTCTTTCAGATGCTTACTATAGCACTGAATATTAGCACTAAATTGCTGTAGTGCAATACATTGTATTTTACCTTTTCTTCCATCATGGCAAGTTGTTAGCCTTTGCTAAAACCAGCTTCAGTGATACCTAGGAAATAATGTTGTTTGAAATTGAATTAAAATGCACATAACATTCATATAAGGATTTTCCTGCTAATTCTTTGACATGATTGTAGCTTTTCCCCAAATCAGACTTGAAAACTCAGTATATTCCTATAGAATCAACAACCTCTAAAATAGGCGCATCTCTCACATGTTTATTACAGTATAAAAATCTTGTCTACTTGCAATGGTATAGTATATAAAACTGAGGATTAATATTATCTTCTCTCTTAAAATACCTCATCTTGGCAGAAGTATCTCGAACAGATAGGAAATGTTAAACAGTGAATTCATCTCTAATTTCAAAAAAGACTGTTAGAGCAAAATTATATATAGTATTTGATAAAAAGGTAATCAAATATTGCAACAAAAAACTGCAAAGAAGTTTAAAATTATTCTTTGTGTTAAAGATTTCAGTTGTTAAAAAGTATTTTAGGGATTTAATGATTCAGCCAGCCATCTACAGTACATTATACTTCAAGCTTTTCTTTAAGATTCCTTTCTTTGGAAAGAAAAATAGCCTTCATAAAGGGACAAATAAAAAAAAATTTAAAAAATTAATATGCAGAACCATGAGGCTTAGGAAAAAAAGACCTAAGTGAGTAAAAAGGAATAAGGAGGGAGGAAGGGGTAAGGAGCATCAAAAGTTTGATCATTTTGAATATATATACTCTCTCTTGATTTACATTGAGAGACATTATCATATTTTATTGATTTAAAATATATTTGAAAAGGTCAACAGAAAGAAAATTATACCAATATTTTTACTTTTGTTTTCTACAACGCAGGAGTTAGTTATAAATGCAGAAACTTAGTTACAAAAAGTAAATTTTGATGGCAGCTTCTTAAATGTTTGCCTCATTTTATCCATAACCTTTTCTGTGTTTAAAATATTTCTTTTCAGTTTTAAAATTAGCTCTAGCCAGTCCTACTACAAGCTTTCTATGGACGTTCCAGTTCAAATAAACGAGTAAAATGACTATGAAGCAAGAATACTTTCACTACCTTTAGATATCTTACATTGCAAAAAAGTTCTAAGGAAAGTATTTCATGTACTTCACTCTAAATAAAGTACAATTCAGTGCACTTTTATGTGCTGTATGATCACATGCTTGGCAGATATTGCACAAGATTTCCTAAGCTAATATAATGTTTCCAGCTCTGGATAGCCAGGGTAATTTTATTATCCTTGGTTCAACCTGCTGTCAAAAAATGTTGCTGGTTACTCCTAGAGTACTTTAACTCTAAGGTGCTCAAAAAGAAAGCATAGAAAACAATATTATTAGTAAATATTTTAATATTACAAATATGTTACATTTGTTTGCAGGAAAGTAGTTTGGAGCCCAATGAAAGGACAAGCTATCAGGGCCTAAAAGACACAACAGCACTGCAGCTTTACACTTTCTGTAAACATCTTCTTAGGTGACATATGTGAATAAAAATTAATAAGCCTATATCCTTATCTTCTGTTATTCTTTCCACATAATTTATATTTTCTTTACATACAGTTCTAAAGCACTGTTTCCCAATGGACAAAATTTTCTGCTAGCTTCTGTTTAACTCTTATTTCATCTAGTGCTTGCTCTACATCTTAATATCCATTGCATAAAGTGAATTTATATCATTAAATGCATTGAACATAGTAGCTTTACAAATATTCAAAGATTAAAAACTTACTGAGCTTTATAACGAGGTTTTTTTAAAAACATCTGCAACAGATTATACACAGAAAGCCTCTCATCAGGGAATCCAGAAGAGGCCCTGTGGTGTTTCCACACCCAGACAATTAAAGGATTACTACTATTAAAAAACAAGTCTTTCTTTGGGACTATAGGTTTAAGCGCATTATCTGAAATTGGTAGGGATCATCTTTGCTTGTAAAATGCCAGTAGGCTCACTGACATCAAATTTTGAGCCAGGCATCTTTGAGACCAACACAAAAAATCTGAGAGGCTTCTACGATAACACATACCAGATCTTATACCAGTTTCTATTAGTGCAGAAATGTAGTTCCTGTATTTTAAGTTCTCTCTTGATAGGACCGCTTATCAGCAAATCCCTTCCATTTTCTCTTCAGTGACTAAGAACTTGTGTCCAAACTGAAAAATATATCTCATTTGTTGTGTCTAAGACAATTGTTCCTAAAGAAAAGGACTCAATGGGATATCAATACTATGTAGCACAGCACAAATTATGTTTGCTTTTGCACTTTTAGTTTTACATAGATCCAGTACTGACACTAATTAAATGCCAATGAAGTGTTCACTGTTTTTATATTATGGACTCTTGTGAGTGCTTTGGTAGACAGAGGCCCATAGGTTGATATAAAATAAATCAGGCATGTTAAGAATAGAACAAATACTGTGTGTATTACACAGTGTCCATTAATGCCTGCATAGTTGTTATCATCACTGAGGACTGCAGAAAGGCAGAAAATAGGTGAATATATTAGGGCAGACTTTTATATAGTAAAAATGTAAAAGACAAAGAACAGAGATACATGCATATACGTACTTTAGGTCTAGCCTCTGACCTTAGTGACATCAACCTAATCCACAAGAACGCTTTCGGATTCAGTTTGACTACTGTGGCTCATCGATCTGCCAACCACAAACCAAAATTGCTATGAAAGATGGTGCAATTTCTGTATACAGCCACCTCTGGATTAAGTGCTGTTTTAAGGCTCTCACAAACTTCATTTACTTAAGCAGTATTGCAAAAGGTAACAAATATAGCTGGCATTTGGCCTTTAACTGTCATCTACCATTCATTATTTCCTCACAAAGGTCAGAAATGAGGCTTTATACCTAAAAACAGCTTCAAGCAAAACATCTGGGGTGGAAAAAGCTTCAGAGACTAGCTCTGCAAACTTTGTCTGAATGAATGTGTCTCCTGCACTGCCTCTTGATTCACTAACTCAAGCGGAGACACTGCAATAGGTTGTCCTAAAGTTACTCCCATGGTATCAAGGAGGTAAGAGAAACTCAAAACAAAACAAACCATACTAAAATAAAGAGATACACTTTGGCCAATGAAATCAAATTTCAAGCGTTATTCATGCAACGTACCTCCCTCTCTGTTACACATGAATGACAGCTGACAGGATCAAAAATAGCTGTGGTCTGGATGTCCCTGTATTTTGAAAAGAAAACAACAACAACAAAAAAAGAGCAGATGGATGCAATAAAGTACTTAAGCAGCTTACTTTACGGTAATACTAAATTTTTTCACTTGACTAGCAAATACTGGATTAGTTATGAGTCTTGCCATGGCAGGTGGCACCTTTAGTTTTGACTATCATAGCAAAAAAATTTAACTAGGTCTAGAAAGCTTAGATAAAATAAAGAAGCCAATTACAAAGACTGGGAGGTATTTAGAGCCATCCTTGAAATAATTACAACTACATAAATACAAAAATTTGATATATGCAGGCTTAACAGTATTAAGTAGAATGATGTGATCAGAAGGCTGCTGGTTTTATATTCAGAGCTTAAACACGTATCTCAATGTTTATTATCATACTTAGCTCCTTGTAGAATATATTTTCTATTCCTATATTCCATGACAGGGTTCTTCTACTTGTTCTTTTTAAGACCTTTTATCTTAATTAGAGAATATATAACTACACAGCAAGCTCACCACTACAGGAATACACAATATTAATGTAAGCTAAGCAGTTAAACATCTTTAGTAAAGCTTACTGAAGAGAAGGGGAGATAAGTCAAGTAAGAGGTGGGATTTAAATTTTTTCAATCACACACACAGTCCTAATACCGTTAATTTTCCTGATCACCTCCAGACAGACAAGATCTAAATAACATTTCAGGAGAGTTACTGGTACTGATCATGTTGATACAGCTGCTCACACACAATACACAGAATCAACGATTTCTGTGCAGACTATTCTCTGCTATTTAGGGGTTTAAACAGTATTTAAAAAATGTTTTGACTTTGAAGCATACCTCCTAGGTATTAGATAGCTGGCTATTGAATAAATTAGGTCTATATTGCAGAAGATCAACAATTCTTTAACAGGTACTGTAATGAGAAATTCTTCTAACTTTACTAATAGGACAATTTTGCAAGTTTTTCATCTATAAATCAAAGTTTTTCATCTACAAATCAAACTCTTATTACATAACTTATCAGTCTGCACAGGCAAAGTTCAGCAGTTGAAAAAGCACCTACAGCACCACACTATTACCTTCATCTAATCTAGGCTAAGCTCTAAGCAAATGTCTCAATTTTTCTCAGCTGCCTCGTTTGTGTAGCCAGAGCTACAAAGCAGGTCATGACCATACACTGTTATAGTAACTATGACCAGGCCATGTGAAGCAATCTAATCACCATCCAACCTTTCTTCCTAATTAGTTCTCTATGGAGTTACACAATCTTTTTTTCTTGGTTAAGGAATTTGTTTACAAGAAACTGAAAACTTACCTGTAAAAAAATTAGCAAAACAGACTTTATCTTCCTCCGTTAGTACAAACAATCAAGAATAAGTTTTTAGTGGAAAACAGTCTTCAGTTAAGTAAAGCTACCTCTGCTCCATCACATGAAACTCATTATGCCATGCACACTAATATAAGCTCTGGGACAAAATGAAGTTTAGTGCATATGGTCACTCCTAGAGTTTAGAAATCAGGTAAGATTTCTCAGGGTAGGAATTACATTTCCCGCAACATCGCTTGAGGCATTTGCAGAAACCAGGTGGAATGCAATGTCACCATCTAGAAAGAATGTATTTATAACCTTGTGTTTAACTGACCTACAAGCATTGTTTCCACTGCTTTTATCTAACTTGTTCATATTCCTGGCAAAAAATCAATCTAAAATGATTTCCAACTTCTTTACTTCATCCTTTGAGAAGTACGGTACCCACTTTATCTGAAAAATTAGCTTACCATTAGATCTGTGGCAAATTCCATCACAGATGGTCTGTCTTTATCTTTTCAATGCCTTAATTGGATTTTTATTTTGCAGTGATCAAGTTTAATAAAGGTCCATTTCAAAAGACATCCTTCTTGCATTTATTACATTGTCTACAAGTGTAATTTTCAATCCCAAATACTCTTTAAGGAATGTTTCTTTAAATATGCTAAATTTATACCTAAACACTTTCTAACGCAGTTATGCATAGTCTGGGAATGCAAAAAAACCTTTGCAGACTACTCACAGATTGCATTTATTAATGATTACAGACATAGGAATCCTTATAGACAGCCGTTATCCCACCATTTTTTATTGCCATGTTTTCCTTACCTTCTACTTTTACAATCCTACACTAATTCTTGGTCCAATACTTATCTGCATATTTAAATTTCAGGTGACTTTCCCCGAGGCCTTTTCACAATTAAAAGTTATCAGAAATCACTGCCATACAGTACTGTTATACATTTGCAAATTAAAATTTGCTGCTTCAAAATTCTACTTTTTCTTCCCCTCTGCCACAGTAGTGATTAATCATGATATTGTAAACTTAGTTTCTATGATTATCTTGTCCAGGCTAAACAGAAATCTCAACTAAATTGCCAAGAGAAGTTCAATACAATTCACTCTTCAAAATTAAATCAGAAGTGAAAGAGAAGATTTACTGCACATGGGAAACAGTGTCTTGGATCATGCTATCATTGGTTAGAAAGAAGTACTTAGGAAGTTGCCATTGCCCTATTTGTGAAATTTACTTACAGTAGTCTGATACATTACTATTTTGTGGTTGCTTATAGTACATTTCCTTCTAACAAAATAATGCAAATCTCCTTCGTGATCCCTAAGAGTCTTCAACCATGGTTTCCTTCTCCCAGCTTGGAACAAAGATAATAAGAAATCTTTCATAGCAGTCTATGGCTACAAACTAGTTCCTTCCAGAAGCCTCTCATATTATCACTTCCAAAGCTGTATAACATTCTAAATACTAATAGGATTAACTTGGTATCAACTGTAACATGAACTAATGAACGTGTAATGAAGTAGTTCAAAGCCACTGTGATACATAAGTAGATAACTGTAGATAAGTTTCCCTTCCACTTGCTCATCCCCCAAATATTTCACCTCTTACAAAATTGTGGGATTTCACAGGCAGACAGAAACTGGAGAGAGGAACCTAGAAAATTATGACACTAGCAAATTATGTAAAAAAAAAATAAACTGCTTATACTTATTCGGAAACACTATTAGTTGATTATCTTCACCATTAGAAAACTCTAGATTCTTGTGAATATGATCTTAATTCTCATTCTCAGAAAATACACTTATTCGGAAACACTATTAGTTGATTATCTTCACCATTAGACAACTCTAGATTCTTGTGAATATGATCTTAATTCTCATTCTCAGAAAATATTTATGCCATAATCCACAAAGGGGCTTCAATATTGTTCCATTCAACACTGCAATGCCTAATTTTAAGTGTTGTAAGGTAATGGAAAGCAGCACTCTAAGTCAGGCACCCAGGACCTGTACAAAATGCCGGGGCAAAGCAAGGCACCTTACAAAGAGATCACCAAGGACAGAAAGTAAAGTGAAGATGCTACCTCTGCCAGTCATTACAGAAAATATAGGAGAAGATCACTTGACAGTTCATATCCATCTCCGTGCCTAGTTTACCTGTGTCTGAAATGAAAATCCTCTCTTGGCACCAGGAACCTGAGCCAAGTCAATCTTTTCCTTACAGTTACAAAACTCAAAGCAAAACCCAATGAGAGCAAGGATGTCAACCTCAAAATTCACCATCGCCTGTGCTAGCAGAGAGAACTCTATCAGGAGGGAGGGAGACAGGTGAACACTGTGTTAAAACCTGTAAGGGGTTAGCTACCGAGCTGCATGTCGGCATGGTGCACGGCAGCAGATTGTGCACGGCAAACTTTTTAGCTAGCTAAGAATAGATAATATTATGGGAATCTGGGTGTCTGTTGTTTTTAAGCTGTTGGTAAAGAGCAGTTTTGAGGATGTCAGAAGAATATAATGTTAGCCTGAGGTATCTAACTAAGAGATGCTTATGCTCTACTGGCATGCATAAGGAAAAGAACTGTCAAGAAAAGTACATTAGATGGACTGATATGAATGAGACATTCAGTTACAACATTCTCCCGGTAAGTTTTAATACGAGTAATATTGTAATGGATAAGCTGTACTTAAGGCACATGAATACTGTGTATTTAATAAGAGTCATGTTGTCTTTAGTCAAATTTAGTCCCAGAGCTACATTTGGTAGTAGCCAAGAATTCCCACATGCTTTGTAAATTATGATAGGTTAGTACTATTATTATATAGTCAAACTGCAGTAGAATTTAGAGATCCCAGTTCGGAAAGTACAAAAGGACAGTGAAATAGCACTGAAGATTTTTACTTAATTACACACATTAAATCACATAGGGGGAAATTTAAAGATACTTGTTGGAAACACTTATAAAGGCAATAAAGGCTGGCATTGCAGATGCTATACAGTCAGCAGTTCAAGCGTATAAGAGATTGTAAGGTGCGGTCTAAAAAGTTAAAGCAAATAATTCCACAGTACAAGACAGGGAACAATGGAACACCAAAATAACAAGAAGAAAAATATTTAAAAACATACACATGTTGCAAGTCAGTATTTGTTGAGACTAGAATGAAGATGACTGGAGTTGTCAAGACATGAAATGATAAGGGCCTGAGTGAGCGTTCTGGTCATGTGAATGGAGAACAAAATGGAGAAGAAAAGCTGAATCAGACTGAGGTTGAGTAGGAAGAAGTAAATCTACCATGTTAGCAAGAGGGGAAAAAAAACGTAAGTCAAAGGCAATGAAGTGAAGTCTAGTGTGGAATAACTTGTATGATCATGTACATACCGCCCTGATAGCATGGCATTTAAGGTAACAGCATTTTAGACTGGGTTCTCATTTTGCTTGTACTTTCATCTTCCTAACTATATACCTTTGGTAAAGCCAGGCTGAGAATACAAATGATGTGCTGTAAGGAGGCTGTGCAGCTGGTTCTGCAGACACAAGACATACATCCTCAGGTGCTTCCTAAGAAAGTACTTTGATGTCACATTCCTGGTAGAAACATAATCTTCAGATTTTCCTTTTCTTTCTTGAAGTCCTTGCGTTGCTGACGAAAATCACCATTATGTTGATGGAGACTTCCAGTGGTATATTGTAATCTTCCTTTCCAAGTTCTGACAAAGCCATGACTTGGCATTTTGTTCAGGAAAGAATACATCAATATTGTCTCATGTTAGAACCATTTTGTAAAAACTTGCCATGGTTTTGGAATGAAAGACAGTCTTTCTAACAAAATATTAAGTGCAGTAGACCTCAGAGAACATCATGCATTCCCACCTACTCAACAGTCATTTCAGAAGTATCAGTTAACACAAAGGCAAGAAAAATGGTCTGAAGATGACTGTACTGCAGTAAATAAAATACTTCATTTACTGTAAATCTTTCTAATGCCAGCACACAAGATACCTGGTATGATATGCATCTTTTCAATCAACTTTAAGAAGAAAAAAAATTGTAAGTTTTTTTTCCTTCAGTAACTAGTTTCATATTCTGTGCAACTCAAAAAGCTTAATCCTTCAATTTTTAAAATATTAAAGATTAGTAGAAAACAATTAACCTGCATTTAATTTTCAAAAGTCTATTCTATCTCCTTTTCTGACTAGAAAATAGTGTGCAGTTCAAAGAAAGTACCTTCGTTCGTGACCCACTCTTAAAAATGACTCAGTGTTGTCCCATCGATTAACTGCTTCACAAGAACATGTTAAAACTTGGAGGAATTTAGATCTTAATGTTAAAAACCAACTCACTCCAAAGGCTGTCTGGTCATTAAAGACTACACTGTTCTGAAAGGAGTGATCTTTGGCATTTTTCATAAATAAAACGATCATAGTTCAGGAGCATTTGTAAAATCTGACTGAAGCTGAATGAATCAGGGTCAACTTTTCACCAGACCTCCCTGCATCAAGAAACGTGAAGGTAAGTCCATATTCTCTTTGCATCTTTCCCGAATATGACCCCAAACCCAAGTTTCGAGATTACTTTCACATATAACATCATTACAGAAAGTATGCAAAGATTATATTGAGTAATGTGATAATGTGCTGGTCTTTGAAAGATTGGTGGGATAAGGTTGGCAATCATAAAGCATACTGTTAATGAGAAATTAGAGGTTGTGAAATTTTAAAGAAGATGATGAGCCCCAAACATTCATCAGCTACACCAGTTGGACAGTCAACAGTGAGATAAAATTTTTAAGTAAAAAAGCAGGCTGCAGCACATTCTGAGTCAAGCATTTCTGGAACAGTTGCACAATTCAGTTATACAATAAACAACCATGAGAAAATAAAAACAGAATACATACATACATAAACCCACTTCAGCAGAAACTGACTAGCTCTTTAATTTTATGTTTAAATGTTTTTTGCCTGAAACGAATAGATCTATACTCTCCACATATGAAAATGTAATGCACAAAAGTGAAAGGAAGAAGGCATAACTTAATTAAACTAGTCAAGATTATTTTATGCCAATTTATCTACTTAAAAAAAATAATATCTTAATCTTACTCATTCCTCAAAACTTTGATCAAAAATAAAACCAAAATTTCAAATTGCCGTACACTGGGACAGTGGGAATTTAGAAGTCGCAGCATAAAACACAGCTACTGGCAGTAGCTACCATGGATAAAATACATCGGTGTGATACTAGCAGACTAAGCTATTTTTTTTCATTATGAAACACAATAGAATTAACATCATGTTGAACACACAAAATCCCCGGTACTTTCATCGAATCACTGAGAGACTGGCTCCCAAGGACTGCAACATTTTCCAGCAGCTCCCTCTTACTAACAGGAACAAGTGTGTAAACTGAGAAGTGGGTCTGATACAATTCAGATACACTGTATGAGAACAGGCATTTAATTTAATCTGCAGACAATTACTGGTAAAGCTGCTTTGTGTGTTAGGTTTAATTCCTGGGCTGTGAAGTCATGAAATGGTGCTCAGCAGAGCAGAAAGGTGACCGGCATCCTGTTAAGTGAAAGCAAAGAGGCCATTTTACGTATGGCTCTATAAGCTGACTAAAGCGGGGGCCTGTGTCTCAAACAAAGAACACTGCTTCACAGCCACATTCCCACCCAACTAACCAAAGTCACAAGCTGTAAAGTAACTTGCCACGAATAATGGTTAAGCCTCTGACTTGTGGCTTGAAGCAAATTTTTTGTCAGGCTCTAGCTGGACATAATTAGCCGCTTGCCAGAGAATTTCTTGGCACAGCTGATAGCCTAACACTTTTTAAAACAGCATGTATTTCTACCCATTGGGAGAGGGGTTCCAAAATAGTTTACTGTCAGAGGCCATTAAATTAAGGGTATAATTGATTGAAGAGAAAGTGTTGCTTGAAGGTATGAGGAACCCACTGGATACATGCCATTTCTGGGATGCTCACATGGGAGTTACTTCTAAAAAACAAAAAGAGGAAATAGAACTGTTAGCTATTTACATGTACATAACACACCAGCTATCAGGATTGCTCTAAGCCCTAATTTTGCATAACGATGTGGTGGCACTGAGCCATGCCTGGTACCTGGAAAACCCTAGTGGCTTAGTTTACAGAAACAGAAAAAGGGGTCCTCTGATTGCAACAAGTATGTTTGGAGCTGAAGTACAAGTCAAGCCACTCTTTTGAATGCCAGGCTTGTGCATACATATAACCTAAGAATGTGACAAAACATACTGCAACAATTTCAAGGACATTAGTGATCAAAGTTTTGGCCAGCACAGGGGCTGGGCAGAGGGGAGTTTTGCCACAGCTGATGCTGCAGTGAGCCCTATGCCATTCACAGGGATAGAATGGCAGATCCGTGCTGCTCTCATTTTTATGACTGAGCCTGCTGAAACAAACTTCCCATAGAAGTCACCTAAAACCCCACCAGTTATTGTGAAATAAGACCACACCAGAGACTCCAGGCTGGTGGCAGAGCCTGCATTTCACTTTAGAACCATGTACTTAATAATCACACATGTAAACTGGTGTACAGCTGAAGATGTTGCACAGGTGTTTTGCTTGTTCAATAGGCCATCGAAGTGTCATGCCAGCTATACCCATGCGATACAGTAAAATTTAGTGACCATACCAGTAGCTGATAAATACATCCAAAAGAAAAGGGGGAAACCCCTGGAGATACTGAAGATAGTAAATGGAGGAGGAAAATAAGACGAACAGATTTCAAAACTTAAATGATTTTATGATAATTCGTATTTTTAACTTTCTGTAAAAGTAAATCTGGAACAATACCTTTTCTAGTGCAATGTTTTAAAATAATTTCAAATAAGTATTTTTCAGTAAATATTACATTGGGAATATGTGTGCCATATTCAAGATCTGACTAATTCTCTTTTCCTGACACTACAGCAGTATATTTGATAGTAATAGTACTAAGTTTTAGACTTAGCAAATCTGCTGCCTTTAGAAGGACTGCATCTGGCAGTGAAGTCAGATGTAAAGGCCAACTATGAAACTCCTGATTTCACAAACCCAATGAAGAAGCTTCTATTAAAAATTTGCACATGCAAACATAGACCCTTCAGCTTAATGAAGTTTCATATAAAATGCTTACATTCAGAAAATATTAAAAGCAATTGAAGGTTATCCCTCCAATCATCAGACTAGAAAGACTTAACCATCCCCAAAGAGTTAAAAAAATTCATTATTATTCTGATTATCACAGATGACAATCTTTCAAGATCAAATATAAAAATTTATATATCAAAATCAAATTTTAAAAATAAAAATTGTCAGAAAGCAAAAACAAGGTTATTAATTCTCCAACCATATTTGAATGAGTAAAACTGAAGACAAGAAACATCTTCAGCAGTTTGGAATCCAGCACCCACACGACACACAAGCTGTAGTAAAAACGATTACATTTGGCTTTTTTAAAAGCCAGTTTTCAATTGGAATAAAAATGCTAGCTACACAGATAAAATGTGAATTATGAAAAACAGAATTATTTATCTTTATAATAACATTAAATTCAGAAAAGTTATTTCCTATTTATATTTATAGGATAAATGATTTATATATTATGTAGTGTATATACTATATAATTGAATTCCAGGTTTTCTTTTCTTCATAGCTTTCAATAGTATGCTTAAATATTACAGGAAATATGAACTGTTTAAATCATAGGGAATCATCTAAATAACTAAAAAATAATATGTAACTATTTGTAAGCTTTGGCAATCCCCAATCCGATGATAACACAATCTGATTCTATCATTTTACTCTTAGTTTGAATGCCTGTACTTTCAAAGATTAAGAATTGCCTCAATGAACTTATCTTAAAATACAGAAAACAACTTGAAGGCAGTTACATGAAACAAATTCTTCAAATGCTAGTAGGTGGAATTTTCAGAGCAAACTGAGAGCAGAAATCTCTACCATTAATGAAGTAAGTTAGATTTGAAGGATATAAAATTTCTATAAAACTTCAGATGATTCTACAATACTGTTTCACACAACTCATATGTGAAATTAAATTCTAACTTCCTGTCTCTGTGTAAAATATAAAGATCACATTTTATTTCAGTTTATCAGTCTGAAAACAGATTCTACCATCAAGACAATGAAGCTGGACAAGTTTCGAAGTACTATAATTTTTTCCTAGTAAAGACAGTGTTTATGTATGTAAAGTATGTACACATACACAAGCCAAGGGGTAGTTTGCATTAAAAAGAAACAGAAAAAGTTAATCACTGTAATGTAACAGTAAAAAAATGAGAAGACTGAAAGGAAATGAAGAGGGGAAAAATTATTCAGCACTGGAGAAATTAATATACAATCCTATAGTGCCAATTACAGATAGATTTCAGCCTTGCTACGCAGTGTTTGATAACAAAAGTTACGGGTCAGTATTCAGGTGGACAGAGGCCAAAATAAGTCATACTGCTAGAAAACAGCTAGCATAAATATTAATCACAGAAACAACTAGATTAAAAACAGAGTTAGCACCTGTCTGTTGCTTACAAAAAGAAAAACAGTTTATGGTTTTTAAAAATTGAAATCAGCATTTCATTTAGAAGTATTTAGATGCTGTTCTAAATTAAGCCCATTAACCAGATTGCAAAGGTCTAAGTTATTTCTTCAGTGAATAAACAACAGGGTTAGTCAAGGTGCCAGTCCTCTTCCCTAAAGCAGGAATATCTCATATAAGGCAACATTCTCTCCTTTCATTTATCTCATGCAAAGTTCATTTTGTCATTATGCATTTTGTTGTCTGGCTTCACGCAGCATCCCCAACATGCTGAAGCAACAGCAGAAGAGAGAATGTCAAAGTAGAATTGACCAACTTCAGTTTCACCTTGTTTTCCAGGAATTAATAGAAAGTGCATCTTGACAGAATTGGTCCGGTTTAGGTTGACATTTCATCCATCAGCTCTAGCACAGAGGAAACTGCTGGACTTGCCCAGAAAAGGACAAATACTACAAAACAGAGGAGAGGGTACATGCAAACAGTGAGAAAGGGGGAGTCAGCAAAAATGGAGAACGCTGAAGCAAAGGCTAAATGAGGAAGGAAACAGAGTGAACTACCTTCCTGTACCTCTGCAGAGCAACAGAATTCTCCACCATGGACTTCACCTTCTTAATGCAAATTAACTTGGAAACTCCAAAAACTTCTTGATTTTTTTTTCAGCTGGTAAAGGATTGCCAGTTGGGCACAATCCTTCTGTCATGTTTCATAACAAATATCATGGTATCGTTTCCCTACAAAAGCGTTATATTAATTCCTGAACATACATGAAACCAGAGCTGCTCTAATACAGCAAACCTCTAAGCAACTTACCACTCAAAAATGGACCCCGTGAATACTATCTCAAGCTGAAAACAATGCCAACTTGGGAAGCAGAACATCTGATCTCAAATAGAGAGAAGGTGTGGCTGAGTAGAAACTGTGTGAGATGATACTTCAGTAGGCAGAATTACAGTCACAATGAAAGGATGACGGAAAGTGATATTCTGAAGCATCTAAGGGTTTTCTAGTTCATTTAGACTTTTAAATGAACTTTTCAAAGTTCATTTTAAAAAGTGATTTTCTTGTATACCGCATCAAACATCATGCCTTTCAAAAGGCAAGGCTAAGTAGTGTCCACAAAATTAAGATGAAAATAATCTCCCACTTCATGCCAAAATCATAAGACTTGAAGAAGCAAAATACAACATTACATAGATTCCACAGCTTCAGAACTCCAACTCAAGTGAAAGCTAACCAGCCAACAAAAAAAAAATCTCTTAGAGGAAACTTTTCTAGATACAGTAAATACACATTCTTTATTTAGAAACAGAATAAACCAAATATGTTCCATAACCTCAAGGGAATAAACTATTGTTTTTAGAAATAGTAGAAATATGCAGGTAGAATTCTGATCTGTCTTAAACATGCTAGAAGTTCTAAAAAAAGGCAGATGCAATCATAATGATCTCTAGCAGTTGGACATCTGTTTTGAAGATACAAGAGTAAAGACTTTATTATAGAAACACTCACAACTTCCAAAAGAAGAAAATAATTGAAATTTTCATATGACAAAGGACTAACCCAGCTACTGTCTATTGTTCAAGTCTTTAAACCAACTCTTTAGAAGTCACTGTTGGAAATTCAAGAAGAAAAATACACTCTAAACACAACTTGTATGAGGTTTGATGCAGAATACAACACAATCACTGTATTCGAGAATAGACTATGCAATTTGCACTCATTCAAGAAGCATTTCCAGGTTAAATTAATTTGAAGAAGTGACTGAAAATTGACTAGGGCATTAACAGTGGTTAGTAATGAAGATTTTACCCTGGTGAAGAGACTAATGAATTTTATTGTAGCACAAATCTTGGGAACTGTGAAAAAAACAAGGTCTCAGCAAGCTAATTTCTCTAAAGTTCATTAGTTTATATGGCAATTTATCTGACAGAGAAGGAGAACATGAGAGGAAATGCTTGAGGCTGTTCATAAGTTTTTAAATTCCAAACAGGTAATATAAAATATGCCAGATTACAGGTGAAAGTAAGTTGAATAAATCAACCATAATTATTCATGGCTTCAAACATTATTCATTCATTAACAATTTATATTAGAACATTTTGAATTAGAAGTCATGAACAAAAAAAAGATTTACATAGGGATATCTTATTATGCTACTAAAATTATAGTCAGACTGGAGGTGGCAAACTAAAAAGCAAAGAGAAGCTCATATCTCGTGATTTTCTCACTAAGGAAAGCAAACCTGCTTCTGCTGAAGTAGGATATGAATCATGACCATCTAGTCTGAAATAACAACTTGTCACTGTCACCAAATATTTGAGACTCAGAAACAAGGTAAGAAAGCTAGTTATGGAAAAAGTACTCTTATCAGATAGATCTACACTGGATCTACAGGAGATCCAGTAAAAGCAGAAATGATCTTGTTTCTCTGAAGAAGCCAAAGCTCCTAGGAAGCCACCAGTGCCTCCAGGGGTACTAAGGTTTGCTCTACTCTGCTCACTTCCTTACTATCATTCGGATAATATTGACCACATCTATCATGAGATATGATCACATAATAACTATATAGTCACTTAAGAAGTTTGTGGCACCTCATATACAAGGAGTAACAGATTCTGAGAGCAGATAAACCTGAGCAGAAACCATTACTCAATAATTTTTCTATATATATTACCTGATATGAAACCACCATTTCTGTAAATCTATGTTCTGTTTCACCATTTAGATGACTTGCAAAATAAGCCATGATTTTAATTGAGGGGGAAAATGCAAGCCTTCATAATTGCCAGTTATGGTATGTTTTACTTTCTTTCAAGCAAACACATGTCACAGAAACAGCAACCATATTCCTCTGGTATTAACAGCATCCAGCGAATGTGACTGAAATATAAGCATTCACTTTTGGGGTTTCATAATACTAATTTCAGCAATTTTTTCACTTCAGAAAGTTTAATAGTGCACTTTGTATCTAAACCTGTTAAGATCCTTGCAATGAATACATAAAAAAATACCAAATACTGTCCTAGGTCTGTAGAAGAAAAGGCTTTAAAAAAAAATATCAGATTCAATTCTCAAAATGTTTTCAGAGAATTACAACCTTGCCTTCATCTGTTTGTCTGAATCATCCAGCAAGTTTACACTGATGAGTAAAGCTTGTGTTTATTTGCATTTCAAACAACTAAAAATTAGCTCAAGATGCTATATTTATTTGGCTCCCTACGTACAGATTTTAGTACAGCGCTATTCTGGCCTTCAGAATATAACTTCCTGTTGAAAAGGTGAAATGGGAAGTTGGAAGCTATGAAGTTAATATTAGAAGCATTTTTAGACTTTAGCTGGGTGCTTTTGCTAAAGTGATTTGAAGTGAAAATGAGTATGTGTGTAGGAATAGTCAGGTCTGGGATGCCAAGTTCACATGCTGAGAACCAAAGGAGGGTGCCCTTTCAAAACATTTGGCTTGCGAACGCAGGAACACGCATTGAATCAGTTTACACTCAGTTCAGATTTTCAAGATTTGTCCTTCCACATAACAACACTGTTTAAATGACCAGTTGGACCCTGATGCATGGTTCTACAGGAAAATGTGTATTCTGTGCTTGCAATATATTACAGATCCTAATTGCTTCACAGCCGATAGGTACTGGGTTTTGTGTCTCACAGATACAGATCATCTGTAATGGGGTTGGTATCAAAATACTACACAACTATATTAGTTTATCATTGAATTTCAAGAACTGAGGTCTCAACTTATAAAAAGTCATTTGCTATTAGAAGAATACAAGTCACGATGCTTGCAACATTTTTATTGCTCATGCAAGGAATTATGGCAGTCCATATTCATTCCGAATTAGTAGATGGTATCTAGTAAAACAGCAATGCAGTCAAAATTGCTCATACAGATGACATAATACTGGTCCAATAAGCCCAAATGCAAGGATTTAAACTGTCAACTTTTGGAACAGAGATTCTGGTAAACCAAACTATCTTCCAGCTTGCTGAAGAGACAGCTGTTAGGTTTAGACAGCTTCCATATGATCTGCAAATCTTGTTTCATATCAAAGTTTGCATTCCTGATCCACAATTTCAAACAAAACCCAAATAATTCTCTCTTAGTTTAGACAGACGTCAATATTGACTATTTATAATTCCTAAAATAGTACTTATGCAACATAGCGTAATATTGGTATTATTTACCATCAAAAGGCTGTTTTGCTATTACTGTGAGTGATTTAAATATCTCCAGAATCCTTCTGCCTACTCTACCTCCAGACTATGATAATGACACCATTTTAGCCATTTCATTTTGATAACATATTCAGCCAGCTATGTTACTCTGTAGATCTCAAGAACTTGCTTAAGCACACTCTTGCCATTTTTTAAAAATAGTCACCAAAAGGCTCAAAACCAATACTTGCAGTTTTCTTGCAAAATATTTACTACAGCAGAAGCTACTTACCATTAGCATGAATAATTTTTATTGGAGCATAAATATTAGCATTCTTTGATTATATGTTTCAATCTAATTCCCAGGAAGAAAAGCAGTAGACTCTATTGCTAGAAAGAGCCTACAACAATGAAAAAATACAGTATCAAATCAAACAGTGAATCTTACGGTCTCCTCAGTTGTCCTTCACCCACTCATTCCCCTCTGCCCCAAGACCTGCTCTGTGACTGTTGTCCCTGCTCTCTACCCAAGCTACAAACTGTTTGGGAAGAAGCTTGGCCTTGTTCTGAAAAAATCACTGTATCAACAGCCAAATTTACCCAAAGTGCATTGATTGATTTAAACCACTGAGTTAATGGCCTTTAAATCAGATTCTCTACAGAAAATACAAATAGCTGTTGCATTCCATTCCATTAATGTTTTCAAGAGAAATGCTGATTTTAATTTAAATTTTAATTTAAAAAGCTAATATTTTCCTATATATTAAAAACAAGTACTTTTTTATTCTAAACCTGAAAAGGCACCCACCACCATCACATTAATTGCTTTAGAAACCATAAAAGCAGCCAGACTATAGTTAGAAGCAAAACCAAACCAGACTCATAGTAACCTTCAGTAGTGGAAATGACAACTCTGTTTCAAGTGTACACTGAATAATCCAGTTAAATGCTTGAGTTGCCCTAGTAGTGCTCTTAAAAACCAGAAAGCATTTCCTTCAGAAATGTTCACTGATAGAAGAGCAGCAATGAAAGATCTATGTGGAAAATACATATAAGTAGTTTCTGAATATCTAAGAAATTGATTTTAGGTGAACATTAAACTACAGTTATCACCAAATCTCTTCATAGATTCGTTTTCCACTTATTTTCATTTAACTACACAATACAGATGCCTGTCAGGCCCATGGAAGTGACTACACTTAGGCAGTCCTGCCCTCTCCTGGTCTATTCAACATATGCAAGAGACATCACAAACGGTACCTTCGAGCACAGCAACCAGAAAAGAGCCAGACTGACCACAGGCTAATTTGCTGGAGGTTACAGGGCACTGAATTGTGTTACAATCACTCCTCTAGATCCTGATCTATCACTCATTAAGTGTTTATGGATAGAAAATAATCTTCTAATCACAAGAGAAACACAATTACATATTTCTGCAACAAAACTAAATTGCAGTTATGTTTTTGCTGTTGCTTTCTTTGTAGAAAGATCTTTATTAATACTCCACTTTATATTTGCTATAAATAAGGGGTTTTTTTCCTAATCTGATCTAATTTTCACTGTGTAACCTCAATAAACACCTAGGTAATGACAGTTTTGAGAGACAACCATATACTCTGATATCTGAGTGGTATCTCCTGCTTCAGTGAGTTAAAAATCTGAAGTTTCACTTCTCTATGACACTGCCTTCCCATGTCTATTCCTTTAAGATGCTTCTTGTATGTATTTAACAAACTCTAGGCTTGTTACCTAAAAGTGCAAACTTATAAAAATGTCCCTCACGAGTCAGAAACCTTAATAAAATTTGTTACAACCCTCCCTCCTGGCTTCCATGGCAGTCTTTTCACCTTCACCACCAGAACTAGACTTCATGAACAAGGAAGTCTTGCATATTGCTTTGCACAATGGGGTCCTAGCAACTTCAGAATCTCCTTTAGCAAAAAAGAAAGCCACAGTGAAACTCTAGGCTAAGCACTGCTAAGGTATACAAACAACACGGAAAGTCGTCTGCTTTAAGTGTTTTTAAGTTTTGTGCAGAGTGAACAATGATAATGGAAACATGTAAAAATATTGTAGAATAACATGAAAACTCTTACTTATTAAATTTTTCTACAACAAAAAAGATTTCCTGAAAACGACCCTGCAAAGGGGTCATCTTTGGGTCTTGGCCCCTCATGGTAATCAGAGGGTTGCAGCTGAGTTTAGAACCTTAGTAAGTTCATGACAAAATAAACAGCTAAACCCCAAAAGTTTGCTTTCCAAACACAGAATAGCTGGACAAGTGAGGACAGGTTAGGCCAAACAAATGTTCTTGTGGGCACAAAAGAACAAAATTCTTCCAATTTGAAATGTAAATATTTCAGTAAAAGGCTTACAAACCACTACTATTCATATAGCCATATTTACAGTATGATCAGGAATTATGCCAAAGAGGGACTCACCCCAACCTGTAAGCAGTCAGAAACTCCAAGCCTCATTGCCACCTGAAGCACTCAGCAAAGGATCAGCTCTAACCTCCCATCCCTAACAGCAATATCTGTCTTTGCTTTTAAAGAAAAGTCTTTGTCTTACCCTTGTCAGGACTTCTGCTAGCATAGGCTATGATGGAAATAAAGACAGGTATTGCCTCTTTTATCTCCTGGAAAATTATGTTTGTAGAAAATGCTTTTTGCAATATAGAGAGGCCAAAGATCTTTTCCAGGCAAATAGCAAAGCTACTGTTCTGAGGGGGAAAATTTATATGTATACATATAGATTCACAAGCTACTCATAAATTCTACTGCAGTCAGATGTAGGACTGAACAATACTAAGAAGTTTAGAAGCACTTCACACTGATGTAATGAAATATTAGAAAGTAACAATATTTTAAGCAAATATTAGCATATTCTGATATCCTGCAGAGTAAGTTTAGAATTAATTAACTTCCAAGATCCATTTCAATTCCAAACATACTATTTTCCCACTCTGGAAACAGAAGAATTAGTTTGACTACACTCTATTATAATTTGAGTTTATCATGCTGATTTACAGGATTCCAGAAGGACTCCACACTAACTAATTACACATCTACCAAATACTTTCCTTTTCTAACCATTTTATCTAGGCAGTTTCTGACTGCAACATTTTGAGTATCCTGCACTGCTGTTCTTACAGATATACTCACAAGAAGTTTGAAACAAATTGCTCTGATTTCAATAAAAATACAGTCACAGAAATGTGGGGGAACATTTTCATCTCTCTGTAAGTGCACTACTAGGAGAAAACTCTATGATGAACGGAGTAGTAGCCCCCAACTTTGAGACATATAACCCTTACTTAAAAAACACCCAAACGATTCTTGGGAGCAAACTAATACATCCACAGTGTTAAGAACTTTGAACCTGGCAGGGAGAAAATCCCGAGATCCAATAGATTCCATTTCTTGGCATCCAGTTCAGCAGAACTAGCCATTAAAGTCACTGGGGGATCTGAAACAGGCTGTTAAAAAGTCATGTCAGCAAACTCTGCTCTTTGCTATGATTATGCTCCCTTTCTAGATGCTTGGTGGCTCTGGTGGCATTCTGCCCCAAACTAGTCAGTCAGGTTCAGATTCACACATCTCCCTGCCTGGGCTTACACTTGACCTGACTGTCAGATTGGAAGAACGGTCTTAACACTTGCTATACGTAATTATTATTGCTCCATACGTAAGAAGTCATCATGAGAGACATGCACACATTATCTGACAATCTAACATCTGAAGTATATAAGTTACACCCTTGACCAACGGGAAGTAGCCAGCGCAGTTATCACACTAGAGATGTTCCAGTTTGGGTTATCTTTATTATTGTTCCATTTTTCAGTAATTGTTCACATGTGTAATTGGACTATGTTTCTGCTCAGAAGTGTTTAGATACACTGCATAATAATACATTTCTTATCTCTCATACATTATATCTGAATATACGCAGGGTGCTCACACATTCCACTGCAACTCTGAACATCCATCAACATTCGTAATACACTTTGAGGATTAAAGAATATTGTGTCATTACTATTGTCTATCTTTCAAATTAATATATAGCATATGATACGTGCTTTCTGGCTCATTTCTCCCATTAACACACTTCTTTCTCCTATAGCTGTACTATTTAAACAAGTTATTTTACAGTGTTACTAGTTATTTTAACATAGAAGCAGCTTATTCCTCTACGATTTCGTGACTCAGCAAACTTACTGTCTCCAGTTAAAAAGAAAACCAAAAAGAAAGCAGAAGGGGGAGTTTTCTCCTTTTCAATTAGGAAGATTCTAACACTTTTCCTTATGCATTGAGGCACTAACTCTATATAGGTGATGACAGAAAGTCTCATTCTCTTTGCCCGGCAGAGCTCTGTTCCACTATTTAGCAGGGTCACTTTCTGCAATTTCGGTCAACACTTCTTTCTTTTCCTGTGAGACACTTTTCTCCATCTTTCTTCTAACTCTCCCTCTCACCTCTCTGCCCTCAGTAACTCACTACCTGTTCTGTCCAGTGAAGATCCAGAAACCTCTCTTTGATTCAGAGCTCTCCATCATAAGAGACTATAACAAATCACAGCTATGTCAGTCTATTCTTTATCAAAATCCTCAAACCTGCTATTGCTTTAATCTGATCTAAAGAAAGCCTCTCAGAAAAAAAGAGCTCCTTCCAGCTGCCTTCTCCTATTAAGGGTCTCTTATCCAGTCATAGAAGGTGCAAATCTCTGCACTTAATTTATTGGGAAGGATCTAGGCTTTGACCAGAGATGAGATCTGAAAGTCAGCAAGGGCTTCCTGTCAGCCTCTTGTTAGAAAGAAATACAGCATTTTGAGATCTGAAATTGTCAGTCTGACTTGGATGTGTCTACAACTGTGTTCTTGGGCAAGTTAGCATGCGGCTCCATTTTTTCTATCTTTAAAAACAAGCAATAGTACACATGCTAACGATTAATGTTAATCGGTGATTATTTAAGTATAGGATAGGTCTGAACCTGCACTATTTACCTTAGAGCCACTGCCTTCAAACTTGCAGATTTCAGTCAAGATTAAAAGTGAAAGAAAAAATGATCCCTCTTTTTTTGAATAGAAACTCATCTTTACAAAAAATGTGACATAGTCATAATGGTGGCAAAAGACTTGAATGTTTTTTGAGTGAATGAAAATTAACTTTACAAGTTTTTATTGTAATGTTCAGAATAATCTTTTCATTATATATATAGAGTCTATTTTGTTAATTTTATGCTTTTTACAGTAAAAAAAGACATAATCACTCTGCCTTTGGGGGTTAACAGAACCCTTGCGACTACTTGTAACCATGGAAATATAAAGAGCTAGTGAGAGCCCGACATCAAACTAACAGAGGTGCTGAGAGACAGAAAATAGATATGTGATGAATTTGCTACACATGAAAGCTAGCTGAATCTGTACCAACTGCATTAACAACACAGAAAGCAAAGTCCACAAAGCCTTTTGAATGCTTAAAAGCATATAGCATTTACTGTGGCTTCTTACTGAAAATAAAGAGAAATGCCTTTAAAGGTTTGTTTTTAAAGCACTGAGTGCATCTGAACTAGTTTAAAAGCAGAGACAAAATGAGGTAAAAATGGTTACTATGTGAAAAGGAACAGTAACAATATGCATGAAAACCTAAAGGGCCCTGTTGAAGAAGAAGGGTTTCCTTAGACTAAGGTTGTAGTTATGGAGATTATGCAACCAACGGCCAGCGA
This sequence comes from Falco rusticolus, assembly GCF_015220075.1. Taxonomy (NCBI): domain Eukaryota; kingdom Metazoa; phylum Chordata; class Aves; order Falconiformes; family Falconidae; genus Falco; species Falco rusticolus. Next base: position 10,392,035 of record NC_051196.1, read on the forward strand.
CATCTGAGTTAGCCTGTTCCAAGCATCAAGAATGTTTTCTCACCATGTGGAGAGAGCCCCAAATTTAACAGATACAGAAATGCTTAAGACACTCAGCTGATGATTTACTGACCAAACTATCTGCCTTAAAATAATAAGGCATGTGCATATTTAACTGCCTCCTCTGTGACAGGCCAAACCCACAAAACATTGTTTAACCAACCATAATTGCAATCCTTAAACACAGTCACCCTCAGAGACACCTTTGGAAAAAAGGAAAATATGTATTTCTTGCTGTAATAAGCAAGCTATGACCAACAGCAGAAGAAAAATCTCCTCAGGAATACATCTCAACAAATTATATCTACTTGAGAAATAAAATTATGAATATACACACCCAAAAAACACAACATATGTGCACATTACTTACATTACACAGGTGTGCAATGACTCAAAAGAGCCAAAATGTGTCAGCATGATCAAACGGATACTCTCTTAGTCTTATAGCATTAGCATCATTAGACAAATTGATCAGACCTCTTTTCTTCTTTCCTTTAGCCCAGTGGTTACTACAGAATCAGAACTCTCCTCTGGTTGCCCTCCTGGCTTCAAAGGCCAAGCTCACCTCCAAGCCAGCAGTATTTCTAAGGCACACTCGTTTATATGCCCAGATGATCCAAATGACAACACCACACTTCCTAAAATGAGCTCACCACAAACTTGTATACAAACTTCAAAATCGTGCAATGAGGCCATATGGATCCACAAGGCTTAATATCCTTAGAGGAAAACCTGGTTTGCCCTTTCTTTTCTGTAGGTTCCCAGGATCCTGTGTATCATGCGAGATATGTCAGCTTTACTTTCCCGGGGACAAGAAAAAAAATATAAATTAATTCTGCAAGCTTTTATGATAAACATAATTTTTCTTGTATTCTTTGTCCATATGTCTATTTAGTTTTTATGGAAGCAAAGCACAGACCCTTAGGTCATAAATATATTGCAGATTTCTGTCAGCATGGCTGTGCTGACCAGGGTTATAAATAACTGAGATATCATTCTGGTAGTTGTACTAGCAAAAAAAAAAATAAAAAAAAATGCCCTAGATAAGATGCTAGGAAACCCAGACGCTGAGTTATAACGAATTGTATGCCAAAACTAAAGACATCTTCTGGGCCTATGTTAGCTGAATGAAATACACATTCACTGTTCCTCACATGCACGATGTGTTTCACCATACTACCATCTGTTTTCCCTATTTACCACAATTGTTTTTCAAATCTACACAAAATTTTAAATTTAAGATCAGATTAATGCCACAAAAAGTGAAGATACTGTCTGCACAATGTTTTCTTGCAATTTCTTTCTCATCTTATTGGAATCTTCAGTTTCAGAGCTACCTTGTATATATCTGCAGATATGCTTAGTTAAGGCCACATTAATCATTAATTATTTTAAATTTCATTATTGTGTTCATGGAAATAACCAAATCCTACACTTAAACTGTAACATTTTAACCAGGATGAAATTTGAAGAAATTCCATTTTTCCATTCTTGAAATAATTATGTAGATAAGATACCGTGCCTTATGGGCTTTCATTAAAACAGCAATTTCCAAGTGTCTACACAGTTTTTTTTTAAATGGGAACAGGTTCCTGTGCTGCTTAAACACTTGCAAAAATACCACCTCTCTGTTTTGCTGGTATGGTTTCTGGCATACTAGAACCCACTCCTAATGAGAGTTACTACTGCACTATACTAATTACTGCAATACCACTAATATATTAGAAAAGTTACACAAAAATACAGCTTGTTAAAAAATCCAAATGGATTCCATAGGGTTACAAGAGATGTAACTTATAGCAGAATGCATTTCTAGTGTTCTAAGAGAATCCTGGCTACAATTCATTTTCCATTTTGTGTGTGATTAATTTTTTTTTTTGAGTTGTATTTCAGAACTCACTAATTCAATATTCATGAGAAATACCAAATGTAATAAGTAAAAATATTTGAACAGAGGCCAAGTAATAGAAGTCTGTTTTTTTCATTAGTGGCAAAACCTTCATATTGGCTAATTAATATAATTACTGATTATCTTAACTTATTATTTGTGGCATCTTAGCCTTTTATCCTCTGAACCTCAAGCTAGTACCTAATACCACAAACAAAAAGCCAACATGAAAAAAGAATTAGGTGTACCACAACAGAACACTGGCAAAAAGAGCATGACAATGATTTGCATTTTTATCTTGTATCTCGATGGATAATCTTGAGAGACTTTAAAAATACTAAAAAGGATGCTTTGAAGCAATACCCAAAGTAAATTAATATTATCCCCATTCAACTACAAATAAACAAAAGGTCAGAGACCCATATTCAGAAATGTTTAAGCAAATAATTCACTTTGAAAACAAAGGATTTGGTCTGAAGTAACTTCACGAGTCTGTGGATCTCTTCTGTGTCCTAGGCATGAGATCTCCTTATAACTTTTAGCATGGGTAGCAAATATATGTTTACTAAATGGGTAGGTACTACTAAAATACAAAAGGAACTTAATTGGGCATTGATAAGCTAGGAACACTGGCAATATTTCAGCCTTTTTTGTGGACTGCATTTCATTACTCACTAATAATTTGGTCTGCATACTTACAGATACTGTCCTTGGCTTGAACAACAGCTTTGCATCCAGTTCCCAATACAACACATAAAAACCTGAAAGAAACACACAAGAACATTTTCTTCTTTCAGTGAAGACCTGATACAAAGATCACTTAGGGGAGTCTTTCAACTGACTTACTGAGATGTAGATCAGATTTCTAAAGAGCAGACATTCAATTCATTATTTCAGCAAAGTGTATGCTGTAATGAGTATATTTATCCATCTTTACTAATCCTTTCATGCTTGGCATTTATACATGCATAAATACATGTTCTTTTTTTTTGGTTTTTTTTATTCCCTACATTTTCTAGTCATGTAACCAGTATTTGATATTAAACTGCGAACAAAACATTAGAGAATATTCATTAGAATCTGGAGTAGAAGGAGCCTGATGAAACTGTACTTATATTATAGTATATTTTAGTAAAATTATACTAGGGATGATATAAGTCTTATTTATGACAGGCTTAGTATTTTCCAAAACAAAATTAAAAGAATTATGTAGGGAAAACTGTACACTACCTCATGCCATCAACATAATTAAGTATGACACAGCATAAGGATTATGAGAGCAAACCCAAGGAATTTGAAAATAATTGGCTACCCCAAGCTTCTACTTTCAACTTGGGAGTGTGAAATAATTAAAAGATAAAGTCTAAAACAACAGTAGAAAACCACATACCTAAAAGGATGATTACTCTCCTAAAAAGTCAGAAAAGATTTTTAGCATAGAATTTCTTTTCACAGACGAAAAAGAGTTCTAAGTATCATGCCAACTTTGATATGGAGGCAGGCTCAGCCACCTGGTTCAGCTCTCTGACGGAGACAGCCTGCAGGAGGAGCATGTGAAGAACCACTGAATAGGATTTTATTTTGTTGGGTGTTGCAAGTTTGTCTGTCATTAAGTTTTTAAGACTCCTCTGTAATCTCATGGGTTGCTTCTCCATCTCTGGTTCATATGTTGATCCGTAGGACACCTAAAGACGATACAAAACTTTTAAATAAATATAGACAACTTCCCACACATCCAAGCAAGCAAAAAAATGGCAGGGGAAATAAACATAGTAAATGAATCTTAAATTATTAAAAGTAAGTAAGTATCTTAAATTTCATTCGCTTTACATGAAAATCATTGAAGTAATACTGCACAAGAAGTGCAACTGACCACTGGCATTTTTTTGATTAAAAAATGAGAGGGTTTTGTTTGTTTATTAAAGTGTATTGATTAACTATCCTCCAGAAATCTGTAGCACCACCTGCACTGCCCTGGGCCCATGAGGCAGCCTCCCAACTCCTTATTTATCTGGCAACACTAAACTTTGTAGTCATACTGCCTACACTCACTCTGACTGCATGTTCAAGCTGCAATATCACACTTTTAAGAAACTTCAACAGGATTGACTTAAGAACAGTGTAAATATTATCCAGACCAGTCCTCCTGTTCTCTTCTTTGCTTGTCTTCAAACCCATGTTCATGGATGAGTGCGTAGGTCTATGCTTTGTCTAAGACGAATACTGTAACAGGTCACTTTCATGCTCTTTCTGATCCCACAATGTTAAAGAGTATCTTTTGGCTCCTCATGCTGTCTGAGAACTAGTGTTTTTTTCAGAAGTTAAAAGAAAAAACAATTGCTTGCAAATAGGAACATAATTTATAATAGTATCAAACATTCTATGAAGGCCCTAACTTCCAGGTTTGTGGCCACACACAGAAATATAAACATCAGATGGCTATCAAAGAAGTGCAATATACAATAATAGTTAATATTTATGCCACTCCCAGTGACATACGCAAAATTAATAATCAGATTTCTGAAGTCAATGAAGTGGGTGTGGAGAGGGTGGGACCTGTATCAGATGTGGTAGCTTTGCTTTAAGTACAAATCTGCTGCAACGCAATAAGGTCAAGACTCACAGCAAGCTTCCTTTCATGTGACTCGCAGACTCAGAAGCACATCCTACACACAGTAAAAAACAGACTGGAACTCTGCGCTCCCTCTTCAAGATCAGTCAGTCCAGATCATTCTGGGTTGTTTGGCCAGCTCCGGGAGAAACGAGGGGCCGATGCAAGTCCAGCGTGAAAGTGAAGCTGATTGACTGAGTGAACACACTGTGAGTCATAGGATGCAGAACCTCCCGGCTACCATCAATGATGGAGAAGTGGAATTTAAAGTCCCCTTGTTTTCCTTCATTAAATCCATCCCACCAAAATCCAAAAGACTGTAGCAACAGTCCTGGTGAGAATCCTCCGTATGACATTGGTGCTTAAGATTTCAACAACCAAGGTCAGCTGAACATACAAAACCCAATGGATGCCAGTTCACTCATGCATGAAATAAAATATGCAAAGAAAAGCAGCTTTCTACCTTTCTTAGACAGTTTTACTGCTGAGAAAAGAGTCAAATTACCCTCACAGCACCTGAACTCATCAGTGTGACATTCTGGTACTCCCAGCTTCAGTTCCCACTCCTCACATACTCCTGAGCATGCAAGGCAAGTGACTACATCAGAGCTCAGGGCTGGTGGGGCCCAAATATGGTCTATGAAGATGTGGGAAGATAAAGAAAAGCATTGCAAGGTGGCTGGACAGGTAGCTCCATTTCAAATTGTGTACAATGGTCCAACGCCATCCTCAACAGTGCCCATATTTCATCCTTTCTTCTCATCAGTCTTTTTCCCAAGCATCTTCAGGAACAGGTGTCTTTAGCTTCTGTTGTGACTATTTTGTCATTTATTTAGAGCTGACTGGGATTTAAAATCCACAAAGATAGAAAAGACTTCCCTCTGCATGAACAGATATATAAAGTCCTAGGACTTCATGGCAATAGGCAAACTACTTGATAACTGCTAGATTTTGGAATTAGGTTGTAACTTGGCATCCATTTTATACTTCTGCAATGTAAACAACTCCGAGTGAATATAAGTCATGTATGTAGTTTGTCTTTGTATATAATTAATTAACACATACTGTCTTTTCTGTTATTTGTGCTAGTCGCTGGAATTTATCCCCAACATATGTTACTATGGATTCCTTTTTGTTGCCTTTTTCAGTCACTGAAATGGCACATCCATTTTATGGCATATGCTGTATATATATATATTTTGATCACATCTCAGCAAAACATTACAGTGGGCTAACTTTAATACAGTTGATACACTGACATTATTTTTAACATGAAATGGACGGAAAATGTACATGGGAAAAGACAACACACTAAGATGGAATATGAGTGACTGAGCAGAACTATGAGAATAGATTTTACAGGATTATGTTAAGTATCCTTTAGATTGTAAAGATGTCAGCTAATGTAAAACTCTAACGTACCAGCTGCTGTCCAAATAGATCACAAAATGAAAGTCCTCATGCTGAGCAGGGCTTAAAATAGAGCAGATGATGAGTAAGATGGTATCTCTTATATAAACTTCAGATTTCATGCACTAAGACTTTCCATTGCCAAATATTCCTGGGGTTGTTATTTTCCATTAAAAATCTGCAGCAGAACAAAAGCACCAAATTGTTTGACTTTTCAGGCTTTAAAATGCAGTTGTTATTTTCATGCCACAGAGAAACTCCCTTCTAGTCTGCTTTGTGATTCATGTGTTTGGCTGAATAACTTTCCTGGAACTCAGAACAAGAGGGAAACCTTCCCTAAGTACTTCCTGTCTTTCTGCATGTACTAATAACAAGACGGAGTCCTCCCACCTTTCCCATTTACAACACACCAGGCACACCTACTGGTTGATATGCCCATAAGCCTCAGAAATAGTCTGCTTTTCCTCCGTTTTTAAATTGGCATGCATTTTCTCTGGCAACAAAAATGTTGTTTGCCTAATGTTAATATATATCAAAGCAATATTAATAGACTACTTCAGTAATTGTCTGTAGACAATGGAGAAGTCATAGCTCATGCTGAACATAAAGATGCATTGCTCTTTCTCTTGAGAAGATGGTTGCTGTAGACAGCCAACCACTTCTTCGAAAGCATGTTACCCTAAACCACTGTCAAGAATACAGAAACACGTGATTTTAAGGCGAAGTAAGACCTATGCCGTGTGCTTAACCTTGCAGGCCTTACTCCAAATGCCTGATGGAATCAGTAGGAAATCAACGCAGAATTTTAACTGTGTAAGAATTAAGTAAAAACTTCAGAATGAGGTCTAGTATATTTACAAGATGAAATGCTAAAAAATAAAATCACAGTCCCATTGTCATATTATAGCCTGGCAATCTGGGAATCCTAAAGGAATGGATCCAAATTGTACTATCCTCTAATAAAACCATGGACTGTTAAGCTTTTATTAGTTATCTGCACTAACTGAAAATAGAATCAAGCCCCTAATGTTTAAGTACCTCATAGCTTCTTTTCAGAGTATGTGTCCTAAGCATCATGTTTTCCTTGCATTTGGAAAACAACTAAAATGTTTTGTGTAACTGATATGAAAAAATAACCAGAGGTGCTGAGTGGCTTACCAAATTCTTTAGAAGGCTGCCAGGAGGTATTCCAGTTTTAATTGTGGCTTTGTGTCTGACTTCCTGTCTGGGTGTAACCCTGGCCAACTCATTTAATCTCCAGGCCTGTTCTTCCAATCTGTAAAAGGGGGGATAATATACTTATTTAATTAATACAGTCTGTGGCTATTAATTGTTAAAAAAAAAGTTACTCTTCAAATATTTAAATAATATTTGGAGTTCCAGCTATCCCTTCCTGTTCAACTGATTCTGCCTCTTATTTACCCCTTAAAACAAGCAAATCCAGAACACGCTGAAAAGCTTTCTCTGTTCATTTCCTTATCAAAGGGAAAAGCCTTCTTGTTGCTTTTTTTCTCACTGATACTTAGCATCATTTCAAGTCAAAGCTGCGTAAGTACTGCCTTGTTCTGGCTACTCAGTAAAATTTAGCTTACAGATTTGATGGATTTTGCAATTCTTAAACAAAGCTTTATTCCAATAATAAATTAAGCTTTACCCTACCATAGTGGAGTGTTGTTACTTTCCTGAAATGCATCAACTACTAACAGACCTTTTTTTCACTATTCTGAGAGAAAGATTATCTTTCTCATACCACTTTTCAAGTGAAGCTGCCACTACTCTTATAAGAATGCAAGACAGATACAAAAAAGAAAAAAAAGGAAAAAAAGAAAAAAAAAGAAAAAAAGAAAAAAAAAGAGCTATAAAGGCTCTATCTTTCCTTGCTAGTAAGAAACAGATTAATGCTATTCAAAGATGCAGTTACCAATGGACCATAGAAAATTGTAACACCCCCTACCAAAAAAAGGCAGTAAAACTCTATTGTGAATCTTAGTGTCCTCAACAAATCTTGAAGAAATGCAGCCAGAAATTGCAAGACTGTCTTTGTTCTAAATCTTTTCTAACAAAATGGCTTCTAGAATTTGTAATATTTTTTTTTTGTGGGGAGGCAAGAATCTCACACCACCTAACTCCAGGTTTTTAAATGATGCGTAAAAAAAAAAAAAAGTAATATGGTGTTGAATCAAAATTACTCCAGGAATGGATACAGATATTTTTTTTCTCAACAAAAATGGTAAATATAACTTCAGTAAACATTTTAATAAAATTTTGGAAAAATGAAAAAATAAACCAACAATGTAGGAAGACAAGTCCCTAATGGAAAAAATGTTATTTGCAAAGGCTGCAGCCTTTGAGACTTTTGAACTATTTTATTCACCAAAATTTTATTAACATATTTAATATTTACCATGTCTACTTCAAATTCAGACTTCCAGTCTCTAAAAAACTAATTAAATTCCATATATTTTTTAATGAAGTAAAAACTCTGAAAGTGCTTTGACCTCCACTGAGTTTGAATCCAGATAAAGATAGAAATTCTTTTTCCTGAGCCTTCCTTAAAGATTGAAAAAATATTGCAGAGAAGTACTTAGAATTTCTTAACTCCCTGGCTTTAGCCTCATTTTCCTCATTACATTCTTCTTCCTGTTCTTGTTAATGCTGCCAGATACTGGATTGCCAACTCTTGTGAGTTCCTATTGAGTCTCAGAATATTCATCGGTGTTCTTAGAGACCCCAAGGCTGAAATCATGGATTGTTTAAGAATCTTCTCCTTTTGTCTGAAACAACCATCTAGCCCTTGAAATTACAACCAGGGCTGGGAAAGTGAAGGCTGGATTTTAAAAAGCTCAGAAGAAAGCAGGCACATGAAAAAGTCAACATGTATTGCCTTATATTTAGAATTTTTAATGCTCAAATTTGGAAATACTGTGTTAGGAGGTACACTCTTTAAAGTAACAAGTGTTTACATGAACAAAAGCAGAAAACCCAAGATTCCCCTGGCTTAGGTGTTGTAATAACTCAAGAATTTAAAGAACCATGAAAAGAATGAGTAAGCAATAGCTCATTAAGACAAAACTTTTGTTTTGAAGAGGTTTGAGCCAGCCACATGAGCCATGACAGACCGTGGTAAATAGACCACCACTATGAGGTTTTTTGCATCACTCTGCAAACAGTCCAAGCCATAGTTTCCAGTTTCTTCTGTAACTGGGTTGAAGCATGGCACGAGCTTTGTGTAACAGGGTGAGAAATACGGCTCAGTATGTCTGTTTTTTTGAAGTATAGACAGAACAAGAAATCCAGGTATTCAAGTTGTTAAGTCTTGCTAATTTTCTATGAGCCATAACTTCTCCTGCTGCAGGTAAGATCATGGCTTGTTTGTCAAGTGTCAAATGGAGAAAGAGATTGGATAAAAGGATAAGACTGGCAAGTTAATACTGCATGTCTGAAACCCTATAAATAAAAAGCAGCTGCTTAAAATGCTGTAAAGCAGCTGGATTCAGAGTTAGGTGCTAAAATATCTAACACATCTTGGGCATATTTGGGAAGACATTAAAAAATAAACACAGAAAATATTATCTCCAAACTCTATTACAAAAACTTGTGCTTCAAAGACGCAGAGAATGTGTCCCTCCATATCTGTAATCAGGGTCATGAACAACGTTTCAGAGAAAACACAACTAAAACATCAAAGGACTAATTTGGCTGGTTACTTCTGAACATCTGTTGTTGTTCCAGAGATATATCAGGGACTCTTTGAAGGCAACCCCTGCCCAAAAAAAACAAACAAAAAAACGTATCAGTTTTTGGGTTATCGTTTGAGAAACTAGTTCCTTTTTGTGCATGGAATAAGATATCTTGATTAAAAAAATTAATGAAATATTGCAGATTCTAAACACCACTGACACGTAGCCTTATTATGTCTTAGACTGCATTTAATGACGATCGTATCTACTCTTCTTGACACAAAGTCAAAATCCTAAGACCAGGAAAGTGGTTACTGTAACGCTTAAAAGTGAATACAGTAAAGAAAATCATTTGGTTGGAATATAGGCTAGTTGTTCCAAAATTCTATTAATAAGACACATTTTTCAGTACAATCCGCACATAGCATACTCTCTTTCTGCTTTTAAATCATAATTTTAAGCCAGTAATGAGTCTGAATTCTGATGTTTAAATATGGTGTAACCATTAACACATTAACATAGTTAAGGAGGCAGCTCAATTTCTCCTTAAGACCTAATTTACTACCTGCTTTTAAAGAAGCATAAAATCTGAAATTAATCAAGTGAGATTTAACTGGATGAGGAAATGCTTTTGATGTATCAGACACACCTGTGCAGAGCGCCCTGAGCAGAGCACACAACTGAGCTGGTCTTTCTAGTAGCTTCCACATTTTGTGCCATGATCTCAGTTTCAAGTGCTTCTTCAAGTAATATTCTTCATGGAGAAAGTATTCTATCGTTGCTCAAGCCTAACCTCTTCTATATGCTTTTTGTGTTTAGAAATGCATGGTAGAATGGTGATGCAAACACTCTTCTGGCAACAGTAGCTGAACTCAGGTCTTGTTAAACTTCAAACTGTCATTTCTTAGCTCCTCATTGATAAACTTTGCACCCTTAAAATTTTAAAGCATCATAGTCACCCATAACATGCTTATTAACCTACAGAAAGAAATTCCCTGCACTGAACTTAAAGAGAAAATCTATTGTACAGAAAGGTGCAGAACAGTATTGATACATGTCATCATACGCTGAAAACTGGAGTTTGACTAACCAGATGCTGTTACTTTCTTTAATATCTCATGAATAGAAACTATAGCATAAAAACAACTCAAAACAATCATTTACTGGGAAATATGACATATGGCCTGTTAAGCTGCTTTCCTACAGAAATAGCTAAAGATCATTACTCTTGGCATCATTCCCTACAACAGCCACTGGGCTCATTAAAACAGACTGTATGCGATTGAGTCCATAAGGAACATTATTTCTACAGGTGGGTAGAAATAATGATGAAAACTACAAAGACTTGTGAGAAAGAAGTAGTCAAGGAGACTTCTCCACCTCCATAACTTCTGTGCACTTAAAACAAATCAAAGCAACACCACTAAAACAGTTGCTGCGGGGGAAAAAAAAGAGGCATTTTCTCTTTTTCCTTTATGGTATACATTTCCATCTTGCTAATGTATGGTATTTCATTTAACCTATGCTGCTGGAGGGTTTTTCATCGAGTAGGAATATCCTGATGTGAACAGGAAGTTTGCATCCAGCAGGGGCCACTTGTTGCTTTTGTAGCCCCAATTTAATTAGGTAGAAACCAAATTCTGCTGCTGTCATAGGATGACTTCATGCTCTGCAATAGTGGACTGGAATAACCACAATCACACTGCAATGTGATAATGCTGCAACCCAAGCTTCTCCAGTGATGTTATACTAGTGAATGTAAACCAAACATTTGTGCTGTGGCAAAACAGGACAGGAAATGTTAAGGCAATTATAATGTGGCAATGATAATCTGACGTAGCAATAATACTATCACATTTAGCAAATGCTTGCATCTGAAAGCAGCTATGCTGTGATTATGTTCTTGCAACACATCCCCTTCACATTCCACACGGCTGCGTGGATTATCTAAATTTAGACTGTAACATGGTACAGTAGATGGCTTTACTATGTTCCACCACTAGCCTTTTTCACATGCTGGGTAAAATTACTGCTGTGTCCAATCATCCCCATTATATGATCGCACTGGGAGATGATGGAGCTTTTATGGTAACAAAACTAATTGCAGCGTTATAAACACACTTCTGAAATACCTGATGGGTGCTGTGAGGCTATTGTGCGAGGACTCACAAAGCTTGCGGTGCAACATCGATTTACGGGCACGACACTGCATACAGGTCTGCGTATGCAGACGTGAGGCAGGCACAGGTCGGGACCTACCAAGGCAGGTTGCCAACACCAGGAGTGATGCCGCGGCCTATGGACACAGCTGAGGCAGCGGCGGGCTAAAAAGCACGTGCCCCCACAAGGCGACGGCGGTGACTCCGCGCTAGGGAAGCGCAGGGGCGGAGAGCCCGCACCAACAGGCCAAAGCCGGGCAGCAGTGCCTCCTGCCCGGCTGCCAGCAACGCCTGGCTCCCTCAGGCCCCCAGGGAGCGAACTGGCCCCCGCGCTGCTGCCACTGAGGGAGGCGAGGCCTAGGCAGAGGCAACACCTCCCGCCAGAGGCAGCGGCGCTGCGGCCGCCGTGTGACCTTAACACCTCCAGAGGTAACGTCACGGCCAGGCCAGCGTCACACGACTGACGCAGAACCACGGGCAAGCCCCAGGGGCGGGGAAGGGAGCGAGAGGCGGCTGCCCACAGCACTCGCCCGGCTGAGGGAACCCGCGACCACACGACCGCCGCGCCCGCCACATCCGGGTCCCCCACAGCTCTACTGGCCCCCCCCCCCCCCAACCCATCACCGCGCACGCGCCCCTCCCTCCGCCCACCAACTCCGCCCTCGGCTGGGGGCGGGATCAAAACTACCAACCGCCTTCCTGATTGGCTCCCACTGCAGGGGCGCCCGGGGATTAGCTGCCGTTCAGGAGGGCGGGCGTTGCCTGCTTGCTGGTCGGCCATTGGGCAAGGCTGCCGGGGAGCCGCTCGCTCGTTGGCGGGTGGGCGCGTCCGGTCTGGGGCCGGAGGAGGGTGCCATTGGCTGGAAAGTAGGTTAGTGGTGCGCCGTTGGGTGGCAAGCCAGGCGGAAAGTAGGTCAGGGACGGGGGCTGCCTGCGCCGGGCGCCGCTCCGGGCGTGCAGTGCGTTGCCGAGGGACGGCGACCACCCCCCCCACCCCCACCCCCCCCACCTTCTCCTCCTTCCCCGGGGCGCGGCGCGGTGAAGGGGCTCGCGGAGCTGGCGGTGAGCCGCTGACGGGCGGGGGGCGAGCGCCGGGAGGGCGGCGGCGGCGGGGCTGGCCCGCGCCCCCGCCTGAGGAGACCGCGTCCCCCTGCAGCGTGGCGGGAGGCCGGTGCGCGGCCACCCCGCGCCGCCACCTCGGCGGAGCCGCCGGCTCCGGCAGGCCGTTGGGAGCTACCTGCCCCGGGAGGGGCTGGGGGCTGCGGCTCGCCGGGTGGGAGGGGGCCGGGCCGGCGGGGGGGTCGGTGGGTCCCCCGGCGGCGGTGCTGCGCGGTGTCCCCGGGAGCGGGCCGGGGGCCGCCCGGGCGGTGTGGCGGGACCCGGAGGTGACGGGGCGGACGCCAGCGGGGCCGTTTGCGGGCGGCCCGGGGCTCGCGGCCGCTCGCCCGGAGCCCGACGGCAGAGCGGGGGCCGGGGGCACCGCTGGCGGGCGGCCCCGGCGGGGCGGAGCGGGGGGAGAAGGGCAGACCCGGCGGGCCGGGGGCTCGGCGGAGGCAGCGCCGGGCTCCTGCCGTGTTGGAGTCTCCTTCTCAGGGCCACGGAGGCTGGGGCAAGTCGCTGGGCAGAGCCGCTGGCGCCCCTTCCCCTGCAACAGGCGGGGCTCCCTGCGCCTCTGTCCCGCAGCCCGCCCCGCGGCTCTCGGTACGTCGGGTGCCGTGCCCTGCCTTGCCATGGAGCTAGCCCGCGGCCAGGCCCCGCACCGGGGTGGCGGTCGGGGCTGGCTGTGGGTCCTGGCCTCATTGCACGGTGGCCGGTCCCGCCGTGTGGGGCGCGGGGCTTCCTCGCCCTGTGGCTCGGTGGCCCCCTGAGGCTTCGCGGCCACCCGCGCGTCCTGGCGCTGCTCGGGCTCCTTCTGGTAGGTGCGTCCCTGCTGTCAAAGGGGGAACGAACGGTTTTCCTCAACGTGAGTGCAGGGCACTGGGAATGTTGCGGTGGCTGCCCCGGACCAGGGCTTTGCGCCGGGGCAGGCAGGGGAATGGCTTTGCCTTTCTAATTGCTGAGGTTTCTGTTGCTCCGGTGCCTCAATTATAACAGTTTTGGAAAGATTTTTAGTACTTGAAAATAACGGTGAAGAAGCAAGTGGGTGTTTTTCCTTGCTTTTGAAGCAAATATGCTTGCAAGGGTTCTTATTTTCTTAGTGTCTGAGGGATAAAGGGTCAATCACAGAAATTGATCATCTTTTTAAGCAATTTCCAATTTAGAATCTAATTTCAATCTAATCTCTTCTCAGAATTCATTCAGTCTCCAAGTAGAATTGTTTTCAAAATGCTGGGCCAGGAACATTAAAAATGAAACTACATTTTCTCTTTTTTTTTAGTAGGTTAGTATTAAAATACATGCCCTGTCTGTTTAGTCTGTCTTCTATCAAAAAGACTTGTTAAATGGGAGCAACTGGTAGTACACAGGCTGCAGCTAAGTTTGTAGGGGAAAGAAGAAAGGTTGGTTGTTTTAATTAACTATTAATGCTGGCAAACTGCCTCTGTGCATGGTCTTGCAGAAGGCTGAGGTTAATCGCTGCCCTGGAAAGAATGTATGTTTTGTATGCTCTAGGAATATGCAAATTTAAATAGCTATTCAGTGTGTCAGAAACTAGCCCTCTCATCTGAATAAACAGCAGTTGCCTATTAAGGGAGAGTCTTCACTACTTCTGAAGCTTTGTGAGTTTCTATTTCTTACGACCATTCATGGCTTTTTTTTGTGCCTGCTTGTAGCAATGAAATGTGTAAATAACCCCGTAAAGTATGGTGGTTATAGGTTAATGTGCTGTTTTATCCTGTGTTCTCTTCCACACTGCTTTTCCACTGCCTGTCTGCATGATAGTTGTGTGCGGCACTGTATAGGCTCAAGGGCTGTAAGGGAAGTACGCTGGGAGACTGCCTAGACAAGAAAGTACTGCAAAGAACCTCAGGATAGCTGTTTTGTTCTTCCCTAGGAGGCCCTTTGGGCAGACACGGGGGTGTTGGTAAACTACCTTGGCTGTAAGTGGGATTCCACAAAGCCAGAGCTGAAGTTAGAGCCTGCTACCACACCACTGTCACCACCTGCTATGAAGAAGCTTGCTGTCTTTGGGGACCATTGCTAAGGATGTATTAGGAGGTGATGTTTGTAGGGGTTTACTGGTTTACTGGAGACTTCCTTTTTTTTTTTTTTCTTCTTCAAATACCTGGTCTCAAAGATTCTTTTGGGGAAACCAAGAATAGGAACAAGTGAACGTTAGTTGGATTTATTTGGCAAAGCTTAAAGTCACACAGAGTTCCTTAATGCTATGCAAGACTACGATGACAAAGCTGAGATGCGGTGTGATAGCTGCAGCCTGTGTACTGCAGATGGGTAAGACTGTTTTTCAAAGTGAATTGATATCAAGCATGCTGGGAATACCAAGAGACATGTAGGTTAATTTGTTTAGATGACTGCAGAAGTGCTGTTTTCATGCTAAAATTCAGTATTTTAAGCTGGTTTTAGCTCGGAGTCAGTTGTGTGTATGGTTACACTTCGACAGGAGGTACAGGAAGACATGAAGGAATACATTGTTGGTAAGTTAAACAGCAAATTTGGTGCATCCTTTAGTGACTTCCTTTTTTTAGTACTGTAACTTGTATGCTTTTCATTTTTAACCGTTATCACGTCAGTTTTGTACATAGTTCTGTTTCTGCAAGAGGGCAGAAAAGCAGTAAAATGCAGCTACCTGTATCCCCAGGTATTAGGAAGTTCTCTCAAGTTAGTTGTTCTCAATAAAAGATGTGTAAAGGCATATACTATGCAAATGACTGCAAAAAGAAGCCCAAAATAAATATATATATTTAGGCTTACATAGCTTCGTTGTTCCCAGTAAGTTTACAGAATGCTTAATATTTCTTAATACTAAACCTTCATACTTAAGGTTTCTCTATTTAATACATTAAATATTGTTTGAAACCTTTGGTTTTGGCTGTCATCATACTTGGAAAATATCAGACTAAACCAGTAGATTTTGATAAATGTAGTTGCTGAGATGATACTGACTGGAACTCAGCATCAACTTTTGTGCTTAGCTGTTGAAAGCTCTGCTTGACAAGCCGATAGAAATTAGGAGTCTATCTTTTGGAGGTGCTTGAAGATGCAAATAAGGTGTTTTATGGCATTTTCAAAAGCATCGAAAGAGCTTTTGATCTGGTCTTTCAGTCTTTTTAAGAGTTGCTATAGATAGATTTTTAGATAACAGACTAAACTAAAGCAGAAGTATGCTCTGCCTGATGTGTGTCTGTGTATTATGTATGTGCATATATATATATATATATATGTATGTATGTGGTAGTTCTGCATTGTAGTAGTAAACATGTTCCAGGTTTAGATAAAGCGCAGACTGGTGACTTTTGCCTGCTCCTGTGGTGTTACATGGGTGAAACTCAAGATGCTGGAACATAACACAAATTGATGTTCTTAAAAAGAGAAGTATCTTCATTTTATAAGAGTTAGTATATTGAGTTATATAGAAAGCCTATTTAAGTTTTGTTGGGTTTGGGGTTTGTTGGTTTTTTTTTTTGTGGGAGGATGAGATCCCAGCTGTAATTGTCAAATTGTTTGTATCTGTATTTAATCAGTTTGAATACTGTCAGATAACCTGTGGTGTATACTTAATTGAACTTTACATTGAATGAGGTGGGTATTAAATTGAATAGCTTGCTGGCATGAAGTGCGTATTCCACCTGCCTTTTTTACCTCAGTTCGTTGGAAAAATGCAGCAAGGCTACTTATCCAAGGCCCAGACTTCATCTCCTTGGAAACCTGATCTTTCACCAGATGTTGAGAAATGTAATTTCTTTTTTAATCCATTCTGCAGCAGAACACTGATCAAAACAGCATCTTCAGGCTTTGTTATTCTGGAATATTCATTAATTAAAAAAACAGTCTGACATTTCAATCTTTGTCCCAAAGAATATAGATAGTTTCTGTTGCATTTGATATTACTTCAAATCTATTTTAACTGTTGCTAAAATTCCTGTAGTGGATGTATAGTTTAACTCAGTTCAAGAGCTGGCTCATAATGTCTTCATCATTTGTACAGTGCAGGATTGTGTGTGTTCCCTGCCCCTTCCTTGCCTGCGAGGATTCATTTTTCTTCTCTATGTTCAGGTCATCTTTTCTCCTTTGCAGCTGCAAAAAGATAATTCTTAGCCAACGCATACAGAATTTGTAACCTTTTCAGTCTCCTGCCATTTGAGAAGCTGTTATTCAGTGTCTCTGATGTCAGACACACTTCTAGGTCAGCTGCTGGTGTTAGAACAACTTGTGACCCTGAGCTGAAGCCATGCTGTAGTTTAGTAGGTTGGTCTTCTGTAAGGAATGGTGCCAGTAGGCTACTTATAGAGCAAGAAATATCGTTGGCAGGCTTTTAGAATGGTGAAATAACAAGCTGCTTTTCTAGTGGTCTAAGGTGTTGATGGTCTCTAATTTTACAGAAGCTCATTCATATACATATGAGCAGTTAAGGAAGAGGGTTGTAGTTTTCATGTTTGTTTTGACGGTATTTTGCTTGCAAATGTTAGCAGGCCCTATTTCCCACAGGTACAGGCAGTTTAGTGGCACCTTGTGTAAAGGAAGCACCAAACATACTGCTAAATCCTTAACAGTCCTTACTTGGTGCGGCTGTGATGGAAATACATCTTCCAACCGCAGTTTGAACATGTCTGGCAGTTCTCAAGCAAGAGTGTATTGGCGTCATGGCCCTCAAATCACTTTCATAGGAAGGCATTATACAGTAGGTCGTATGTGCTTTTCAGTTGCAGCCGTTTGCCTTGATTCCTTACTGTGTCAGCTAAAAATAAGTTAATGGAATCCATGTGTTCTAAAGATTGGATGTGGTCTTGACTGACTTTCCAAGACTACTTGGAAAACTCTGAAGTTAGTCTTAGCCATTTGGGATTGATACAGGTTTTGGAGGGAGAATGAAATAAGACTATCGGAGAACTCAGAAATGAGTGTTGTTCTTGATCTGAGGTTCTTTTTATCTCATAAGCTTCCTTAAGGTAGCTTTGTGTTTTCTAGTCTGTCTTAACAAAAAAGGACAAGATCAGAAAGACTTTGGTAGGAATTGCCAAATAATGGTGTGCTGCAGAATATTAATGGAGTGAAGTGAGAAGGAAAAGTTTTTTTCCTAGAAAAAACACAAGAAAATAAAACTAGTAACTTTCATTCTAAATTTTTTTGAAAAATGTTTTTTTCAGTCTTTTATAGGTGTTAGTTTTATAGTTTCCTTGAATTAGTTTGGTTGGGTTTTTTTCTTGTTATGAATGGATTTCTCTGTTATCTATGGATTTTTCTTAGAGCGTTGGGAAGTTTAGGACTTCTGTCCCAATTTGAAATGAAATTATATATTAAAGGGGAAGAGCTTTATTACTTTTTATGTTGCGTGTATCCATTGTGCTTGTGTTGAGACTGACAGCAAAATGGCTTTGGTTTGAGTTCTGCTTTTATTTTTACCTTTCGCTCAAGGACCTCTGATAATTGTATTTTAAATCCCCCTGAGATTTGGACTTTATGATGCAGTTTGGCCACTGGCATGTTAGTTTTAGTGTAACCTTTTAAAATAGTATTTGTTTTGCTCATAGACTTGAATGGCCTAGTCATTTTTCAGAGAGAAATTCTGTGGTCTAGAATATGTTGCAAAAAAATCAGCTGTTAGGCTTTGAGGTTTATGTTAGAATGTGTTTTCTGACCTTGTCTTGACCATGTTGGGTTTTCCAGTTTGCAGTTCTAGAACTGTTGACTGAGAAACAGGATGCCTATTTCTTCCTCTGCTCCCTTTCCCAGTATGTTTTGTTGCCAAGTCATGTCATGTAATTTTTGAATTTGAGTTTACAAATTGGTTTGTTACAGATGATATGAATTCAGTGTGTTAATGAAAAAAGTCAGATTAACACTGTGCTGTCAACATACTTTAGAATATCTTTGTGTTACACTTGAGATATGGCCCAAACTCATAAATCCAGAAATTTAAACTTGAGTTTGACCTTAGAAGGCTCTGGTATCTAGTTGGGTTTTTTTTTTCTTAATGTTCTGAGGTTCTATCAGTCATTATGCAAACTTACTGTTCTAGAGTAACGTTATACTGTAGTTTTAATCTATCTCCAGTTTATTATGGCTTTGTGAGTTTTGAAAATCTTCATCACCTTAATTTTTAAAATCTAGGTAAAGTTTTATGATGCTGGATGCTGTCAAAATTTACAGAACTTTTATTTAGAGTAACATGTTTTACATAGTATTTTAGCGATTTTTTGTGAAATCAGGAAATTTTAAATTATGTATGTTACAGCCCTTCATTCTCAGAGTGCCATTTTTAGTGAAAAATCCTGTGAAGTATGTATGCTAGAAGTTGTGCATTAGCTTGGAAATTTTTTATTACAAATAGTGTTGTGGGTGTTTTGGGTTTTTCTAAGGGTTTCTCCTGTTTCTCTGTTTTGAAACAAATATTTTGCTGCAATGATCAAACTAGCCTTTAAATATTACAGTTTATTTTAGAAACCTGTCAGTTAAGTGATTTCTTAGAGGGACTTGACACATAGAAACATTGGAGTTGCTTGAAGTGCTCTGATAGTTGATGAATAATCTGTTCAAAGTGTTAAGTGCTTGCTATGCCATTGGGGTGCAAATTCTAGAAGTTCTGGAAGTTATTTGTGTTTTAGAAATACAAGGCCAGCAACTAGATATTCCTGTTTCCAATAGGAAGAGAGAAATCAGATCAATGAGTTTATGGTAGTTTGGATTTATGCTGGAATTTTCTGTTTCACTTCTGTTAGAAATTCTAGGGCTTTATATATATATTTTTTTGTTTTTCCACATCAGAGACGTACATCTTGGTCAGCTTGTCTGGCTGAGGAACAGTCTGAAGAAAGATGGATATTTCACTATTAGAGCATTTAAAAATCTAGTTCAGTCTGTTTAAGATATCCCAGCTAGCAATAAAGAGATCTCAATTACTGTACTTGCATTATTTGTTAAACTAGGACAGGGGTTACTTCATTCATCTGATCTGACCATGAGACTCTTCCATAGCAAATGCCTGCTTTTTCTTAGCTGGAGTAACTCTATTTGTCTTTCTCTAATGCTTTTGTCATCATCAAGAATAAGGTGATGGGGGGAGAGGGGTGGAAGAGAGGAGAACGTTACAGCAGTTGGCTGTTATAGACACTGATGTTTCTACATTCCTGATCCCAGAAGAGATTGTAGTCTAACCAGCTTGGAGCAAATTTTAACAATTGTATATGGCTGTTGCCACTGGGTGAGTTTGTGGCTGCGTCCTTTGTCTTCCTCCCAAGAATTCCAGTCTGACCGATGAATTTTTGCAGACTTTCAGGGACCTGTGTGGTAAATGCCGTGGCTCAGGGCAGTATTACCAAAGCTGTGCTTAGGTACTTGGGCAGGGCAAAAAGCAAAAACCCATGACCAAAAAGAATCCTCTGGTTTTGGTGCCCAGCAGTTGTCCTGTAGTAACGTGAATCCTTTGCAACATTCGTTGAAAGCGGGATGAATTTGGACAGTAGTTTTGGTGATCATCTGAACTGGATTGCTATGGGCAATCCATCAACGCTCCAACTCCTTCCTGGCAAACCATTTCTATTTGTGTATCCTATCCCGCTGCTCCAGGGTGGCACGTGTGTTTGGGCAAATGTACTGCACTGGGGAATCTGCTGCAGCTCAAGGATAATTTTTTTTCAACCAGAGATTGATTTGAGATTGCTCAGTTCACTGATACCATACAACTTGTGGCTTCATAAATGTTTCTGCTTTTGTAGGTTAGGCAATGACACAACTCCTGAAATGAGTAGCCCTGAAGAGTAGGAGAGGCAGTACTCATGAAGAGTGCTGTTTGAAGTATGTTACACTGCAACCTTGATGTAGAAGAGGATTTTTACAGGAGGATGTTTTTTGATTAAGTTGTGTTGGATCATTTCTTTCATAAGTCTACATAAAAATTTGATTTAAAAAAATCTGGTTTTGATACTAATACCCAGAAGCAAGAAAAGTAAGCAACTTTTTGCTTTCATCTGTGGAGCTGTACAGCGGAACTCTTTGCTATTTATTGTGCCATTAAAAAAAAAAATCATAACAAGAGAGAGTAACTCAGCTAGACCCCTGACTTCTTTCCCTTTTCCCTTACTGGCCCATGTGCTTCTGGGTTTCCAGATGAACAGATACAGAAGTGTTTCAGAAAAGCAAATCTCTCAGTAGCTTATTTACCACGATCACCTGACTCTGCCAGCTGAAAACTTATGCATCCAGGTTGTTGTCAAGCTGATAATTTATCTAAAAATGGGAGAGACTTGGCAGCATCTCCAGTTAGGCTTGCCAGGAAATCTGAGGGACGTGGAATATATGAAGAAGACTGGAAGGAAGAACATTTTTGTTTCCACAAAGACACTACATGGGTTAGACTTAGTACACTAATTGTGCACACCTCTGCTCTGTTCTCAGAGAGGATCTGTCTGTTTAGAAAAATAATAATCTTGAGTTGCTGTTTAAGAATGATTCTCTAACTTGGCATGGATCTCATCTTGCTGTCAGTTTGTTTACATATTCTGTTTTCTGGAAGCAAAGCACTCTCAAACCTACTCGGGCTTCCCTTTAGTGAAATATTGGCACCTTAGTTTGTTCATGATGTTCTTATCAAATAGCCGTTAAGGAGAATTGTCCTTGTGTTCAGTGTAAGTGAAAATCTGTTTTCTGTATGGCTGTGATACACACTTTTAAAAAGGTTTACTGAAACTTTTTAACTTACTTTGGAATATAAACAGAAAGTAAGAAATGGTTTAAGTCAGCAGACAACAGAAGAACCCATGCCTTCTACTTAAAATGAATTAATGACTACCTTTTTTCATAGACCGTACAAACACTAGTAAGGGCCAAATAGTTGCACATCTTGGAAAGAAGCAGGAAAAAAAATCCTCAGTGTAACAAAAGAAAAGGGAAAAGTGCCTACTGGTATATCTTTAGAGATCTAGATAGTGTTGTAGCATATTAATCATCTTTTGTGTCTAGGTGAACTGATAATTATTCAACTTTACAAGACTTTTGAGGCAAAATTTTTCATTAGAGGCAAAATTAATGTGTTTTTAGAACAGGATTTGCTTAGGCAAGTAGTAAAAGTTCCATGGATTCATTCATGGTGTGCTGCAAAAATTGTGTAATCTACTTCCTTTGGCACAGCTTTCAGACGCATACTTATTTTTTAGAACAAATATTCTGTAGGTCATCTGACTTGTCCTCTAGTTTTAGGATATTTCTGTGGCTTGCAAGCTCCCTGTAGCCCTAAACATATTGGAATGATGGTGTCCCTTGACAGACCTGGAAAAATACTGGTTTCTTTTATTTGTCAATGAAACTAACTTTTCTGCTGAATTTTTTTTTGGTGACTTCAGAAAAACTGGTAACTGCTCTCAGACTTTATTTACACACACACACCCAAAAAAAGATTTTTCTTCCCCTTACAGTTGCCTGTGTTGGCTTTTTGTTATCCTTTTGCCTGAGTTTTGTGAGTGCTTTGCTTTTGTGTGTGTGTGTGTGTGTTTGTTGCGATGGCAGTGTTTGGGAATGGTGCTGTGTTGGCAACCAGGTCAGAGAATAATATTGGTGCAGGTTCTCAGGTTTGTCTGTTCGAGCAGCTGGTGAGTGGATTTCAGAGGCTTTCAGGGAGCAGGAAAAGGAATTTTCCTGGCCTTTGAACACCTGGAAGAATCTTGGTGGACTAGAAGGTTTTTACTTAAAGAAGAAACATTAGGGATAACTTTAACTAGGGCTAACAGTTAACTTTAATTGCCCTTTCTAGCAAGCCTAACTGCATGTTGTAGCAAAGTACCATAGTTTTCCACTTTTAAATACAACACAGCGTATCCCCTTTGACACCTCCCTGTGATGTAATTTGGCTGAGTCTTTGTTTGGCAACAGCATGTAAGTTTCTCTTCAGCCTTTCTTTATGGTGTAGTTCTGTATTTTCCACACATCCTTCCAAAAATATACTCATCCAGATAATTTCCACATGTGAGCTAATCATTGTCTTCCACTCTTAAAAGGGGTGGTCAGTTAAGTCCTGCTGGCTTCCTGTGGTGGTCTTTGCTGCTCATCTTCATAGTTTTCACATTACTGCTTTTCAGTCTGTAAACATGAGTCATATCAGTACAATTGTATTTTGATGGCATTTATGTGCCATTCTAATACAGAATGATGTTTCTCAAACCTAACTTGCCTGGATGTTGAAGAGCATTCATGAAGACTTTTTTTCCTAATTGTGCTCCTGTGTATTGGAGACTGCTTTAACTCAGGTGTTGATAAAAGAGCCTTCTATAAAAGGAGTAAATTTATACCAAGTGGCAGCTTGCAGACAAAATAAATACCACTTCTCAGACTGTTTCTTGAATGCTTTTATTACACTGGAAGCTTTGTAGGCTTATTCTTTCTATAATATCTCTATAGAAGTTAACCTGTGTGTTCTCATGTTCAGGTATGTGTTTGCTAGATAAAGTTACGTGTACACTTACTGTTGAGTTCATCATCTCTCCCCCTCCTTTGTACAATATTGGTAATTGTTTGACTCCCTGAATCACCTTACTGAGATCTACTCAGACTTGGAGCTTTTTTAAAAATTATGTTTTGGCAGGATTAGTTTTAATCCGTTTTGGATCTTGTGACAGTTCACAGTGGGGTAACTGAAGTACCAGTGCTGCACGGGAGTACACAGTTGAAAGGTGAAGCTTGGAGGTTAACAACTCTTGCAGTCACACTTCAGTTACAAACAGTTCAGTGTTTAGATTTGCAACTTCTCACGTAATAAAAAAGTGTAAGAATTCTGTCACATGAATCGCCCCAAGACGTAGCCGTATATTAAATGAAGTAGCTAACTGATGCATACAGTTACTGTTTGTGATCTAAGCAAGGATTAGTCAGTAGCATTGTTTCTGGCAATTTCCACTTGGCTTTGTCCCTGATGTTACACTAGTCGGGATCCGTATCAATTGTACGATGATGGAAGAGACTCTTACCAATGAGACTGCCAAGTGGTGCAGGTTGGTCTGTTTAGTTCTCGCTCCAACAGTCTGTGTTGCTGTATAAGATCTTGCTTAAGAAATATACATGCCATTTCTAGCTAGCTGACAAACAGTCATATATCTGTATATCATTGGAGATGAGGGTTTGAAGTGACTGAGGGTAGGAGGACTTTATTGACTGGGTGTTCCCAGTGCAGTGTTAGAGAGGTGGGCAAATGAATTTTTGGCTTGGTAAACAAGGATATCAAGCTGGATCCAAAGGTGGTTTGATCTATGTATGATGTTGGTTATGTGTTAACTTTAATACTTTCCCGGATTTCATGAAGTGTTAGTAGACAACTGAAAATAGTTCAAGGAATGAACTGTGTTTGCAAACATAACCCCACCATGTGGGATCAAAGGAATGCAACTAAACTTAGTTAAGGGAGGAAAAAGCAATTCACTGGATTCATCTTTCAATTAATGACCGATGAGGTTACCTGGTAGAAGATTAAATGAGGTTTAGTAGCTGATAGGTGACTTACTCAAATTCAGACTAGAAAAGTTGGGAGTTTTGAGTAAGTGGAACTAAGCTTTGGAACAGAAAAGATAGGAGGAAGGTAATAGATTCTTGCAACATCCCAGTTCATCCAGGCTATCTTTCTAAAACAAACTTTGGCCTGATTTACAGCATAGCAGTTTGTTGCATAAAATAGTAGATGGGGTTGCCTCCTCTTACAGAGGAGATCAGAGTATATGATTGTACGAGGGAACAAATGGGAATGTATCTGATATTTCTATTAAGATAAAACTTACAAACTTAGCTCTATGCTGCTATGTACTTGAGTAGAAGGAAGCTGAAGGGCGTACAGCTTTAACTGGTCTGTGAAGGAGAAGCAGGGCCAGAAAAGCTTGTAGTAGAAAGGAAGGGAGTATCTATACAGGCTCTTTCAACCTTTCTTCAAAACAAAACTTAAAAGGTTAAACACATTACTGGGGTTTCTCATATTGTTATTCTGTAAGGCGCAGATAAAATGTAATACCTGAGAGTTTTGTTCAGCAATCCTAATAGGAAAAGCTCGCTTTTGGTTTGTCATCTTGATGACTAAAGGGAGCAAAATGCAATGCTGCTCTATTTTTGAGGTAATACAAAGTTTTAATACCAACCCTTTGTATAGTAACAAAATTTCAAGTACTGATACTTGATGGAGGCAAAAGGGGGAGAGAAACCTGAGAAGCTGATACTCATACTAGGAAAAGATTTAACGTGAAGATAATTAAAATATACTTATATTTGTCAGTTAAGGTCAATATTGTCTGTTTAGTCGGCTACTTCAGAATTTATTGACTGTGAACTTAAGCTTGTATCTCTAGGGACAAAGAATAAATTCAACACATATGGAAGAGGAGACAGAACTGTTGAAGACAGCTGAAGGGGCTTTAGCAGATATCCCTAAAAACCAGTTGAGCACTAGTTGAATGACTGAGGCAAAAGCTCATACAAAAAGTGTATGTATTTCTCAGTTAGTCAGGGCAAAACAGTGCATGAGAATCTAGATCGATTCAAAGGGAGCATTGCAGAAAAACAGGACTCTGAAAAAAGGCAGAAGTATTTATATCTAGTGATTAGTGTGTGATCCCCTGAAATACAGGATTCTCTCTGTTGTAAGCATTTTTGTCTGGTTGGGATTTCCCGTGTGTTATCAGTAACAGCTTCCCTCCTTTGCTGGCTCCTTTGGCCTCTTTAAGAGAATTGTGAGCTCTAGACAATTTGAAATGTAATTTCGTACTGTAGGTAAGACTTTAGGTGAGAGAACAGGGTGTATTAACTGAAGTGCTTAGCAAGGTGAAGCATGGGACTGCCGTTCTGAGTGTTCTGGGTGGTTTGTGCCTGCTGTTACATGGTTCCCCACTTAGTGCTGCTGTTTCTAGGTGCTGCATAGGAATTTAGTTGTTTAAACTGGGTTTGAAATTCCACTTGTGAAAGCTGATACCAAACATGTACATATTGTTTTCTATGTTAGACTATTTTTTTCTGATGAGCAAAGCTTTTACGTTTGCCACGCTAAACTCAGTGTAATGTGTACTGACTGAATTCAAATCTTCCACCTGATGTTAAGTGATATTATGGTGCTAACATATGGCAAGTTAGTTGACGTAAACCAGAGGTAAC
Organism: Falco rusticolus; assembly: GCF_015220075.1. Taxonomy (NCBI): domain Eukaryota; kingdom Metazoa; phylum Chordata; class Aves; order Falconiformes; family Falconidae; genus Falco; species Falco rusticolus. The sequence continues at coordinate 10,418,051 of NC_051196.1, forward strand.
CTAGAAAGGGGTTTGGAGCATGTTCTATACTTCACACTTTAACTATGGGTATTCTATGTATGTCTTACTCGTAAGTAGATGTTTTCCTTGAATACTTACAAATTGAGATAATGTTCTTTTGCTAATTCTGAAAGAAGGTAAGAGTTATCATTGCACACTGCAACAAAGACCTAGTCTTACCTCTCTTTGGAAACCACATGAACTTCTAGCCTTCCTATTTTTTTGGCAGAGAGTTTCCATAGCCTACTGCCTCATGTGCAAAGAGCTGGGTTGTTTTTAACCTACCGAACAAAGCTTGGTTGAAGTCCCTGTGACATCTGGTAATTTTTTAGACCTTGGTGCTGTCACTAGCTTACTTCATAATTCTTTTCAAGACTCATTGCCTGTCTTGTTTCACTCAGTGAAACTAGAAAGTTTTTTCCATTTTTTAATAAATTTAATTGCTGTGGATTTTTTGAGTGATATCCAAGTCGTCCCCCATACTGTTCAGGAGCTGTAAATAATTATGAGCATTTGTAAGTTGTAATTAAGGCACTGCATTATTAATATTTGGCACAAGTCTGCTACTTGTGGAAATAAGATCATCTAAACCTACTTAAACTTTTTGTGGAGGAATGTGAACTGTCTAGTGATTCTTCCTAGGCCCTTTGGGATCGGACTGCGTAGGTTGTGGAATGTTCTCTTTTGGAACAAAACAATGGGTTGGAAAAACTTCCTCTTGCAACTGTTAGTCAGATGTCCATTTGCTCTGTATTGTATCCCCTCTTGGTTTGGAGGGGGAGGTGGTTGTTGCATGGGTGGATCTTTGATCCAAGCAAAAGCAATTGTTAAAAAAAAAAAAAAAACCACCAAAAAACCTCAGCCTTCAGTTTCATCAAGAGTCCTTTGGTGTTTTGTGTGGCTGGGTTTTCTTGCGGTTTTTTTTCTGAAGAAGTTTTCTTTCTCTTGCCCCTGTTTGGTCTTGGCAGGATTTTTTATCTTGTGTGTGTGTGTGTATGACACACTGTTCTTCCCCACTTGCTGGTTTTTTGGTATTTCTTTTGTGTTTTTTTTTTCTTTTCTTTGTAACAGAAGAGATGTCTGCATAGCATAAGGACTCTTGGTGTTAAGTGAATTGCTGGTGTTCCCTGATCATTCTTCTGTCTCTGTCATGATTTGGTAATGTGAGTCTTTTTTCTAAATACAACAGCAATTTTAAAACACTTTTTCAGTTTCAGTTATAATGTAAAAGTATATATTCAAACTTGAATGTGAGTTTAAATCAGAAAGTGTAGATTTTAAAGCCCGTCTGGAAAAATGCAGGTCTTGAGACTTGTATCCGGATGCATCTCTGGCAGCTGAATGTCACAGGTTTGGAAATTTGGTGGTTCTTAACATCAGCATTAATGTATAGATGTACAAAAAATAAGTATGTTTTATCAGCCATTTCTGTAAAGGGCTTTGCTATTGCTTTAGGCCTTTCACAAGGAAATGAACGTTATACTCCCACTGAAGCAATGAATACAGAGTGGATAGGAATACTCTTCTATTGTGCCTATATATTCATACTTGTCATTCACAAAAGAGTGAACTCCTGAACAGAGAAAATGTCACAGTGCAGGTGTGGATCCAGTAAAAAGGTTTCAGCATACCTTTCTGTGCTCAAACTACGCAGGGATTTGCATGTTGAAAACGAATCCCGCAAGAGTGCTGTGAATAAGCTGAAAAGTGCGTTTAAGGGATGTAACAGATATTTTGACCTTTTATTGCTGTTGAAAGGGACAGTTCTGGCCCTTCCCCTGTTCTGGCATGTCTCACCCCTTGCTTTGTGCTGGTTCTAAGTATCATCTGACTTTTCAGTAAGATGATTGAGCTTGCTAACCCCCCAGAAGACTGTGCTTTCTGTCAGGTTATTATTATTCAGCCTGATGAATTCAACACGCTGTACAGACAGGCTCTGGAGACTATATAAAGTCTGTGTTGGAGTACTGGAAGAGAATATGGGGGAAGGGTGAGAAGAGAAGAAAAAAGGGAGTGAAGCCATCCCTTTGATGGCACCAAGATGTTATATCAGCTGTTTTGTGGAACTTTTCTATGAAGTTTTCAACAGTATCTCGTGCTTATCCTGTGCTAGACAAGTACAGGTTTTTCCAAGCCATATAGCTGTTATTGAGGTACTTACCATTCTGGACGTGAATGTAAAAGATGAGAAATATTCTGCGTGGTTTCTCCCTAAATTCTCACTTGACTTGCTCCACTAAGTCTACTTTGAATGCTGTGATTTAAAAGCCTCAGGAGCAAAAATTTCCCATATGCTGGCTTTAGTGAAATGCACATTGTAGGGTGTTCGGGGCTCAGCGTGGAGATATGTCACGTTGCACATTCTGGTTATCCAAGTAAGAGAGAAGGAAACGTAGCTAGTGCTGTGGCGGAAGAAAACCCGAGTATGTCACTGATGCATTCAGTGTATTGTATGATGATGCATCTAACTTTACTTTTCATGTTCTGTTAAAGGACTTATTTTAGTTTTGCTCTGGTTTCTTAATCACTTGAAGCTAGTGAAAGAATGATGTGAGACTGGAAGAAGCTGTCCTGCAGTCATGCTTGCCTTGTAGCAGTACCAAGCACTGTTGTTGGTTGGGCGGTGGATGGGTACTCTTCAGCTATAGCGATGCTGCTCATAACGCCCTGTATCAATGTTACTGCTGGCCCTGTGTGTGTGTGGGGGGGGGGGGGGGGGGGAGGGGATGGGTACTCGCCCTGCTTCTCAGTGTTCACTATTGCTGCAGTTCCTGACTGCTTTATCTGAATCTCTCTGAAGAGCAGTGTCAGATAATGGCACAGTATGAGCTGTCATAGTGCTGAAATGCTGCCTTTCTCAGTGGTAGCAGTAGATCACTTATTTGAAAAACAGGATTTCAGTAATGGGGGAGGTTATTATTTCTGAAACATTGAACAAGACTGAAAATGGCATAGATATCCTTTTTTGATGTTTGTGGCTTTGCATGTTTTATGGGAAACATGCAAGTGCTAATTTGTCACAGTGTCTCAGTTTTCACTAATTTTAATTTGGATTTAACTGGCAAATAGTGTAGCTTCAGGGAACCAAACTGCTGAGCTTATTTATGTTAGTGTTTATTGTTCCTCTGCATATATCAAAGGGACTCCAGGTGCAGATGGGTAGCTGAGGCTGTTTGCATGAGTGTGTGGGGTGAGGAGTTATTTTCTTAAAACTGGAAATTTGTAAATAATTCAAAGTTGTAAATGTCTCCATTTCCACAGAAACTTTTAACACATACAGTAGCTATGCCATCATTGTGCATTCATCTGCAACTTTTTTTTTTTAGCAGACAGCCTACTCGTATACTTAATAAAAAGCTGTGATTTCTTCCCATCCAAAACCCAGTGGTATAGTGGGTGAACAGAAATTAAATTGAGCCTCTAATATAGTACTGAGATGGTCTGGAGGAAGAAATATTGATGTTCATATGGATGTGATGCATACGTGTTTGACAGCTGATCTTGGGTAAAGTTAAGTCAAAAAGAGCTTTTAAGAAACCAGAAGGGGAAAACGAACCTGTCAGGTTCACATGTGTTAGAGGAAACAGTAGTGAAGCAGCCGAGTGGGGAATACCCCAGCTTGGTTCCAGGCAGGTTGAGAATATTTCCATTTTCCCAAGGCTTACTTTAGGATTGAAGGGAAACTGACAGCCTGTTGACTTTTCTTTGTTTGGCTGGCAGAGTGCCGACAGCAGGGTTGGCTTCTCCCAGCCAGAGATGGAATTTAGCAGGACTAGAGGGAGCGTGCAAAAACTGGGAATGAAAGTAAAAGGTATAAATACAACCACCTGTGTCTACACTCCTTTTTGTGATGGTTTTTTCCCCTTTTGTTGCTATGCTTTGTTCCCTGCAGATATGAAGGCTTTAGTTGTTTGGTGATAGATCTCTGCATGAAAGGTCTCTCACATGCCAAAGGCGTTTGAGTTTGTTTGTAGTAATAATGTGACTGGAAAACAGAATCAGCTGTATGCAGTATGTCTAACAGTATTTGGACGGAGTGATTTAACCCAAAAGAAAATGTGTGAAATTAGCTTTTGTCACCTTAATAAATGTACTTCAAAGACTAAAAGTAGTGGCTCAACCTGTGAAACTGAAAAATGGCCAGCATCTCCGAATGTATAAACTTTAAAAAGTCAAGTGAGGTATTGTTACTTGGGTGGTATTAGTCATGCCAGAGCTTTGGTGCCTGTAATGCTGTAGGATGAGGAGGGAAAAAGAAAATGAAAACCTGACAAAAGCACAGAAGGATTTGGTGACTGGATGCTGGAGTAACTAATGGAGTACTAACGTAGTGCTTTGCCAGTGGGAAAAGTGGATTGACTTACAGCTTGTTCTCACTTGAAACCTTTAAATCAAGACATCCTATTGCAAGTTATATTAAAGCACAAGCAGTAGCTGTAAGCTTGAGGAAGAAATCCTAGAATTGGATAAGTACTACACATTCATGTGACATACAGCTTCTGCCTTTGAGGTAAATGAGGAAGTGTTTAGGAGGCTGGTATTTCATACTGATGCCTTTTAGAAGATGCATTTCTTAGCTTGTGAGAGGATTTTACCTTCCTGCCGCTGAAAGACAACCTTGGAGATCATGAACTACAGAAAGAAGATTTGCTAAATTGTGAGGATACAGGGGCTTCCCTTAGCTACAGTAAGAAAATTAAGCTTGCCCAGAGCATATCGCAGTTGTAATAATACTTACAATGAACAGTTGGGGTTTGGGGTATTTATTTGTAAGCCCCAAATTATAAGATGCATATTTAAATGCATGAAGCTTAGCTTGTTCAGTATGGATAATTGAAGGGTTAAGATATCCTGAAAACTTGTATCTAAAGCATCCATCTGCTATAAACTAGTGCTGATATTTAGGAGTCAGGTGAAATCTTGAAACAGAAAGCTGCATCTTTTAGACTGCAAGTGCACAAGGTAGGCATTCCCAGTTGTGAGTTAAAGATGCAGCGATGTGTAAATTCCCACTGTTTGTGTAAACATGAGAAGTGAATTAAGTAGCTTACCTACTTGTTATCTTGTATGCTTCTCCTGCTCTGGAAATGTCAGTCCAGGTTGTGTACAGTCCTCTTAGGGATAAATTTCTAGTTTTCTAAAAATTTTTGCTTTGAAGTTGACTCTGAAGTGCAGTACAAGGTAAGACATTTTACTTTGTTGACAGAAGTGTTGTGTACAACCTGGGATGCTTCACAGAACCACTGCCGCCTCAGTTGAGAGGGTTTTTGTTGTTTTGTGGGGTTCTTGTGGTTTTTTAAGGTCTCTGATCAAAGCATGCTGGAAATATATAAGCTACTAAAGAAGTCAACAGTACCTTTGATTAAGCTTTTACTTAAAACGTGTTAATGCTGGATAATTGATTTACCCGTATGGCAGGATGGATTTCCCTCTCTTTCACATACACACACCCTACACCACCACCACCACCACCACCCCCCGATCCTTTGGATGGCTTAGGATTGATGAACAAGGATTGCAGTCAGTGGTTGTGGAACAGTACATCCTTCACAAGTTGGAGGCTGGACCTGCCTTGGAAACTCGGTTTGAGAACTTCAACTAAGTTTGTTTCAGTAATTGAGGGAGTAGACTTTCTTGTTGTTGTTTTCCACTTTAACTGTGTATGGGTCTGTCATTGCTAAGAGTAATTGATTTTGGAGTTAAATGAGTAGAATTATAGTTCTGGCCCAAAGGACTTAAAAGTTTCTGTTGTCTGTTAATTTTTAAGTCTTCCTACCCTCCCCACTGTTGAAAATATAATACCTGGTTCCTTCCCACACATGCACAGTGTCTTCTGAGAGACTGGAATAAATGAATATTAAATACTACATCGTAACATAGTTTTTGTGAACTTACTTTACCTGCTTTTAGCATTGGCGGACCCTATTTTTAAATGTAAAATACAATTGTTTTGTTCTGTAACTTCCACTGCACAAATTCTGGGGTGCTGTGCTCAACGAAATGTCTGTAGCGCTGTCTTTAAGTTTTGAATTTTGGGGTATTTTTGTTGCTGTGTTTGGTGTTTTTTTTTAATAATTAAAACACTTGTGATATTGAGCTTAGTCCTTTTCTTATGAGCAGTTCTTCTCAGAGTAACTGATTTTTATTCCATTTCAGCTGTATTCATTTCCAATGAAATAAAACTGGATGGTTTTGATCAGCAGGACCTGTTAAAATAAGGGATCCAGAGGCACAAAGGAGTGTGCTAATTGAATTCTTAGTTTAATTTGTCTACTCTTTGTAGGAGATCAGCTGTTATTTTACAGATTTTGTATTACAGCAATACTTTTTTGTAAAAGCCTCCTTAAAATATCCATCTTGACATTTGAGAGGAAATCCAAAAATGTCTTCCTAGAATACTTGTGGAGATCTCTGTGTGTCTGTAAAATGTTATAAGGCACCCAGTAAAATATTTGCAGCACTCTGAGGCAGAATTCACTGGTTCCTGCTCAAAGCAGAGGTGCCTGAACTGGTTAATCTCATTCTGGCCACTGTGGCTGAGTGTAGGAATTCCTTCGGCACTGTTACAGTTATACTCGGTGTCTAGTGATGTGAGGACCAGTACTTGTTGTTTCCAGGAGGCTGTAGTTTGCTTCATGTGTAGGCAATAGCCATGTTTCTTAGGTGTCCTGCAGCAATCCCTTGAAACCTGGTCTTCCAAGAAAGGCAGGTCCATTTTGTTTTCTTTGTGGAGGCAGTTTCTGGAAACCTAAGGAGTACATGTGCTGGAGGATTGATTATTGAAGCAGGGCAAGTTCCTTCGGTAACAGCAGTGTGTTAGTGCTCATTTCCAAGAGCGTGCATCGCCACCTTTTTACAAGGGCTTGGTTAGTTCCCTTGTGACGTTTCCTTTTGATGGTTGTCCAAAATGAAATATTTGAACAGGCCAACATAAGCTTACTTCAAAGAATAAGAGCTCAAAGAGTCTAATCTTGGCTGATGAGAAGCTTATACTAGATCAAGCTTTCAGTAATGGTTGCAAACTAGCAAGCTTTGTTGAAAAGACTTTTTAACTGGGATTTGCTGTATAGGTAGAGGGGTGTGAGAGGAAACAAAAATCTGTGTCTGAAGGTCAACTGATTAGTCAGGATGCTGCTGCTGATGATACGGTCTCCAGACCCAGTGTATGTATGCTAGACTTTAGACTGTATCAGCAGGGCTATGTACCAGTCCCCTACTAGGGAGGGAAATACTTCATGCATAGCACAGACTTTCAGTCTAAATAGGTTTGATTCCTGGAAGTGGGATGGGTTGACTTTGCTTTTGTTCCAGTTTTCATTCTCTGCTGTGAAGATGGTCCGTACCTCTGTCCATGAGGCCTTGTCATGGGACTACACCAGCCTTGAAACAGACATTTTTCTGCTTCACTGAGAGAAGAACATGAGATTGGGTTTTTTGGGGGGGTTAAATGTGTTTGGCTCTCCTTCAAGAACCAACCTCTTTTCCTATCTTACCATGCTGTCTGAAGCTTCATACTTGGAGATGCAGACAATGCAAAACAGGGAGGGAGTGATGGATAGACCACGTACGGGTGTGCTGCTAGCCACAGGGATCTCTACAGGCCAGAGAAAACTCTCAACAAGAACCGCATGAAGAGCCTTATGAAATTCAGCAAAGGGAAATGCCAAGTCCTGCACCTGGAGAGGAAACACCCCATGCCCCAGTACAGACTAGGGGCTGACCAGCTGGAAAACAGCTTGGCAGAAAAGATGTTGGGGGTCCCTGAGCCAGCAGTGCTGCCCTTGCAGCAAAGACAACCAGCAGCCTCCTGGGTTGCATTAGGAGCAGTGTTGCCAGCAGGCTGAGGACAAAGATCCTTCCCCTTCCCTGAGCACTGGTCAGGCACTTCTGTGCTCCTGGGTCTAGTTCAGAGCTCCCCACTGCAAGAGAAAGTTATTTTAGCTACCACTTATTCCGGGTTTTGGAGCAACAGAGAAGTCCTTTGTTAAAATAGCCAGAAGTAAAAGTTTTAAGTGTTTCCCCTTTTAAGCAAGGAGAGATGGGATCTGAGGCCCTGAACTGGAAGTCTTGAGTGATCTGTGAACAGGGTGAAATTCAGAATATTTTCCTGTGGCTCGATTATCGCTATGACAGTCTGGAAAACTCCTGTGAGGTGATGCCAGGATATGACTTGTTCTGTCTTTTCTCAGAGATGCTAGCAATGAACAGAATTGGGTTTGCTGGCGGAGTGTGTGTGGACAGTATATTGATCTATTGAGAAAATGCCTTTAACTTCCTGGAGCTGAAGGGTGTTCTGTGTGCATGTGGAGTTTTTCTTCTGTTTATTGGAGAATTTCCCTCCCCCCACCCCCCCCCCATGTCAAAATGGTTCATCTTGTAGCTTTGTGGCTGGTTTCAATTCATGGGCTGCTTCCCTCCAGCTGGCTACTTTTTCCTTAGGAAGGCTGGGGAGCACTTTTGGGATGGTCAGTCGCTTGAACAGCTGAAGGCTGTGTCTCTGCCTTCCCCAGGGTAGGGGGATGCTTGCGCCCTGTTGCGAGGGGCTGGGTAGCCGCAGCCGCCGAGATGAGAGGTGCAGGAAGCTGTTGGGTCGCTGCTGCTCTTTGTGTGTGGTTAAGGACGGGATCAAAACACGAGCTACTGATCTTGCTAAGAGCTTGGGTCTGGAAGAGTTCCAAACCCAGATGTGGGTCGCAGGCTGCCAGAGGTTGGCGAACATGCGGATGGTGAGTGGTAAAAGGATGACCTCAACAAGCAAACCAGGGTAAAAGCACTTCTTTGTTCCAGAGGGTGAGGTGCATCTGCATGTACGAGAGCCACAGGGCTTTCTATCTTCTGGCAGTACAGAGAGTTCTTGCAAATAGCGTTACGGACTTCAAGGAACAGAGAGGTGCCATTAAAACAAAACGGCGTCCATATATCAGGGAAATATGAAGCATTCTGACAGCTGCTCATTAAGTACTGAAGGAAAAGGAAAATACCACTGCTTTAGTTCTGAGATCTTCCTTTGACTCCTACAGAGAATTTCATACTGAAGATTCTGATGTAGGATCTGCTTGTTACTTCCAGCAGCCATGCCCGTGTGTGCCAGTACCCATCTTGAAATCATCAGAGGGACGCCAGCAGCCCTTGAGCAGAAACTCTCACCATTACTGAGTGTGCACGTGTCCAGAGCCACACATCTACACCACCTTGCGAAGATACACAGGGAGCAAAGAGAAATAATCCTTCTGTTTCCTGCTAGTTTGTACTGTGGTAGTTAACTTTGGAGATGGAGTACTGCTGCGAAGGGAAGCAGATGATTTCCTTTTTGTAGCTGTTTTTGGTTCAGTCATTACACAGAGGGACAATGAGTGTCTTTTCAATTGCTACTTGAGGAAACCACACCACGGTTTTCCTCTGTCATTGCAAAATAGTGCTTTTACGATACGAGACGCTTGTGTGATTCATGAAGTTACGAATTGCACTTCTTTTACAATAAATATGTTTGTATCTTGCAGAGAGTTGACTCTTGCCTAGAGGTAACTGAAACTGGTGGTGCTTGTGTAAAGAGGTCTTGACTTCCAGATGGGTGGTTGGCAGACGTAGTTGACCTACTTTAGCTGTGACCTTGATTTGCTCAGAGGTGTTTATGTACTCGTGATCAGCTTTGCTGCATGATTAAGCTAGTCACATGTCATCTAACTTTTTTTTTGAAGGGATGAACAGTAAGATTTGTTTTTACTGTCTCAGTAGCCTTGTTACAGGGATTGGAGAAAGATTGGGTGCAAAGGAGGGGAATCCTGAAGGAAGGAGTCCCAAACAGGCTGTGGACAGACACTGTCATGTGATACAATGACAACATATCATTTGATTCTCATCTACAGGAGAAGTTAATCAGGAAGTAGGCTACACGGCATTTTTTTCAAGTAGGTCCTTGGGGCACTTTGGCAACAGCCTGGGCATCGTAAATGGAAGATTTGAACTTTGCTTATATAAATGGGTAACTTTTGTGTTCCTTCTCGTAGAGGACTTTTTTGAGCTACTGAACAGCTAATAGCTGGAGGCTGAAAAAATAGTTAAATACTCAATTTGTCAGAAATTTAAGAAAGCCTTGCAAAAAACCATGTTTCTAAACTGGTCACTGTTTATTGTAGCAGGGCATGCTGATTTTTGCTCTGATCATTGGGTTGACATTTTCTTAACTTTTAAACCTGATTTCAAGAGACATGAGTGATTCTTAACTCCTGTAATGCTAAAATGTAGGGCTATGGTGGTTAGGATTGGGCTGAGCATTTGGGACACGGTAGAAAAAGGGCTGACGTGAAATACTGACAATATTTGACAAAAAAACCAATATTGAGAATTCTGTTTATGTAATTTTGTTCTGCTTAAATGGTCAAGACACTTAAAATAGCTGCTTTGAATCTATCAAATGTAGATGCTTGGTTATAACTTAAAATAGCAGCCCAGTTGAATGGATACTTGATTTGAAGTTTTTTTGCTGTAAAACTGCTTTGGAATTTTTGTGTTAATATGAACAACAAAGCAATTTTTATTTTTATTTTTATTTTCATTGAAGCATACTAGTGACTTATGCAGTGTTCTGCTTATTAAGCTAAAATGCTGACTGTGGCAGGCATTCTTAAAGGGAAAGGACTGTTAAACTTACAAACCCCTGTGTGGGTTTTTCCCCCCTTTTTTCTTTTTTTTTTTTTTTTTTTTTTAGTTGCAGCTCATCACAACTTTCCATCTGAAGTCATTGTAAGTGATCTATGAAATTATATTTAGTAAAATGCAAGTTCAACAATTATGGTCACATATAGAGGCGCTCAGGAGCTTCTGAAGTTAATTGTAGGTGGTTGGACCATAAATTTTAAAAATTACTTGTTTCTAGTATGTGCATTATACAGTGCTTGGGTTTTATATTGGGTTCCAAGACTGAATCATGGATGCGGAGTAATTGGGCAGCATAAAAAAAGAGGCATTGTAGGTAGGTTGATGTGACAGAATTTTTATCACTGAACTCATAGGGCTTAGCCACTGGCCACATGAAGTTCAGCTGTAACTAACTTCTGCACATCAACTGAGACTGAAGATAATGGTTTTGGATCTGAACCAAGCACAAAGAAACGGTCAGTGACTGTGGTTTAATTGGTGCTTTGTAAATTAAGCTGCAGTAATTTCATAAACCACAGTAACATTACAGAGTTTATAGTTGTTGGATTATTTTGAGTAAGAGGGACAAAGCAGCCAACTAGGAAAAGGCTGATATAGGAAGAAACTAAGGCTTGATCTACAAGTAACTGTATTAGTGTGAATGAAAGCCTTGTAAAAAGAGTGTCATTATGGATTTAATGGCAGTTTATAATTTGACTTAAATTTGTACTGATTTAGCTTTTGTCAGTGACCATTTGGTGTCAGCTGGCCTCATAACTTACTTGTACCGGTGTGTCCACATATTCGCAGGTAACCCGACTGCCTTTTAATTTTTGAGAAAGGACCATAGAGAAGTTGTCGGCTAATACGGATGGTGAGCCCTCAGCGCAATTTGGAAGCACTGCTTCTAGAACAACAATGATCCTCTGTTCAAAAGTTGGTGGTATTAAGGCACTGACTTGCCTGATCTTAGATTTAAGAGCTGTTGATCCTGACTCTTATTACTGTAACAAGATCAGTAATTTAGGTAACTTAAACTTTTGAAAGTTTATACGTTCTGAATATTCTGGCAGAGCTGAATAAAATTATACCGTTGATTTAGAGTTTTGTGAGGTTTCTGTAGCTTATAACTCCTCGCATGTCCATGTATGTGATTCACTGGAATCAGTTGTGTGTTCGTGTTGACACAATACTGGTTGATTGACTTCTGAGTGTGACAGGAGCTTGCCGATCTGTGTAATTGGGAAGTTCTGCTGTCACAGGTTAGAAAGGTTGTCGTGATGTCACAGATGCATTAACCAGAAAACAGTGTATCCAAAAGGCTTTCAAAGGGTTTTTGCACCAGGCAGGCTTAAAACTGTTTCTAAGTCTAGCATAGTAAGTTTGGCTGGAAAAGTTGTTTTGTGACAGAAGTCTGGAAGGGAAGGACATCCACCTGCAGAGCACCACTAAGTTTACAGCGTAGCTGTGAGGCATAGTTGAGGACTTGAGTTACAGTATGGGGTGTGGATTTTATTTAAAAACTTGAAGCCTGCAGAACAGAACAATGTTTAACTGCCTTTCCTTTGAAAATACCAACTGTTGCAAGGGTAACTAAAATAGTAAGCCAAGCACAAATGTCTCACTGCTAGGGCCACCTTAATAGTGAGGCAGCAGCAAGGGAAGGGATAAAGCAAATGAAGATTTGTCCTTTGCACTGTAACAGCGGTTTGACTCGTTCTGGTAACATCTGACAACAAATGTGTTAAGATCTGATCTTTGTTTGTGAGCGGAGTGATTTTGTTCAAGACCAAAGAGTGAAATGTAGGGCCAGAAGGTCGTGATGCTGAAGAGATTCCTTCTGTTCCAAAGCTTGGGCTGTTGGAGATGCACATCCCAACATCTAAGCCTTTTGGTGATGGATAAAGCTTCTGTGCTTTATGAGGAAACTAAAATTCAGTCCTTGAGTAGAAAATGACTATTTGCTGTTTTAAACTGTGCCTAAAACAATTGTGCTAAACAAACTTGTTTTGAAAGTGTTTAACCTTGCTGGGTTTTTTCCCATTCAGGTTTTTGAAAGTACTTGACTAAGAGAATATGAGGCATGGAAGAGTTTTAAGGTGATCAGCTGCTTCAGGCTGAGCATCATCATCTTTCCCCAGGTGGACCTAGGCTTCCAAGACAGGCTTTCAGGTAAAAGCTCTTCTGTGTCACAGCTAATGCCATTTAGTTATGAATGGCCTTTTCACAGGGTTTCTTTTTTCAACAGTATAATTATTTGGCAGTCTAGAGGATTAAGATGTGTACGTTTTAGATGAAAAAGCTAATTAAATTAGTTTGTACCTTTAACTAGTCTTCTTTGACCATCGAGTTTTTTATTTGTCATCTGCTGTGGGTAGGGGTGTGTTTAACCTGATTTTCTATGGAAAACTTCTGATTTCTGTTCTGTGAAATTCAGTGGAATTGGAACTCTCAAAGCTTATGAACTTCGATAGTGTAATCTTCAAATGGAGAGACATACTAGAACTCGTGTTCCCACTCAGCGAAAGACAGACAGAACTTACCCTGTTGTTTACGTTAGGTATGTTCGTTGGCTGGCCAGTTAACATAAGTGTAAACCTGGCTTTGATAAAGATAATGTTGACAATTCCTGAAAAACAGTTGTGTTCAGTAGCGTATTTTGAGAATGGTCATGGTTTGTGTGCAAGATTCAATACACCAGTAACTGGAAAAGGAGAAATTGCCTTTTATCTGCTTTACAGCAAAAGGAAATAATAGAATTGTGATTCTGGCAGTTTTAAAGAACACTATGTTGGAGATCTGATCTTTTTGTTGTTTTTGTTATGATCAAAAATATGTATGTTTCTGCTTCTATTAATGCAATGTTTTTTGGGTTGATGGGGAGGTTTTTCAATATTTTTTTTCCCCCCTAATGTTAGACAATCCAATGGCAGACCAAAGGATGGACATATCTTCTACAATTAGTGACTTTATGTCACCAGACCCTGCTGACTTGATTTCCAGTTCCCTTAGCACTTCGGGAATGGATTGTAATAGGAAACGAAAGGGAAGCTCTACCGATTATCAGTAAGTTGGATTTCTCTTAATTTAACACTGCTAAAAGAGGTTGTAACACAACAATACAGTGGGGGAGATGATAGAAATACTTCTAGCAATTTCTAAATAACCTTTTCTTGACAACCTGTTGTCAAGATTTTAATAAAGAAAAAAGCTACTATGCACTAAAAGGAAAGTTCATTACTAAATAATAAAAAGAAAGCCTTCATCTATGTGCAGCTAGAATTGAGGGCTATCAGATGGGGGGAGGCTGAGCAAAGAAACCCTTGGCTGGTAAGGGGGGGAAAATTAATACTGTTGAAATGTACGGTGTGAAGGGTGATTATATTGACCATTTACATAGGAAAAAGTGTCAGCTGGCAGGAGGGAAGATAATAAATTCATTAAAAAGCAGAAGCAAAACTGGGAGTAGTTCCTTTTTTTCACCTTTTTTTTTGCCTTTTTTAGTCACTTCCTGTCAGTGTGCTGCCAACCTTTGCTTGACAGTGCTATTTTGGTCTCCCAGTTGAGTGTGGATCTGAATAGTCTCAGGTTTGAGGCAGTAGATCTGCCTTTGATTTCATCAACTGATTCAGTCTTGTATTGGTCCTCGATTAGGAATAACAGGCTGTTATTCCTGACAAAATAAAAATCCGGTTTCTTCTGAATTGGTGGTAGAATGTGGCTTTGTTCAAGAAAGCTGCTTCTCTTTAAGGGAAGCTGGCTAATAAGTGCTCAGAAGCACTATCCCAGCCACAGCTTCTCTCTCCTGAGACAGGTATTTGAAATAGAAAAAAAAAATCACATCAACTCAACTTTAGAATAGTGAAGGTTGTAGTAAAGTTTGCTAGATTTCCAAATGTGTAATAACCTCTGCACTAGGTACACCAAGATCAACCTACTTATTCTTAAGTCCTTGTGCAAACCTCAAGTGTGTTGCAATGTTACAAAGCCTAGTAGCTGCAGGTTAACTTGGGAATGGGTCCCATCGTTGTTAATACAGCTACATAGTCCATTTTTATGTAACTCGGCATGATTTTTATTGTTGTGGGCCTTTGGATCGTTGGCAGTTCTTGCAGGGAGGGGTAGAATTTGTAACGCATGCTGAGCATGACAAGAATTAGGTTCCCTGTGCGTAGGATGTATTTCTAGGAGAAGTTAGACATAAAACTTTAAGTACTGTTTAAAGACTATGGACATACTGCATATGTACCCCCCCTCTAGTAGGCATTTAGTCTTCCTGAGAAGTATGAGTCCCTCTAGTTGAATTGACTACTACAAAATTCAGCGAACAGTCTCAATCTTACCAACTTCCTCTTCTCTAGAAAGGATTTCTCCATCTTTATTCTTCTGGGTAGGAAGCATTGCTCAAGTCCTCTTTTCCAAAAGGCAGCTTGCTCTTGTAAGTTCTGCCCTTTAGGTTGTGCTTTTCTAAAAAATACGTATAATACTGTTTCCTTGAGTACTAAGTAAAGTAAGTTTACAACAGCTGTCGTCATACCACAGTTCATGTTGTGTTGCAGAGGAAACGGTGGCTAGTAAATATTCCTATTTTAAAACAGAACTTGAGGTAGACTTCCTTGATCCTTCCTTATGTACGTACATATTGATAAATGTTCAGAAATGCTACTGTTCAGCTTTTGCTGCCTGATAACAATTTTTTTTTTATATAAATTGTCAGTGTCCAGCTTCATTTACCCATGAAGGCAGGGAATAAGGAAGGCAGAGCCTGGCTGTTCTAGCGTGGTTCTTTGTTCACCACGTGTACAAGCAGGCATGTGGATCAGCTGTGCTTTCAGCTCTCCACACCAGCTTCTTGTCAGTTCTTTCTCCTGCCACTTTTCCCGGAAAATTCCTGTCAACCTTTCGCTGTCACTTCAGCGAAGGTTGTCCATTTGCCACTACAGGCTGTTTTAGTCAAACGCCAGAATCCAAGATTTCATGTACAGGTCTATAAACAGTTAATTTTTTTCTTGGGAGTAGTGTTTTCAGTTGAAATAATGTAAGATAAGAAAGTGAACTATCCTGAAGCGTTTATAACTTACCTTATACCTCTTCTAGAATTTTTTTTACTTTCAGGGTTTTTCTAAGGCTAAAAAGAATTTTGTTACAAGCAATCCCGTAGCTAAAGGTGGCATCACAAGTGGGAAACCGATGCCTCGTTTCTGTTTCCAAGTCCTGTTACAGACCTGCGTGCTCTTTCTTTGTGAGCATCAGAAGTGCGTTGAGCTATTGCCTAAGACAGTAACTCAAAATGTGCAAATTGAGAGATGAAGAAAACCTTTCGCGTTATTCAAGCTTCTTTTAAAAACCAATTGCAAAGATAATTGATATAGAAGTGCCATGAATAATATATGAAAGACTACCATGTTTATTTTTGGGAAAGCTAATGTCTCACGTTGAACAGGAATAACTGGTATGTTAATGGCTAATATGAGAAGACTTTTCCTAAGGCTTTTATAAAACAGCCTCTTAACAAAGCTCAGTGGTATTTCAGGTCACTTTACAGTCTTGAAGTGATGCCAACAATTAGCTTGCATGTAGAAATTCTGCGTAATTTTCTTTATGATATGATAAAGTCTGTATAAAGTTCAGAATTAGGACTTTAATACTGACTAAAAGAAAATGTTTATCTGTCCTGCTGGGCAGAATCAAAGACTGAGAAACATGAGATACTTCATTTTATTTTTATTTTTATTTCTGACCTTAGAGTCCTCTGAAATCCCATTTATCTAACCACAAGGGCAACATGCATAAAGCACAGATCTTTCATTTCTGAAGATGAAACAATATCTCAGTGATTTGCATAACATAATTTAGGTTAGTTGTTTTACTAGTTTTTCACATTAAGTGTAATGAACTATGCTATCTTTTCTTAAAAAGCAGAATTATTCTTTCAGAAAGCAGATGAA
This sequence comes from Falco rusticolus, assembly GCF_015220075.1. Classification (NCBI taxonomy): domain Eukaryota; kingdom Metazoa; phylum Chordata; class Aves; order Falconiformes; family Falconidae; genus Falco; species Falco rusticolus. Next base: position 10,434,637 of record NC_051196.1, read on the forward strand.
TTTGAACAAGTTTGTTTCCTCAGAATGTGTTCACTGCTATTGTCTTGTTTTCGTTGTGCTTTTTATTTCAAATAAGAATATAAATTAGCTTGAGAACTTCAGCAGAAAATGCAAGATGTTCTTATTTTCTATATGTGGTATACTTTATTTTTCCTTTTTTTTTTCAGACTTGATGGCTTTCCTTTTGAGTAAGTATAAATATTTTAATAATTGATTTCACTTGAAAAAGATGTTTGGTGTTTTCCCTCCCACTTACTTTAAATTTCCAGGTAGGAATTAAACCAGAATAAGCTAGGCCTAAAGGTGGCTGTTTAAACACAGTTGTACAGATTTATGTATATCAAAACATTTTCTTCCTGTTATTTACCAACACTGTAGTCTTAGGCATTCAACTTTTTTTGCCAGATATGGCTGTGAAGACTTGTACTTTCCTCTCCTTATTTCTGTACCTATGGTTACAGTATTAAAATGTAAGGGGGGGGGGGGGGAGGGATCCTTTCTATTCTTTATGCCTCCTTTTTTTTCTTTTTTTTTTTGTCATGTTGAGACAAAAGCCATGTATCTACAGTGGTAGTTGACGCTAATTTCAAATGTGCTTGTCATAGTCTTTCCTTCTGTCCATGCGTTTGGTCATCTTAATGTTTTGTTGGTCTAAATTATTACCATCTCCTACTCCAAAACTGGCTGGCTGCCATAAGGCAACCTAAGTGTAGAGCACACAGGCATCTGCACAAAGTAATTAGGACAATTTATGAATTATATGCTAGGCACTTTAACTGCCTGTGGTTGACCTTTTAACTCTAGTAAACGCAAGTTAGTAGCCCTGTTTCTGATGAAGGCATGAAAAAATATCTACATTGATACATCTTACCCCCCCCCCCATCCCAGTTAACTAAAAACATTTTTATAACAGATGATAGCTTTGAACTGCAGCATGTTTTACTGTCAAACACATCGAACTGTGAAGTTTTATTAGCTCCGAAGGAGACACAACTAATTTAAGAAAATGTTTTAATATTGCAAAACCCACACAAATTCTTTAGTCCTTCCAGGTTCTCACTTTTATATTCCTATTTTTGTGTTTATGATTTAAAGATGACAGGAATACTTTATTCTAATTTTATGATAAGCTGATAAGTTTTGCTAATCCTGCTTAATTTGTGATATATTGCTTTATTCTGTTTCTGCAGGGAAGGTATGGATACAGATAAAGATGACCAACATGGAAGGTACTGTTGATGTCGCTAAAGTGTTAGTTCCACAGTACTGACATAGGATCCTGTGTGTAGATACGTGTTTTCAGTGTCACTGTAGTCATGTGTCCCAAATTGTTTCTTTGCTGGGACAAAGGCTTAAGATTGTTGAACAAATTAAAACAGACAAACAAAAAAACCCCCAATACTTTGAGCCACGATATTATAAATAATTATCTTCTCTGAGGAAAGGTTAAATAAATGTTCAAATTAACCCCCCCCTGATTTTTGTGAGGATCAGTAGTATGTAAGATACGTTAAAATAATTGGGTTTAGTGGTTTCCACACTGTAACTTTGTGATACTGTTTCTCAACAGATTGGAGTATACAGACCAACAAGGCAGAATAAAAAATGCAAGGTAATACTCTAAAACAAGTATACTGAAAAGAATTATCTCTTGCCTTTTTGCCTATGTGAAATATTTACATATTTACATATTTCTTATCCTAAGAATCATTTTTTCCAGCTTTGACCTTCTCTTACTTTTCTATATATTTGCACTGTTAACCTTTTGCCTGTATAAACTGCATAGTTTTGTGCAGATACCAATTGGTAGGTAACTTGGTTTTAGTCACTTCGTTAATGTTGAAATTGAAGTCTCTATGTTTCTGATTATGTTATATTCTTCATCTTGTTTATTTCAAACTCAGTAGTGGGCTGTGAAACTGTTAACAGTGACTCTTTGATACCGGGAAAATATAAAACAAAACTTAAATCATTTAGTGTTCATCATTGTTTTTCCTGGTGAGGAAGACTTTAGTTCAGAGGTATCTCAAATACTTCAAGTGGAAAGCTGTAGGATGAGTAGGAGGCTTACATTGCCACAGCAAAAGGTAGTTTTAAATATTTAGTACATTCATATAGTATACTGATCACAAATTCTTAATTGAATGCTTTATTCAGTGTTTACATAAATACTGGAATTTGCTTATCTGTGACCTTTCTGATTCCAGTTACGTTTCAGTGTATATTCTAAGAACAAAAGTGGCGTACAACAGTAGAAATCTCAAGATAATTTTGTACCGTTTAGTGGATTGTTTTGGAACTGAGGATTCAGTGTACTGTATGGCCCACACTGTATGTGTGTTCTGCTAAATCAGAACCATGTGCTGCAGCTTTGCCTATTGTTTGTGTTACTCATCCAAATAATGAACATAAAATGATTGAAGAATTCTGTATGTAGATGTAGTTTTCACAAGGATAAAAGGGTAACTTAATTATCAGGAGGTTATATTTGTGGGTTTTAATGCAATATATATATATTTGTGGGTTTTAATGCAATTTATTTTCTCATGCCTCTCCCTTTTTCTGTACCGCCTTACTCTTCTAGGGAGGCTCATAGTCAAATTGAAAAAAGGCGTAGAGATAAAATGAACAGTTTTATAGATGAACTGGCATCTTTGGTACCAACGTGCAACGCTATGTCTCGAAAGCTAGATAAACTCACTGTCTTGAGGATGGCTGTCCAGCACATGAAAACACTACGTGGTAAGTTGACTGGGGGTGGGGGTGGGGTGGGTGGAGGGGGGTGGGTGGGCAGGACTGTAGGAGAGTGGCAGAATGGGATTTCCCCAAAGCCATACTTCTTCTCTCCCTTTCTTGCCCTTTTGCCAAAAGAGTAAGTTAATACACTTTGAGAGGACTTCTCTCCTTTTCTTAGCAATGATGCAGCATATTTGGTTATAGCTTACTGGTTCATGGTGTAATATCCTGATCTGACTGGGAAAACTTGTGGGTGAGAAAAGAATAATTTGACATCCTCTGACATGATTGAGCACCGTTGCTAGATGCAATGATAGAAAGGCAGTGGAGGCTGGAGGAGGGAGGGAGCAAAGGGCTGGAGTGGCTGGATCGGCTGTAGCACCAAGCAGTGTTCTTGGGCAGTGCTCTTAAGCAGGCAGTGTGTAAAACCTGTTGGACAGAGAGGTTAGATTTTAGGTGTAAGTAATATTCCTACAGGACTTCTCAGGTTTTGTGTTCATACCTTTAGCTCTGTGTGAAAGGAGGGAGAGTACTTTGAAAAGTCAATTCTAGTCTCTAACGAGTTTCTGTTGAAGAACCTAAAGGGAAGCATGCAGGTTTGGAAGATTTTGGGTTGTTGCAAATTCCTGTATGTCCTAAAGCTTCACAAAAGAGTGCATCAGTGCTTGGGCACAATCAGTGATGAAAGCTTAAGCCTTCAAGAAATACGCCCCTGAGAAAAGATAGTGATGCAGCTAATTTAAAGAGTCACAGTTCTAGTTTCTAGGAGAATTGGTGTCTTCCGATCATTTATCCTAGCGTTTTGAAAGGTTTCACTTTTTCTGCCACTTGCATTTGATCAGGTTAGTACTTCATAGCACTTCAGTGGTTCCTAATTTGACTTTTGTCTTTATGAAGAGAATAGAATGAGAAGAATTACTCTTTATTAAGCAGCTGCCTCATTTGTTAGTAATTTTGGGCTTTTGACATTGCGAGATGATGTTCTGATGCTGTTTTTTGACTTTGGCATGGAATGAGAGAACTGATTTGTAAAGTTCCTAAGTGACTGTTTATGTGACCTTGTCACTTTATAAATTATAAAGAGAAGAAATAGCTTGAAGGTTTTTATTCTTTAATATCTTTTTTAATCCACACCCCAATTCTGAGGCAGGACCATAAATTAAGGACACCATTTGCGTTAAAAAATATGTCAAGGAACACTTAGATCTCAGAAGGCATTCCATTTGCATTACTACATAACACAGTATTTGTGCTTAAGCAAAAAAGTTTCATCCTTTTTTAAGTTAATACCAACAGAGCTCATGTTAAATCAAAACCAGAAAACAACTTTCATTTTCAAGAACACCTGCAGTGAGTAACAGTGTAAGAAGGAGCCAAAGGAAAATTGCTAGTTCTAAGTATGTATTGTTAAGTTTGTGACATGGGTATTGTTTGGTGTTTTGTTTTTTTTTTTTCTTTAGGTGCTGCAAACCCATATACAGAAGCAAACTATAAGCCTGCTTTTCTATCAGATGATGAATTAAAACACCTTATTCTCAGGGTACGTTTCAGTTTTTAATTAAGAGTTATCAATGGCTGTGAATATAACTCTCCCAAAGCAAAACACCAGGTTTTTTCGGCCTTGTATCTCAGCTTGAGAATGTTCTGAATATGGAGGATAACAAAGAAATCTGCAAGCCTACTGCATAAAGTCAGTGGGTTTTAATGATGACTAGTGTCGCTTAATTTAAGCGGAAAAATATGCGAGATCTGAGGAAACTGGTATTTTGATGGTAACCACCAGACTCTTAAATTTATTTCATGGAATTTACCAAAATCACATAAATTATTTTCTTACAGACTTTCTGCTGTGGCCTACCTTGACATGATTTTCAGTGTACAGTGATATAACAAACACCTTTTTTTTTTGAGGTCACTGATGTAACGTGACTTATTATGTTTGGCTGCTTGCTGTATACTTCTTTTATAGCATGGAGAGCCTGTATCATTTGTCAATAGTTAAGCTTTTCTTGTAGGTTGTGTAATTTCTGAAGCACTGCAGTGTCCAGATGCAGCATATGCAGAATTCAATTTCTGCAGCATTGTGACTCTAAAGCTATAAAATTAGGGCCTAATCCTGCATGCTTTTACGTGACTGAAAAAGAGTACTATTGACATGGGAATTACTTGCCTACAGACACATAAATAAATACCCAGGTTATATCCGGTTTCTAGCAGAGGAACTATGGAATAAATACAGTTAAAATATTATTTTAATTTGAAGGCTTTATTAAACATAATCATAATTCTATTGGACAAGACATAGATTTTTTTTTTCCTCATAGAAATAGTTTTACATTCTTGGCCTGATGCCCAGAAAGATGCCAAAAAATGTTTGCAGATGCAAAAACGCTTCATTGTAATTTCATATCTTGCCTGTTGACTCAGTTATCTCTAAATGTTAAGACAGCTCTCCTAGTGTAGAAGTTCTACTGTATGTGAGGTGTTTTTAAAGGTTATAATGATGGAATGAGGATGTTTAACTCAGTAATTTATTTTTTTTTTTATCCCCTCCCCTAATTAGGCAGCAGATGGATTTCTTTTTGTTGTGGGTTGTGACAGAGGGAAGATACTGTTTGTTTCAGAATCTGTCTTCAAGATCCTCAACTATAGTCAGGTATTATTTTCCATTTTAAGTAGTGTTAGGCCTTAAAAGATTTGAAGGGTGTGGGGTTTTTCTATGATTATGCTTTTATATGGAGGGGTATTTATGTGAACAGCTTGTCGGGAAAGCTGAGGTTTGTTGCGAAGAAAGAGCTTTGCTCTGCCATGTCATTAGAGAAGATTTGTTTCTGTTTTCTGCTCAAACTAGGGAGGTGAAAAGGAACTAAATTTTCTTCATTGATTGTTGCATTCTGATCAGGGATTACCCTCAGGCTTGCAAAAGCATTATCTAATTGGGACGTAAGCAAATATTGAAAAATAAGCGTGAGGTTCTTCCGGTAGCTTCACGTGAATTTTTTTGACTTTGTTGTCTTCCTGTCCGCTCTGGTTTTTCTAGCATACTTAACTGACGAAAACTGGGAAGCAATTATACCAAAGCCAGGTTTTTAATATATGCTTAACGTGAGGCTTAACTTGCAGCATATATTGTATAAATAATTTATATTTACATACTTATATACAATAAGTTGTATAAATAATCTTTTCCACTGTTTCTGTCATCTGCCCTCCTCAATAAATTTAAAAACTGAAGTAGCTTCAGAAGTTTACTTCAGCCAGCCTTTAGTTAGGTGTATACTACCTACTTACTCATTATCTAAATATCGAGAGAGAACATCTGCAGTTAGGACTTCTTCCTTCAAATGTGTGGCATATGAAGTGAGACTGGAGAGAAACCAGAATGTTTGGTGGTGGTGGATTGAGCATGCTATTCCTGCAAAATTCGTGCTAACACTTATGAAATTACTATGTAATGTAGTAATAACTTAAATATACATAGAAAGCATGCTTTCTGTTAACTCCTGGATCTCAGATGTTTGATGTTCCTTGGTTAGGCCTATATGTAAGAGGATTGTTTATAATGATTGCTAAAATTGAGAAAATGTTACTGAACAATGTATTTTCATTTTTGACTGATTATTCAATCTCTACAGAATGATTTGATTGGTCAAAGTTTATTTGATTACCTTCATCCTAAAGACATTGCCAAAGTGAAGGAGCAGCTCTCTTCTTCTGACACTGCGCCTCGAGAAAGGCTTATAGATGCAAAAAGTGAGTGAAAAACTAGCATGTAGTCAGTTGCACTACTGCTAAATATTTGCCATGTCAAAAGTGAGTGTGTGTGGGGGTGCGGTTTGGATTGCAGGACAATACCCAAAAAACAGTCTGAAACAGACACCTGAGTGTAGAAGCTGGTTGGTTTGGTGTGCGCTGCAGTATAGATCTATTAGTTTTACTGGCTTCACCTGTGAGGTATCCTCTTTTCCAGGCAACAAAAGTTTAATTTTTCCCATTAAAACATATGAAGCATTTGTTCTAAGTCATTGTTCTTAATGGTCAGGGTACACTTGGTATTAATTTTGGTAATCCTTAGCTGTCAGTCAAGTTAGAGGATTCTTTTTATTTATTTATATTGTCACTTCCATCAATGACCTAACCTTTCTCTTAGCAAGGTTTTTGGCCTGATTCTTGGAATCATTTCCTACTATGTCTCTTAGCCCTGTTCTGCTCTGGTATTTTAAAGCAGTTCTGTATCTCTGCCGCTTGTGAGGCGAGTAGGTGTTTAATTCACTCTCTTAACAGGCATCTGCATTGCTTAAGTAGAAGGTGGTATGTTACAACTGCAGATTTCCAGGTCATTAAGTCTCATGCTTGTCAGGAGCAGAGATCTCTAGGATCTAGGATCTCATCTCGAAGAAGCCACCAGCTCAACTTCAGAAACTGAAGCTGGGAGAGATCATTCCAGGGCATTGAGCCTAGAGGCTCCAGCTGGATCAGCTGAAGTTTTTTCTGGCTCCTGGTTTTGTCTGGTTGTCACGCATGTATATCCAATGCTAGCTCCTTTTTTTTGCATGCCTCTGACAAAGTTAGGCAAAAATAAATACTATGAATTACAGTCTTCCCATCTGCTATGATAGACTGATTGGTAGAATTTCAAGAACTCATATTCTTAAAGAGTACTAGTATGTATGTATTTATTTTTATGTTGGCATGAGTGACTCAGGCACAGCTTGTACTTTCACCACTGAACAGCAGTTTAGAGTGCATGTGGTACAGGACAGTCTGACCTCCTTGAGGTGACCTCACTCAATTCTAATTTTAAGGGAGGCACACTTTACACTAGAACATTGGCATCGTTGTTTTCCTCCTTGTGTTAAAAGCCTACAGGGCCTTAGAAGTTTTTGTACGTGTTTTATAGCTGTTTGTTTATACGTGTCCCCATGCAGAAATGATTGAAGTGGATAGCAAGCTGTGGAAAAGTTGGTATGCGATTTAAATCCTCCACCAGCTCTTGGAGCACTGTCCCCTGCAGCTCTAGCTGCATACCTGGTGTTGCTAATACCTGTGCTCCTCATGCACGCCAGGCATCTTCCCGGAGCTGTGTTTGTACCGGTGCTCTGCTCTTGGCTCCCAGGGTTGATAGGTGTTTCGGTACTGTGTTTCTCCAGTTCCTTTCCACAGAAAAGAATCTTAAGAGTCTCCTGCAAGAATATGGTCAAGGTCAGGGCTTACCATTAGGGTATGTTCATACGCACATATTTCTGTGAGGCTTGTGAGGCTAGAGAGGCTTCTTGCACGTAACTGGAGGTCTTGGGGATTTGCGATCTCTGTGTAGGTCACTGCTGCCTTTTTACCTCCTTCCGTCAGAACAGTGAAAAAATCTGATGTCTAGAAACAGCAGTTGAGATGGACCTGGAATGGCACTGGGCCTTTTTTGCTCTGTACATACATATGTGCTGTCTGGGTGGGTGTAGTGGTAGATAAGACTTCCAGTCTGAAGGGTCCTATCGAGTGTATGGAGTACTTGCACCATGTTTGAAGTACTGCACTAGTTATGGATAAATAATCTATTTTTAATCACTTGATTAGTGGTCAAAGAAATCACAGTGTTTATTGCAAAACTTGTGTGGATTTGTACAATCTTTTGCTATTTTTTGCATTTAGACCCTGTGCTCTCAAGCATACATCGGTGTTTTCACACTAGAAGGTGTAATCAGAAATTGTAATGTTGATGTGGTCAGTTGAGTCCTGCACATATTCACTTACATGAAAATCTCCAAAAAGGACTTCTGCTTCAGAGGAAGGATGTAAAAGTCCCAGCAAAGCTGAAACACTGTACAGTTGGGTTATAGGATGTAAGCATTTGTGTGGTTTAACTTTTTACCTGACAAAGGAGGATTCCTCACTTCCTCTGTTTGCTACAGCTGGACTCCCAGTTAAGACTGATATAACACCTGGGCCATCACGACTATGCTCTGGAGCAAGAAGGTCCTTCTTTTGTAGGATGAAGTGCAATAGACCTTCAGTGAAAGTAGAAGACAAGGATTTTCCTTCAACCTGTTCAAAGAAGAAAGGTAACAATTACACATTTTATTGCCAAATGTAATGGCTGTCAGGTTTGGGTTTTTAATACAATTTCTCGCTTGCAGTGGCTGACTTATTTTTTTCTTACTGAACCCTGTCAGTGTTTCTTACTAAGATATTGAACTATGTCTAGGCCTGTTATTCATACTGCACACACACATCCTGCCCCCAGCTCTTATACAGTGTATTAGCATATAAAGCAGAGAAGAGATTTTGGCTTTCTTGAAATCTTTGCAGTCAGTTCGTGCTGACAGCTGTGGTGTCATTATTGCATCTTCTTTAGACATTGATCATATAACATTCAGTCTTGACCTTCTAGGCAGTGTCTCCAACAAAGGGGAGCTGTTACCCATTCTATCTCTCTGCTCCATGTTTGACAAGTGGTATTTGGATGGATATCCACCTTGAAAAATTAGTTTATTCTGAGTTCATCTGTGGTTCTGGTACATTCTGATTACTGGAAACATAGCATTTTTATACCAGAAATATTTGATCGTAACATTATCAAAGTTGGTAATACTTTTTTCCTCTGTGGGGTGTTACTCTAGAGGTGTTGGAATATGTATTTAGTCCAAATTCAGAAATTTATTCTTTGATAATAATATTATTTTTTTCCTAATACATTGGATATACTTTTGGTGTTAGTGGAAAGTGTCAACTAGAGAACTGAAGGCAGTTTCAGTGTGTTGTCTCTGGATGTGGCAGCTGTCCCAAGTAGTTCCTGCTAGATTCAGACACGGCTTCAACCTGGGATGATGCTTTAAAGTGCTCGTTCGTGAGGAAGCCGGTTTGTGCAGTTGAGCATAAGCCTTTTACCCCGCCTCTCTGTGAAAGTCTTCCTTGCAGTTTAAAGGCTTGCTCAGTGCTGAGGAATAGTTCTCCTTTCCAACACTGACTGCATTACCTGTCATTGTGCACCTTCATCCTCGCCCCTGTGTACAGCTATCCCCTGTACACCTCAAACAGGGTATATTCGGCCAAACAAATTGTTCCTGGTTTTTGTAGGAGCCTCATGCTGAATTGAAAAAGAAGGCATCTATTTATTAATATACTAATTCCTTCAACAATCCTTTAGATTATTTGCATCCTTTGCTGAACCAATAAAATGGGATGCAGTTTCTACTTAATCAAAAGTGACCTTGCGCTGAACTATGTGATGTTTCAGTATAAACAGTGGTTTTGCAGAGATAAATTGCTTATTGAATTACCTCAGATTAGCTGCATAGAAGCAGGTGCGCTGGAAATCCCTGGGTGAACAGATTCCCAAATTCCCTGCATAATAGAGGAGATGCGTTATTAGCAGAACTGAGATGAAGTTCTCCAAAGCACTATCCATGATCTAACTGCTGGTTTTGGTTTTTGTTCTTTTCTTTTTACAGCAGATCGCAAAAGCTTTTGCACTATTCATAGTACAGGATATTTAAAAAGCTGGCCGCCAACAAAAATGGGACTAGATGAAGATAATGAACCAGATAACGAGGGTTGTAATTTAAGCTGTCTTGTTGCAATTGGACGGCTGCATCCTCATGTAGTGCCACAGCCAGTCAACGGGGAGATCAGGGTGAAACCTACAGAATATGTTTCTCGCCATGCAATAGATGGGAAATTTGTTTTTGTAGATCAGAGGTAAGAATACTTGTAGTAACTTCCACAGTAAGTCACTGTTCAGTACTGCTTTGCTGACAGCTTTACTTAAAGCAGTGTAAATATTACTGACAAAAGAAATGACTGTTGTTTTCAGCTTTTTACTGAATCCTGAATGCATGTGATTTTGGTTTTTGAGACAGAGCTCAAAGGTATTGTTCATTGCTAATGATTAAATTTAAACCCCCAAACCCCTCCAGTAATATGGCTTACTAGACGGAATAATCCAGGGATCATTTCTGCCATTATTAAGGGAATGTATATATGTAATCCTCAGAAGAATATGCTGTCCTGTTTTGAAAATGGAATCTGTAATTACTACCTCTTTGTTGTTAGAAGACTTTTGCAAAGACTATGTAGTTAAGTTATTGCACAGGCTGCTTTAGGCTTTGATAGTGTATACATTTATTTTCGGACACATTCTGCTGAATTAATACTTCTGTATGTGTAATCTTTTGTACGTATAAGAACAAGCTTTTCATAAGCTTTACTTCTTGGAAAAGGTTTGAGAACTTGTACCAGTGTGGTATCTTCTTTCAGATATCAGGTTTATTTATTATCCAGAAAGCTAATTCTTATCTTTTTCAAAGTTGCTTAAATTTTATGAAGTAGCAGAGAGACATGACCTGGGTCTTCCTTCAGAATAACTGGCATCGTCAAGGGAAGAAATGATGGGTGAAGGATGTTAGTGGAGGGGTTACATTGGGCTGGTTGGAGAGGGATTGTTTGGTTCCCTCCCTTGCCAAGATGGATTGGTGCTGCCCAGGTGAGGCTGTTTCAGGTTGCCTGGGGCTTAGGCTCGTTTGTTTGCAATGTATGAAACCCCGGGCTCCAAAATCTGACAGAATCTGCCTGCTGGAATTTCTTTCAGGGGTGCCGCGGTGTGTCAGCTGAATTCTAGTGGACTTGAGAGCTGATAGTCTGGAGGGGAAGTGCAATAAAGATAATTTTTTTGTTAATGTTATCTATCTGGTTGGAGTGGTTGGGTTGTTTGGGTTTGCAGGTTTTGGTTGGATTATTTGGGTTTGGTTTTTTTTGTTTTTAATTTAATAGAAAGCTTTTTAAAGTATCAGCTCTTCAGCAGCAGTGACTGGTGCAGATGATCACTCTGGGAGCTATGAGAACATTCGTAGCCTTTCTGCTGCTCAGCAGGTGTGCCATTCTGTTAGGCCAAGGCATGAATGAGCTTTATTTTCAAAAGATCAGACGTATTCCCCTGATGGAGAATTTTGAAGTATTTCTAAAATAATAAGACTCAGAAAACACTGGCCCACTGGATTTAAACACATATGCTTTTATTCACTTGTTTTCCAGCTGTTGTTTACAGACCTTGGAATGTGTATACTCCTTCAAAGGTCTCTTTGGGGAATATTTTATTTATTCTTATTTTTTTTTAGAAGAAAACCTCATCTGTAGGCTTAAACTTGGCATCCTATGATCTGTGCTTCCACTGGAGAATATTTAGGCACCTGTAAAAGTTGAAAATTATTAATCTATTTCTACGTTGGGATTTTTTGTTCATATAGACTTGCACTGTGACTTCATCATTTGTCCAAGGGAATCTGGGAAAGATGCTTAAAACTCTCTGTGACCCTAACTTTTTGTCCTGCTGGATTGCATGGTCCTTGGAGAAGAGCTGCTGTAGATTAGGTACGAGCTAGCTGGGCTACTGCAGAGTAGCCCAAACTCGACAGTTACTGTCCAAATGGCAGTTTACACTGGAGAGAGTTCTAAAGAGAACCATCCCACCTCTTACTCCTTCACTACTCTTAATGAATCTGGATGGTGAATTTGAAAGTAAAATTAAGTTACATGTGCAGATGACATAGTATACAGCTTCAGAATTCAAAGCTGCCTTGTTAAGTTGGGAGAAGCAACCTATGGAGAAAAAGTAAAGAAAGGATGAGATTCAAGGACAAGAACGATTTCCTTCCTTGCTTAATAGAACATGGTCAGATACTGAATTCAGCAAGTCTTTTGACATCTGCTGTAATTTCGTGCATCTTCTCAAAAAGCCTGTTTATTCTTCTATGACAGTAAATGTAGAGGTTTTACAGTTACTTGGTGGTGCCCACAGTGGTTGTTACCCATGACTGTCAGGTTTCCCACCACTGCAGTATTGTTAAAAGGCTTGGTTACTAAAGTTCTTAGAAAAATAGTGGAATAAGGTTGACTTAGTTCCTAGCTCTTCCTTTTTAAAGACAGACTCTACGTTTTGCTGCTTTGAGGTTCTCCACAGGCTCTCAGATAATTCATCAAAGCAGTCTTGGAGGTGTCAGCAGTTTCAGTGTCCTGGGATAACATTCACCAGACAAAAGCCAGTTTGAAAATTTCTGTCGCATGAATACTTGTGATGGTTCCTTCTCCAAGGCCGAGGTCATAGAGCGCCCTGTCAATGAGGGCATCAGGTGTAAGCCACCCGACGGGTGCTGAATGCTTTTAGTGTGCCTGGGGAAAATACAAAAACGCCCTGCATTTAAATACCATGGGGTTTGTGCTTCAGTGTTTTTCCTGCTGTTCTTAGTCATAGTTATTAATATGTACTGATTTCTACACTGGGCTTTTTTGAGACTGCTGAAGAGGTGATGATCTACCTAGGCTTGTTCCTTACTACCCTTCCTATTTAATTTGCATTGGAGTAGCTTGGAATTGTGACTTTCACTCTGATTTCTTCAAGGAACTATCATTTTTTACTTCAGTAATTTTTTTTTCCCCAAGGAAAACACAGAAAATCAAAGTTTGCTGTAGTTCAGTACTTTTGTTTGCTTCCTGTTCTTCTACGGAGCATCTCAGACTCTTACCTGGAGTCATTCAGCCATGGTACTTTCTGCTCTGATGTTCTTGAGGAGTTTCACATGGGCTCCTGCAGATTTGATTGTGACCATGTTCTGTCTTCTGAATTAAATGGTGTGCGTTTCAGGATCTTTCTGGACCTGGATGGCTTGTCCTGCTTTGTTCCTTTCTCAACTGTTTCTTCCTGCACCAGGAAGTCTTAGAGTGAATTCCCTGGGTGGTGGCTGTGTTCTGTGCACAGTGGTAGCAATAATGTGCTGTCCCTTCCCAGATAAGCCATACTTTTGAGGGTATGTGATCTTTTGAGGGCAGAAGGCAAATGTACAGATCCCTAATGTACAAGGTGACAGCAACTCTCTTTTCTTCTCCCGCCTCCCCATCTGTTTTGTTTTTCATGTTGGTATTCTGGGTTAGGTGAGCAACCCTAGTGAAGTTGTTACACCTTCTAAACCACTAACAAGTCAAGAAATAATTCTTGTAGTCTTGTTTTAACATGCATATCTCTGGGTGTTGAGCATACTGGCCCACAGTAGCTTTTTCCTTGTCGAGAGCGACCCTTTCGCCTTGCGTTGGGCTGTTGTATGGCTCACTGTCACTTACTGCAGTGTTACATTGCGTTTTCCTCTCGGACTTAGTTTAAAGCTTGGGTTACCATGTTGATGTACAAAGTTTTTTTTTCCTAGATGTCCTCCATCCTTGCCAGCAGCTCCTTGAACACTACTGAGTCAGATCAGGAATCCATGTCTTTCCCATGTTGCAGATCACAGGTGTATGTCGTTGTAAAGTTTTCTGAGGAGGAAGAAAATGAGTTGACTTTGTGGCTGGTTCTGATGAAACAATAAGTTCGTTTATTTGCTTCTCCATTTTCAATCGAACACGATCATGAGACATAGTAGGTCTCTTAGTGCTTTCTCAGGAAACTTCTATTTGCTAACCTTTCTTTTTTATGGGTGTGGGTGCAGGGTTTGCTGGGGTAGGTTTTTTGTCCCACTCTTAAGGCTTAGGATTTGAAGGGAGAAAATGCTCCTGAAACACTCGTTATGCTACAATTTGGCCTCTGTGCAGCAGCTGCACCATGGGTACACGGGGAATGTGGCAGTTCTTCAAACCTTTGTTTGGTTTTTGATGGTATTTTATGCAGAACACCTTGTATTATCTTCTGACTGTGACAAGGCAGCTTGATTTAGGTTTAAATTCTGAAAATTACAATATATCTCCAAAGCTTTTGAAAGTCTTACATCCCTTCCAGTGGCAATAGGTCAAATATAATAGCTGTTGGTGTTATGTACTTTTTTTAATTACCTGAGAATTAAAAACAGTATTCTTAATCATTTATTTTTTTGCCTTCTAAGCTGGAAATACTTTTCTGCATTACTTGAGCCTTACCCAGCTTCAGTGTGAGTTTTAGTAATCTGTCACTAATACTTCAATTTAAAAGAAATTTTCTACCCCCCCCCCCCCCTCCCTTTCCCAAGGGCGACAGCCATTCTGGCATACTTACCCCAGGAACTTCTAGGTACTTCGTGTTACGAATATTTTCATCAAGATGATATAGGACACCTTGCAGAATGTCATAGACAAGGTACGATTATTAACAATTTATTAAAGAAATTTTCTAAAAAACATTGGGAACAATTGTGTATTAACAACAACCCCAAAAACTGGAGAAGATTTGGATACCTCTTTGTTTGCAAATGCTTCAGTCAAGAACACTGTGCTGCATGTGCCAAACAATATGATTATCTTAGACTTCCATGGATTTTTAGTGATTATTTGAGGTTCAGGTTGGGTGGGGGGGATAACTGCAGAGGCAACATTTTCCTTCAGGGTTGAAGGGGAGGGGTTGACTGAGTTTTCCCTGATAAGGGCTCTGCTTATGCAGTAGTGGTGCCTGTTTGACAGAGGGTAACTTGCTTTCTGCCTGTCATTAGTTTTGCAGACAAGAGAAAAAATTACGACTAACTGCTACAAGTTTAAAATAAAAGATGGCTCTTTTATTACATTGCGGAGTCGCTGGTTCAGTTTCATGAACCCTTGGACCAAAGAAGTAGAATACATTGTCTCAACAAATACAGTCGTTTCGTAAGTATTTTTCTCTTGGCGGATGCATGTAAATACTGATGGCTTTGCCCTGTTTTCAGATTAGATTTGACCCAAATATGTGCACATCTTCTCTGTGACAATAGGTGTCTTCCTCTGGTAACACCCAGAACTGCATACCTGGGGAGAAGGAAATTAGTTTAATTTCAGTAGTTTAATATCTGCTTGTTAAAGCCTATACAATATAAATAAATATAAAATAGAAAAAAAATAGATATTTTCTTTCTTTGGGAAAAACTGCAGTCCCAGTCTTTGTAGGACTTAGAGGAGATGCACTTCTTTGCTTTGGGAGGGGCTTCTCCTCCACTTTTTCCATAAGGGTTCTGTACAGGTGCAGTGACTTTGCAGTAGAATAACTGCGGTAGAGGAATTTTCTTCTGAGAAGCTGCTCGGGTTCTGCATTGCCCACTTTGAGTTGTAACATGGTTTATTTTTGTTGTTTGTCTAGCCTTGGTGTCAATCACAGTGCTTCTTTCACAGAGGCGATAGTGGCTCACAAACTACTTAAATCCTGAAGCATTCCATTCTGATGCACTGGCAGAGTAGCTGTCTTGCAGGTTTTTCTATCACTGATTCTTCCAATTCTTGAAATCCACAGCACCAACGTACTTGAGAGTGGAGACGCAGCCTTCCCACAGCTTGCAGCTTCTCCACACAGCATGGACAGTGTGCTTCAGGCTGGAGAAGGTAACTGCTGTACTGCGGGAATTACTGGCAGTCATGCCTTGTTATAGCAGCTAATCCTGCATGTACAAATTTGCTGCCCTTTTGCATCGAAAATTTGTTAATATCCTGAAGAAAAATAAGTTTTAGGGCAAAAAAAGTGCTAATGCAGTTCATGCTCTGTTTGAACTTAAATACCAGCTCTGGATGGAAGGTGGTCAAAGAGAAGTGAATGAGCCAGTTAAGAAACAAATGCAAACAGGGTTGGAGGAGTGACGTGGGGGAGAAACAAGGGGTTTGCCTCCATGGATGGTGCTATTTGAACATTGTCCAAGAGTGACTTCAAGCTTTGTGGTCAGTGTGGATGACTGCTTGGAGGGCAAATGGATTGTATAGTTTGGCCGTTTGGCTTAATGCCCTTCACGTGCCCTTAATGTGACTTCTTGTCAAGACTTGAAAACTGACCTCTAGTAATCATCGTGGGCTTGTTAGGAATGCCGCAGATCACCAAACCATCTTTTATGACAGGTGGTGTGCAGCATAATGCACAGCAGAGCTGGATTTAATAACAGAGCAGGGTGGAAGTGCGGTAGAATAGAAGGATGCAGTGGCAGCCTGTGGATGAAAGATGGGGATAGAAAGCTGGTGATAATACTGAGATTCTTTCCAAAGAGTTGGGAGCCACTGCTTTTAGAGGCCCTATTTACTAGATGCTACTTCTATCAGCTATGCCTTTATAACTTCTGTCAGCTCTGCTTCTATAGCTGTCGAGCAAGGATATCGATGTCTGGAATTACTTTGTAAGCTGTACACAATCCACTTAGCAGAACAGTGCTGGGCTTTTCAGTTATCTCTGTGAAAAATGAGTTTCAGTAAGTGAAGCTGGAGGGGGAAGGGTGGCAACACATGGGACAGCTGACGGGTAGGAATGGAAGCTGCCACGTAGGCGTGATGGTTAGTAATTGAAGGTGGAGTAATGGCAGTCACGTGGTGACTTGGGCCTTCTGAGAGTGGAAAAAAATATAGAACAAACTATTACATAGAAATAAGGTAAGCTTATTCTTGCCACAAAACAGCCTTTGGAAAGAAACTGTATGTATGATGTCGTCATACGGACAGTTCTTGTTCCCTGATGAAAAGAAAGTTGAGTGGAGTTTTAATTTCCAGCGGTTCTGGCTCTGCGAAGGATTTGATGACCTTTTAGGTGAACCTTCTCATCTCCTGAGGGTCTGAGCCACAGGTGCTGAGGGTTGCTATCGTTAAATACAAATTTCTAAAAGGCAGCAATTATCCATTATGGATAAGCCATGCTAAGGGTTCTCTTGCCCTTTCAGTACATGATCTTTTCTTTGCTGTGCCTTGGAGTGTGTCGAGCTCCTTCCTGGCCACCTCTCAAGTGTTGTGCAAGTGACAAATCACATTAAAGTAACAGTGAGTTTCTAACTGTTCGGCCCTCACTTTTTCCTCCGTTTTTAGATACTTGCAGTTACTTACAGGGGGGTTATTTATATTCATCAGGTGGCTTGGGCTTATCCTGTATTGAATGGAATATGCGCTAGCAAGGTCTTGACACAAAGAAAAGAACAAGCATGTTTGGAGATAAACCTCTTCAGGCACAGGATAAAGCAAGTCTGACAAGCTATTCTGTGCCAGCTCAGGAGAAGAGGCACCACCAGATGCTTGGAACAGCCAGAGTCTGATAAGGGTCAGGGTATGCTGCGTACCTTGTTGTGGACCTGCCGGCGCAGCAGCGTGTCCGAGAGACACAGCATAGCTCAGTGCGAGTCAGAGCTTTCCGTACATTTGAAAGTACTTGCCAGCTGGTAGAATTGTAAATAAATAGGGGAAAATCCTGCAGCTTGTCAAAGCGTGCCTAAATACAAATGCTTTTTAGAAATGGTTTGGGAGCTTTTATCTGACCTTAAGGTTTCATTTCAGGTGGCCCAAAGAGGACCCATCCTACTGTGCCTGGAATTCCAGGTGGAACAAGAGCTGGGGCGGGTAAAATAGGAAGGATGATTGCTGAAGAAATCATGGAGATTCACAGGTGAGAAAATGGTATGAAGTTAGAGGAAAATTGGTATTGTTCTTTAAGAGGATATTAAGGAAGTCTTTCTTCAAGCTGAATATGGAATGATACAGTTGTGTTTTATAAGTAGACAGCTACAGGTGCCTATTCAGAACGCTTCAGGCCGTCAAAAGCCCATGGTGAAAGAATGAGAAAGTTACAGCCTTTCAGCTTTCTACTGTAAAAGACTAATATTGAAACTTTTTTGTAATGGTGATGATATTATCTGTTTACCAGAAACTAGTTAAAAAGAACTGCTAACTAGAAACAATTTCCTTTCCAAGACCATTCTTTTCCCAATGACTTAAGGGTGTGAGTGGCACAACCTCCAAATGGCAAAGCTATTGACTGTATGCCAATAAAAAAAAGAAGAAAAGGTTTGTTCTGATGTGATCCATTGTGCTCAGATGCTTTTAAAGTTGCTAGATATGTAAGTTCAGCTTTTGTAGCTCTCCCTCCCACAGCTCTTTGACGTGGGACACGATGAAGCTCTGCCTTCCCAGGGCAGTCCGTCTCGGAGACGGACGTCTCTGGGTGGAACAAGTTTTGCAGCACCCTTCAGTAAGGGACTGTAGCGATACACGGCTGTATCTCAGAGCAGCAGTCTTATCTCTCACCTGTGTGAGCAGCTACTTTCAGTGGTTGTCACTTGATTTCTATTGGCTAACAATCCCAGTTCTTCATGAATTTCCTCTTGGGAATTATTCCCTTTCCTATAAAAGTGGTCTCATCCAGCAGATGTTTAGTGGCAGTAAAACATTCAGTCTGTTTCCCGTAGTTTTGTTTCTGCTGCAAGCCAGGGACTACTTACAGTATTGTTTAAGGGAGCAACAGACCTATCGCATATAGCTTCTTTCCTGTCCGTAAGAATAGGAAGAAGGAGAAAAAAAGAAAGAAAGGAAAAAAAAAAAAAAGGCACACCAAGACTGAACCTACACTTAGAAACTTTAACCATCCCTTTTAGTACTTGTAAAACACTTAATTAGCCTCAGTGAGTGTAGTAGTATAGCTTTACTGCTTATGTTTTCATTTCATTTCAAGACCCTGGGTTAGTTCCAGTCCTTTTTCAGCAGCTGTTACTATTTTCCAAGCTGCCTTCTGTTCAGCTTTCCCAGGGGAGCTCTGCCAAGGATAAGGTTCCCATTTCCATTGCTTTTCTCTGTAACTACCCCTCCTCCCTTTGGTCTAGAGGTTTGTTGGTTCTAGTTAGTACATTATTCATTAATAAAAAAATACTTGATCAAGCTATGGAAAATTGAAGTGAAAAGTGCTGCTTTGGCCAGTTTGTATAAAAAAAAAAAAAAAAAAAAAAAAAATAGTAACTGTATCGAATGTTCAATGTATTTGTGTAGCTCTGTGGCAGTAGCTCATTTAAGGACTTTAGGTTATTGGGACTGAGGCAGCTCAAATTCTTAGCTGGTCTAAATTGAAGTAAAAAACAAAAAATGAGGCTTTCCTGGGTAGCCAGTACACCTTCCTTCTGACACTGTGAAGGCTATGCAGGGGAGGAGGAGGAAGAGCTTGCAGGCTGAGCAAGCTGGACAATTTACATAACTGTTTATCAGCTGCAAATAAAAATGTAGCATCTGCTGATTTGAGTAACGCTGAAGGGTGAGGAAGTTACGAAAATGAAGTTCATGCTTGTTAACACCTTATGCTTGTTGATAATAAAGCCAGCATTTGAAACTCCAAGTCTCTGGTACCTGAGTCTCAAAGTTGCTGGTAAATTAATTCCTTATTTTATCAATATTCTAGGATAAGAGGATCATCACCTTCTAGCTGCGGTTCAAGTCCCCTGAATATTACCAGCACACCACCACCTGATACGTCCTCCCCAGGAGGCAAGAAGGTAAGAACTGGCTTTCCAAACACTCATGTAGCAGTAGTGGCAAATAATGTGAGATGATGCTTATAGAATTACTGGTGATGTTGAACTCCTGGCTGCTTGGCTGGAAAAATCAAAGTATTCTGGTGGCTGAAATCTCTTAACAGTGCAGAGACCAGTAGTTTTTAAACACTGGCAGCTTTTGAAATCCACCTGCTCTTTAGGTATATAAATTATTTTATTTTTTTTTTAACAGAGCTGCAAGGAACAGCTCTTGTCCCATCTCTTGATGCTCCAAAAACTCTTTAGCACCCCGTACTGGTGGGCGCTGGAAGTGCTGCCGTTTGGCCATCACGGTGCTGGGGGGGAACGGGCAGGGGACGGGGCCAGGCGCATCCCAGCTGTGCCCAGCGACAGGGCAAGGGGCAACGGGCACAAACTGCAACACAGGAGCTTCCATCTGAATATAAGGAAAAAATTCTGTACCTTGAGGGTGACAGAGCACAGGGACAGAATGCCCTGAGAGGCTGTGGAGGCTTCTTCTCCGGAGACATTCAGAACCTACCTGGACATGGCTCTGTGCAGCCTGCCCTAGGTGACCCTGCTTTAGCAGGGGGTTGGACCAGATGATGCCCAGAGGTCCCTTTCAACCCTGACCGTTCTGTGAATCACAGCAATTCTACTGTACTGCTGTAGCACGAAATATGACAATTAGATGCTTTACTGCGCACTGACAGTTTTAGTTTATAACCAATACCATGGACCATGCCTTGTGCTAAGACAGCTTGAGTAGCACTTACATACCATTACCAGCACTTAACCACCTGAACACACTTGTACTGGCTGCATTTAAGTTGTCTAGTGGATTGCTGCTTATGGTAATTATGTTCAAAGCAAGAAGAGCACTTATCTAAATCCTTCTGTGCATTTGAACACTGCCTCAGACTGACTTTGTTTCCCCCCAGAAATCATGATGACTATACATAAGAATTGCTTGTGCTAGAGCATGTAGCTGTCAGTAAATATTTCTGTTCTATTCCTGACTCTCTTTGTTCCAGCTTCAAGTTTTATTTCAAGAACAAACTGAGCTGTAATCCTAGGAACAGTTATTCTTGCTCCTTCTGCCCTACAATAATTCCGCACCTACATATAGCAGGAGCTACTGTAATGTAATAAAGGAAAATACACATGGAGAGTTGTGTGTTTATAATAGGGTTACCCCCTCAGCATTTCTCCTTCGTTGGAAGGTTATGTTTGCTAGAAGTATCCCAAGTTCCAGTGGATGCTGCCCTCAGAAGGGAGCTCACAAGTGCTTATGTTCCAGTGTAGACATGTCTGAGCAGTTGAAAACTATGGTTCCAGTTCAGTTATTCCCTTGCTACTAAGAATCCCAGGGAAGGTTCTTCTGTTCCTGGTGAGCTCTGGTGTACGCAGTGCTGCTGTGCTGCTCCACACCAAAAGCTGGTTGGACTTACGATCCAGGAGCAATGCTGAGCCCATGCAGTCTCTCTACCTGGGATGATTCTCCTTTTAAAGTTAGGGATCTTGGTTGACAGTACTTTACTGTATTTGTGAATTCAGAAGTATTCTGTAGTTAGCTGTAATTACTATCACTTGCAGATGGAATACTTACAAAGCTGACCCACAGAAATCACCTCAGGACTTTTCCCAGTAGCTTTTCTCAAGTTTAGCATGTAGCACTGATTTGATCTCTTCCTTTTAGATGGATAGCATATCGCCACCAGACACCTGCTTGATGGGAGTAATACAGAGGGTAGTAGCTGCTAGTTTACAACTAGTCTGATTAGCTAGCTTCTTTTTGGGAAAGCCCATCTTCCCAATATTAAAAATCCCCATACAGGGATATATTTGAGATGTAACGCAAGATTTCATGCTGTTTCATGGCTTCTATTTTTTTCTTTCAAGATATTAAATGGTGGCACTCCAGACATTTCTTCAGCTGGGTTACTGTCTGGGCAAATCCAAGACAGTTCTGGTTACCCGTACTCTGACAACTCCTCTATTCTCGGTAAGTGAAGGCACACGCCAACATCCCTCGGTACCAGCTACGTGCAGACGACTGTAACGAGCTGGTGGGTTTTAGCAATAACTCGCTTTTACTGGCCACAGGCAGCATAAAGCCCATAACCTGCTGCTCTGTTTGCCTGAAGAGCAGTCTGGCAGTCTATTTTGCTGGCTTACTTTATATTGTAATTTTTTTAGTTCCAGGTGAAGCCTTTCTTCTCTTGCTGAGTCTGTGAATTAACTGAACTCCTCACCTGCTTTTTGTGAATGTTTTTAAACAACTGAAGACAAGCAAAAAGGCTAGGCTGGCTCTTAGATGTTGATCTAGATTTATTTTTGAAGTATAGCACGTAGGATCATTCTTAGGTGGCACAGTGTTTTTTCCCTGAGGAGTGACCTAACCTTTGTCCTCTGCCCAGGTAGTGGTGGTACCACTGAAACAGGCAGCCGGGGACTCAGACAGATTCATACTCCCAAAATGGTTCAGGCTGTTCAGACATTCTACCTCGGGTCACAGGGCGAGTGCCCACAGCAAGTTGCATCAGCAGAGCACCGTGAACTCCTGGTAACTTACTGTATTTATGCTTACAGGGGAGAACTCTCACATAGGCATTGACATGATTGACAATGATCAAGGATCAAGCAGCCCCAGCAACGATGAAGCAGCCATGGCAGTGATAATGAGCCTTCTTGAAGCAGATGCAGGTCTTGGTGGCCCTGTAGACTTCAGTGACTTGCCGTGGCCCTTGTAAATGATGCACCTGGCTTCAACATCTGAGTATCAAAGTGCATTTACTGGTGGAGTTCTGCAGTCTGTGAAACATGTTGGACTGAGAAGCTTTTATGTACAAATTACATGAAAGCTGTATCAGAAAGCAACTCATCCTACCATGTGTAACTTCAGACAATGTGGAATAACCTGCTACAGTGTTCTCTGTGTTGATTTGTTTAGCTGTGTATAGCTTGCAATACTTGTATATTTTGGATTTTGTTGTTTGAAATTTTTTTTAAAAATCACTGTGCAACTCACTGGCATCAGTGGTAGCTTTTATATGCAAATGACCATTTCAGATGTATGGTGTGTTTTTACACTGCAAAACAGTCCCCATGTGGATCTTTCTTATACTAATTGTACCATAAAGCTGTTTATTCTTTCTTGTAAGAATCCTTTACTATAAATATTGTTAAAGTGTAATGTATTAGACAGTTAAATATTTTTAAAATAAATGTTTCCCTTGTTCTAAGATGGAGCTTTTACTTTGATAAAAACCCTGCTGAAAGGTGCATGCTACAAGCTGTTGGTGTTTACCATTTCTTCACCCTTAGGGGGAAAAGGGGATTACATAACACTGCCTTAAATACATGTAGAGGACCTTGCCCCTACAGTAAATTACTACAGCTTCTCTAGCACTTACTCTTAGCATAACATTGAAGCCGAGAACAACAGTAAAGTCTGACACTACCCCCTTTCTCTTGAATACCTGGGTTTTCACTTTAATACTAACCATCTTCCCCTGAGGAAAGAAAAGTAACTACAGACTCCGCAGAGTCTCATGCACAGATAACACCAACCCATTAAAATAATGGAAACTTTATTTGCATGAAAAACTTGTTTACAATCATTAATAAATGAAGAATGAACCATTTGCATTTTCCTATTTTATGACACTTATGAAAAATGTATTAAATAAATATTTGTGAACAGATTAAGGTAAGGCAAGATTTAAGATAAAGCCCCTCTCTGTCGTTCACAACTTTTGAACATGGCTCATGCTGCAAACAAGTGAAAAAATTCACTGAAGAACTTAGAGTTTAACAAGATGTTACATGGGTAATTGAATCATGTCCTCAATCCAAAAACCCAGTAGTAAGTAGTTTTGTGCTCAACCATGTAGAACAACTTGAAAAGGGTCAATCTATTCAGAGCAAAACTATTTACAGTTAATACTTTTGATAGAAGCACTTTGTTAGTATTGTGCAATACATTTATAAAAAATGGCTTCAAATTCCATTTATCAACCATTTGTAAAGTGCTACTATCAATTCCAACTCTGCGTTCTAACGCCAGTGTAACACCACCGCTGTACACCAACCACCAGCATCCCATGGGTTTGGATGGGCTTGAGAGTGAGGACAGTCCAGCATACAAATCACCAATGTCACAAACCTACCAGTAAACATGTACATGTATGTAACGGTAACCCCAGGGCGTTTGATCTGTACTCTTCCAAAAACAAGCGGGCGCTTCCTTTGGTCTTGTCAAAGGTCTGTACTGCAATATCCTAAACACCGTTACACAATGGGAAAAACTGGCATTGCAGCATAGTATGAGTTGAGTACAGAGTCACTTCAAAGTTAAGTAGCATGCTTTTGTTTTAGTAAGAGTCGAGATCAGAGCGGTGGGTTTTGTCCCTCGGTATCCATCTCACTGTTACTAGGTGGAGGATGAATAGGCAGAATATCCAGCTCATCTACCTGGGGGGTGGGATGCATTACTACAAGCTGGTCCTGGGGTATATCTGCTGCCGCCGCTGCCAAATTTGTAATAGATTTGCTTTTCACACACTGGAAGTCGACATGGCGACTCTTTCCTTCCTCCTTCTCCCATGACATCCGAATAAATGGTCTTTGGACGTAGTTGTAGATCACCTCCGGCCTTCCGCCCGGCCGCTTTTTCACTTTCTCTTTGTATGTCGGGTAACCTAAGAAACAGAGCACAGCAGCAGGTCACCTTTTCTGTACTGTGTAGTTCGGGGCTTTCTATTACAAGACAGCAGTGTGTGGGCGCACAGTAAAGATCAGCAGTTGTCACCGTCGGCATCCTGAATGGGAACAGGTGCCATCATGGTGTTCTTAACGTTATCTGTGCAACAGCAGCTTAGCTAGCAACCGGGTTGTAAGGAGAGGGACTACAGTGCTATCGACAGAACGTAATGCCACCAGACCCTGCTTCCAGGCTTCACAGGCACAGCTAGTGGCTCCTTCCCCGAGCCAGAGCAGCCAGCTGTTTCTCAGGCACTGTGTCCTGGAAAGTGGGAAAGGAGCAGAGAACAGCATCGCTCTGGGCTCTGGTTTCAGCTCTCAAGTGGAATCCTCACACATTCCTCCCAGCTCTCCCAAATGATAAAAATACACTCGTTTAGACCAATTCTCAATTCTGCTTATGTTGTGTTAAGTCATCTCTGCCCACTGCCTAAGCAATAGTTTTCATTACTAGGAAGTTACATATTATCACAGGGCACTAGCATTAGAGTTTAGTCAAACAGTCGTTCTTCACCTAAAACACAAAGTGCCAGCAGAAACAATCTGGAACAAGCCAGCATTATGCACAAAACCGGTTCTTGTGTAGTTGAAGGACATGCCAGTCTGAAGGCTCACACCTTTTTCAGCTGAACTCGCTTATTTTAGAGATCACAAACACTTAAAAGCATTTCCTTTTGGTTTGCAAATTACAAACATAATAACAACAACTTGGTGAGTGAATGATGGAAATCCTGCAAATTATAAAGGCTGGATTTTTCAATATTTGGGGTCAATGATCAGAAGGAAAATGAAGTGTAAATAAACCCAGTTGTTGCATTCACAATAAAAATCTGACTAGTTAATGTAGATCTCTTTTGCAAAGCCAGAGCTGGGATTTTACAGATCAGCCTCCTAACTTAACGAGGTTTATTTCAGATTAACATTTCTTTGCATTTCAACGATCCATTTAATAGTTTTGTAAACTTTTTGAAAGTATTTACTTGCCACAATTTTTTTCATTTCAAGTCCTGAAAAGGACACCAGACCAAGAACAGAATATACGAAGCTGTAAGAATGCAAATACAAATGTAAAGCAGAGAAGTGCAGCAGACCTTCCCAGAAGAGTGAGTGTGCAAGCCATGCCATGCTTCTCTTACCTTCAATGCCCAGGCGGATCTTCTTGAGCCCCCTTTCCTTCAGAACTGATTTGGCCACATCTCTATTTTCAATGTATTTGAAGAATCTGTACAACTTCGTGCTGTAAATTACTAAAAATACATTTTAATGAGGAAAAATTGTACTGAAAGATTAAACTTTTAGTCTTAAAACACAAGAGAGTTATCCTTTTCCCTGTTTTGCTTTACTCTAGTATTTCTATTTCAGAACAGGGGGAGAGACTCAAGAACTCTTGAGAAAACCGGCTTAAGGCACTGTGAGTTGGGCTGCTTGCACATGTCTTTTCTCCCTATCGATTTAGTCTGGCTTATCCAATTAGGGGGTTTTTTGTTGGATTTAGGAATGCAATAGAACAAATCTCAGAGTAAACCTCCCAACTCCACCTGCACCAAAATAATAATAAAAAAAATAATAATAACAAAAAAAAAAAAGACACCTCCATTTTTTCACTTTTTGATGGAATTCCTGCAGACAAAAGAAAAAAAAAAATCTTCCCATCTTGTTGCCATTATGCAAGAGAGATCTGCAAATCAGTTTCAAAAACCCCAGATTTGTGAAGCTGAAGGAGGAGGACACCTTTGAAATTTAGATGACAGCACCTTAAAAGATGGGACTGGGGCCATCAACCCTGTACAGCTGCAGAGATCCAAATCTACTGTTCATGAAAAGTGGAAAAGGCAGGGGTGTGCTTAACTAATCGCTTAGGGTGGGGGGTATTTTTAATTGACATCTTTGAGACATGAAGGTTCTAGAAACCCAAGCCAATTGCGTTACTACACTAGAACACTCACTAGTCACATTTGTTCTCTACTTCCATCAAACCACCCTTCTTTAGGAGAGGCTGCAGGTTTGGGGGTTTTTTTGGGTTGTTTTTACTGGTGTTTTTAATTTAAAAAATCCAAACAGAAACTGTAATACCTTCAAGAGACTTCTAAGAAGTTTTTATACTACCGGAGTACAAAGTATCTCCAGCTCCCACCTGCCCCCACAAACCCCTGAATTTCAATTTTCACACTGAAGGAACATTTTCAGCTACAAGGACGGCACTGACAGAGGGCAGGGCACGTCACTCAGAAGTGCTTTACCTCATCTATACACCAAACTGTTATACTTCCAAAATACTGACAGACTTCCCCCCCCCCCAAAAAAAAAACCAAAACCCCCACCCTCTAGTTCTTCTCCAACAGTAAACAAGACTCCTATCCATTTTTCTCATCAAGCTCTTTCTGAAAAATTATTTCCTTCTCCCTCGTTGACTGACAATACCTTAATAATAAAAACTAGCTCCTCTCTTTAATTAGATTTGAACGTAACATGCAACAGAGACTTCTGTGAAGCAAAATACAAAAGCAGAGCTACCAAAAGTAAGGCTGTTTTTATGAGACATTAAGGATGTTGAAAAGGCTTTGCTGCCAGCACTTACGTACAAAATACTTAAATCAGCACATTCACTGCTACCCCTACCCTAGCGTGGGTTGGTGGAAACAATGAAAATAAACTTACTTTGTGAATACTCCTCTCCCATTTGTGGGGGATACTCTTCATCCCAGTCAACAACGTCATC
Organism: Falco rusticolus; assembly: GCF_015220075.1. NCBI lineage: Eukaryota > Metazoa > Chordata > Aves > Falconiformes > Falconidae > Falco > Falco rusticolus. Next base: position 10,462,039 of record NC_051196.1, read on the forward strand.
ATCTGTCAGCACAACAATGTGGCACTCCCTCTCACCACTTTGGGCACTGGCTACCATTAATGGGAGAATCATTTCTTCTAGATAAAACTCAAATTGCTTGCGAGCACCATCATTTGACAATTCATGCATGAGAGCACCTGAAGCAAAGTTTTAAGCATAGGCACATTTGGAAGTTTGTTAAAAAAAATGAAGGCAGGAATAAGAAACAGCAGTTCTGTTTATTTTGTAGTATTTACTGCAGACACCCGTAAAGACACTTATCTGTTGGTTTGTATAAGATCAGAACATTTTCAAATGTTTACCAGAAGTTCAAACTGACTGTCCTGCAGATATTGACATAACATTGGGCAGGCAGAGGAGTGACCTTGAGGAGATGTCCTTCATCTTTTACTACTACTAAACATTTGGTAATTGTGTATAAGACTTCTCTCAGGCTTCCCAAAAGACATGTTTTCTAAGCCAGCTGCTGAAAGAGTACAGCACGCAACCCACTTTTCATAAGCAGTAGCTTAAAACCCAAAGCCTCTCAAAACCCTCACAGCATGAGCTGCTAAATCCTCCTGCTAAGGACAAAGTGCACCGAGAGCGTGACTCAGCAGGCAACACGCCGCGAGGGCACGGCGCTGCCGGTGACGGCACAGGTGCCCCACGCAGATCTCCCAGCTGGAACGCCACTGCTTGGCCCTGCGCCGGGCTCTGCACAAACACCACGAGACCAAAGGAAGCAGAGGCACAGGCCAGGTCACGTAAACACTGGCCATAACTCTGGCTGTGCTCAGGGAAGGAAGGAGCTGAAGAGACACCACACGCTGGGAACCACGAGGCACCCTACACCACCAGCGAAGCTGCGCTACTTTTGCTAGCAACACAGCTTAATTCTCTTCAGCAAGAAGTTAAACAAATCATCCTCCCTGTCCTCTGCAAATAAAGATGCCACTTGAAGTTACTGTATCTGTACTGCAAATGCATCAGTAGTACTTCACTTAGCTGGCCACAGAAGAAAAACATGACTATCAGACACCAAAGTATCAGAAACAATGTTTTCCAAAAAGTGTACATCCATCCTTTTTGAGACCTTATTCCGTAAGAGATAAAAAGGGATGGATTTTGCTCACGTAGTGTCAGCCATGTTATTTACCTCAATAAAAGATACAATTTGGAATTACTCCCCCCTATATATTTGCTTAAGTTAGTCTTCATAATTCAAATCATTTTAATAAATTCTGCACTTACTAAGATCTCTGCATTTAATAGTACTATACTCGAAGGAGATACAGAGATAATCACACGCTTCTCTCAGTTCAGGAATAGATATCCCATCAGGGCAGCGTATCACTCCAGTCTTGTAGTAATCCTACAGTAACAGAGCAAACAAAAACCACAATGCACTTCAACATTAACCGACAGAAACATTTCAAAATTTCAGTTATGATTCTTTCTCCACAAGCAAGCCCCCTAAAATGTATAAAAGGAAGAGATATTAAACGTTGATACATCTGAGGACAATAAAACTCACAATTTTCTGAGCTGCTTTCAGAGCAGAGCTCTGATTGAAATTGTTATTTAGGTGCCAGTTATTAATACTGATTATTGCGGTGTGTGTATACTGTATTTTATCTATACTTCACTCAGCTTTTGCTATTCCGATTCTGCTGACCAAGCAGTATGGCAGCTCTGCTTTGTGTAGCTCTGAAACACGTAAGGGGCCATTTTCTTCTCAGACTGAAGTTTGCTTTTCTCCTGTTAGCTGCAATAAGTTAACTTCAGTACTCCGTTTCATCTAATAAGCACAAGAAGGGTTGAATATATCTGAACTAGGGTGAACTAGATGCATAGAAGGTGGTCAAAAAATTTCTAGCAGGCAGTAGCTGCTCAGTTCATTTCAGGCGTGCTTCCTCTCTCTCTTGCTGTCACATGTACATGTCTAGAAAATCTAGGCGTGTTTTCATATCAAGCATTTTTTCCCCCTCTAGAGAACAATATAGAAGAACGGTATTTATTCCATCCACGCAGTCCAGATATGCAGGTAAGGCTAAATCAAGACGTTTCGCCTCTTAATACTCACAGTGCTTGTTCTAACAGTACTTGCCCCTGAAAACTCACCAAAATAGCACGAAACACAGTGGAACCAATTCCTTCAGCAACTTCATACTCTCCTTTGTCATTAGGGCGTGTAAAGTTATGTTCTCTGCCTGATCCAAACATCCTGCTCAAGAACAGAAGTAATTTGGTTAGAATCCCTTACTGTGACTACTTTTTTTTTTTTTTTTTGGTAAATCTGAAAACTAAGATGTCAAAAATTGTGCTGAAACGGTAGGGAAAAAACAACAAAAAAAACAACCCAGCCTATTCCGTCTCGTTCAGTTTGATTTATGTTTAGCAAGACTACTAGAAAATAGGAAGCAGGCCTGTGTAACTTGGGAAAGTCTAGTTTTATTTTTCCATCTTAACTTGCCAATATCCTTTGATCTAAACAGAAGTTAGACCAGGCCATTTCCTGCCAGTGCCAAAAGTGGGGGAAACCTGAAACAAGTCTGCTTGTGGGATACTTGCGGGGTTATGTGGCAGAACAGGTTTTGTTGTAGAATTCTCATTATTTAAAGACATTTAAGGTAGTTAAGGAAACTGAACTTGTGTTCAAGTACGTGCAACTTGCCTCAATTTCATTTAAAGGATTTAGTTAATTCAAACTTTAAAGTAACATTCTGATAGAAGATACCCATACTTAAGGGTAGCATGTACATTTCTTCCCTCACAGATGCAAGGAAAGTTAGACCAAGGAGAAAACTGCAAGTCCCAAACAGTATCTGACTTTTTAACACACCTCTGATACAGAATTACACCCTAACCTTCCAAAAATTATTACCAATCTGCTCTTCATTTTGCTTACAAACATACCCCGATGGCAAAGCTCTGCTTTCGTATGTACAACCCAGAGAAACAGAGCTGGCATACCCTGGGCATTTATAATGGGGAAAGGAGTAACTTTTTTCACTTCATGATTTGACATGTGTTTTCTGACCACTCTTCAAGACAAGAAAGAACGTTTAGGAAAGAGCTATAGGCTTAAGGCAAATAATACATTCTTATTACAGTTATTTTTGCCTCCCAGAACCCTAGCAAAGCTGTTCCTATTAGGCTGGGACATTCAAGCTAGGACACTACAGTGAAGTGTCCTGTGAACTGACTTTGGGGGAAAGCGGGTTTATAAATAACTTGTGTTTTAGAGCAGTATTTCCGTATCTTTATTAACCTACTTTTGAATTACCATTAGATAAAATAAGCTTGTTCCTTGAACCAATCCCAAAGGGAGAATAACTCAGCAGCGCACACGCGCACACAGAAGTGTGGCGCGTTAGGCAGCACCGCTTCAGGGCTGGGCATGGAAAAGGGAACTCTCACCCCGTAACTTCATGCTGATACACTCCCAGTTTATTGGTCTGGATATTTACATGTATATATGTATGCACGTATTAGACATACACAAGTGTCTTACATCATTGATTTAATTCTATTAAATTATTTCCCTTTACAGTTTATATAAAGAAACATTTTTTGCTTTCTCTGTAACTCTTCCCTGACTTTTCACAAAACAGGGAACTGAGGTACTCTTTATCCCACACAGTGGTGACTTAAAGCAGAAATTGTTTGATCACATTTATTAGCTGTACTTTGGCAAACAGCTTTTTACATATACCTATATATCTTAAATAAGATTATACCCTTATGGGCTGAGAAACAGCCACATTTTAACGAAAAAAGCCAAATCCAAAGTGACACGGACATAACCCTTCATCTCTTCCTTGCTGCAACTTTGTAAACAGTGCTCTCTACATTCGGACAAAGCAAAACCAGCCAGTATTTGAGTAAAGCATAGAATCCTTTCCCACCAAGTAAGCACGTTAATTACGTTGCTCATTACAGTTTCTGCAGAGAATAGTACATGCATTGACCATTTTGCATGTAGGTCTCTGCTGAGAGGATCTGATCCATTATACTATTTGACACGCCCCTGTCCAAAAAGCATTTCAGAAGATAAGTGCTGAGCTTCAGTGTTGTCAGGGTAGGTACATCAAGCAAAATAAATTCCTTCAAGGTTTTCCTCCTTACTGTTTTGAAAAGCTATCTATACTCACTAATTTCATGAAGCGATAGCTTTAAAAATCAAGAGATGGAATGCATCAGACTGAACACAGAAGCAATGCCCAGCAAGATAAAAGGAAATGAGTACATCATGAAATGTTAATTTACTTACAAACTCTTTCGCCTCTAGGAAATCTGCTGGCATCTCTGCCAGATATAGAGAAGAACTTACATCATTTTTTACTTAAACACCTTCGCAAACTGATAATATTAAACATTAGCAGATCAGCTGTAACAATATGAGTTCAAGAGCTATTTAAACAATTTTAATATCTACAAGGCATTTATGGCTCTCTTCTACAGCTAGTTATTAAGGCAACAACAACAACAAAAGATACCAACCTGCCCAACATTGTATTAGGTTGTGCCGTAAAGATAGAAGGATCTACAACGAATCGGGTGTTATCCACTATGAGTGTTACTCGTTCAGAAGTTCTTACATTCCGAGCTCCCTCTTTTCCATTTTCATATACAAATACCATTTCCCCACCAGCCTTGCAGCTCCCGTCTGAACTTGACTGGCTACTGTTCCTGCTGCTGTTGCCCATGCTAACAACAGAACCGTTAGGGGAAGTCTTCTGAGGACGAGGACTGCTTGGTCGAGATGAACTATGATCCTTCTCACGATCTTAAGTGAGGATGAGGTAGAAGGAGAAGAAACAGGAAATTAAGTTATAGATTTACATGAGCTCTATGCAGTTGATGTCTTTCCAGGCACAAAACATTGCAAATTGTTAAGCACAAACTCTTTCAATTAAATCTATTCTAATTAAAGAAACCTTCAGAAATGACTGTCCATATATGAGATCCTTAGGTCTCTATCACTGTCAAAGCCACCTCACCTCCCCAAAGCCGTTACAAGAGAAATTCAGCTTTCTAGTACTGAAAAAGCAACTCAACATAACAGAAGCAATGCATCACAGTTGGTGTTCAGTGCTGCAGCTCAAAGAAACAAACCAAGTTGTCACTTAAGAGAGAAGTGTTCCCTGTATTTCTAAATACCTAAACCCTACCAAGTGAAGGGGAAGTGTTTAGTTAATTACCATCTTAGATGAATTAGACCGTTCTTGTGATTTGAACTAAGTAAGAGCTAAGTAGGAATACACACTGCAGACTGAAGAAAAAAGTTACGACCTATCAAAAAAAGGGGTACCTGCAGCCCAGGGCACACATAAAGAATCCATATGTTGTATCATCAACAACTAATGCTTTTTATTATATTCTTTTAACAAAACAGTAATGAAGAATTTTAATCCTTGAAATGCTACAGATCTGCACACACCAGAATGATACTGTCTTGTTGGTGAAGTGACATTCCTGATGCATGGAGTGAGCTGAGACTCTGCTCTCTCATGGGATGAGTCACGAGATCTGTCACTTGATCTGCGTCTGTCCCTTGATCTCTCATGTCCACCACTTGCGCCATGGAGGCTCATTTTTGTGTAGTCTATTCCTTTAGCAATACGAGATGAGGTGCTGAAAACAGAAATAAGAGAAACATACAGCATTTCAAAGTTTCAGAAACACGCACTCAAATTTTAAAGGCATTCACACTCCATGTACCTGCTTTGAAGATTAGTATTATCCCCCTCCACTTTGATTGTTGTACCCACATTTACGTTTACAAACACAAGTAATGATCTGGAACATTAAGTAGACAGCAAGAATTACCTGTTTGCTGCTGTGTGATCTACAGAGACACTGCATGAGCAGCTGAGCCTGCCTGTGAACCTGTATTCATAGAAATCCCTTCCAGACAGGTAAGTCAAACCCAACTGAGAATTCTATTTTGGGTCTTACTGTTAAATTAAACATTCTAGTCAAACCATGAAATTAAAAGTTAGGGGTCATTTTTTTTCTCCTGTGGAACCTGTTTTGGAAAACCCCTCTTGGAACACAGGCTTTTAATACTGACTTTTACTTTGTTTTGCAGCTTGCCCTTTAGAAAGGTGGTCAGCCTTAAACTAGTTGATACACCAAGCCACGGCATACTAGCCAAGAGTTTATTTCTGCACATTCTTTCCTCTTAGGAGGAACAATAGTAAGCCACCACAACCCAGACAGCAAACATATGGACTATAGTAAAGACAAGATATATATATTAAAGCACTGTCAGTAACAACTAGGACATCTAGCCTAAAGTAACAAATCTTGATGTAACAGTTTAAGATTTTTTTTTAGACCGTGATTAAGTTGTTATATTCCTTAATTTAAGATACTGATTACATTTCACAATTAATCATTTAATTGCAACAAAACCAGTCAGTTTCAAGTTCCAATACTCTCAGAAACTACCTAAAAAATTAAATATCAACTTGCAACAGCTACTGCTGGATTTTACCAAAAAATACTTATGCCTTTTATCTGTACTCTTTAAATAAGAAGTTTCTATATCAGGACAGCAAGGACATACCTGTGTCCTTGCACCCCACTGGAATTCCTAAATCAGTTCCTTTGCTATTTGCCTTTCAAGTGTGGGCCTGACAGCACTCCTTACTTATGGGTTTAAATGAAGAACTTTCCAAAAGCCTCAGGTACTGGATAACAGAGACAGAAGTCTGCACAACTACAAGGTCTGACAAAGAAGGGTCATAATTTCCCACAGGAGCATCAATGCCCCACTTAAAGCCTGCAGATCCCACAGCTTTTACCAAGAGACCTTAAATACGACTGCTAGGAATACTGTAGGATTCAAGAACACAAAGAGGTAAAAATAACCACCTGGCTACAAAAAGCACAATAAATTTTAAAAGCAAGAACTGTACAAGCAAGTTGAGCAGAACATCCTCTTTTTGAGTTGCTTAGAAGTAATGACCAAAAAAAAAATCAAGACTATTTGAAAAAGTGAATATCCAGCATGACGTATTTCAGCTTTCAGTGACCGGTAAGAGGAGCTTAGATCGGAACAAACAGGCTATGATAGAGCTTATGGAGTTTACATTGGCACAGAGTGAGTATTAGCACAACGCACAGAATAAGAAATTTGCCTCTCAACTAAGGAACACAAGCTTCTCCCCACCCCACCCGAGTGAGGGAAGGATCCTGTATCCAATAAAGCAGAAGTTTGGTGCAGAGAGATTCTACTGCAATACTGTTTCCTGCCAAGCTTAAAATATGCTGCAGTAAGACATGCATCTTTAGGATGTGAAGTCAGCCGGAGGTCTATTGAATAAGGTAAAAGAACTGCAAGCCCTGCTTATGGCTGGAAACGCTCAGTCCAAGAATAAAGATGATCCAACCTATTTTAATGAAAGGAAATAGAATTTTCCTCAGGACTTCCAAAGCAGTGCAATGCAAAATGTATTAAGATATATAGCATTTCAGCATGGCTGCCATGTCTCCTTACTTGTTTTACTTCTCTATTAGAGAACGGTAAATTCTGGAATTATGGAAGTGAAATGTACCTAAGTTTGCCACAGTGAGATCTACAAACCTCCCTTTCAAGAACATCAACAATTTCGGAAAACCTTTGCACCTTCTCTTCCATATATATATATATATGCATGCATACAATACATAACCAGTTTAATAGCTACAAAATATATCCACAAGTTACCAGAAATGCTGACTAAAGCCTATAATTAAAATTTAACTTGAAACTCAAGTCTGACCCCTGTTTATACATGATGATATTCATTACTACTACAGCTTAACTTCCCAAGAAATGGTCAAACCTTTTTTTAAAAAAAAAAACAAAAAAAAAAACCAACCAACCACCAAACCTCTGTATCTCATCTGTGCATTTATATTTGCACATCATGGTACAACCAGCTATCCCAGGAAGAGGGAGGCGGGGTGGGGGGCTCTGTGCATGTGGAGTACTCAAACACATACATAGCAGTCCTGTGACAAAATATCTCAGCAAATCCTAATAAAGCCCCATGTGATTAGGCCTTTGTTAAAGCAGTGCTTTGATCCCAGCCCTGATAATATTTCTAACCATGCTGTGAGAAACCAGAGTTTTGCAGGTGCCACGTTTTATGGTATCAAAATGTATGACTCACTATTTCTCAATAGCTAAAGCACTCTAGTTGCTTTAAATAAGGGAAACACGCTAGAAAATGAAACTGAACCACTGTAAGGATATGCAGGCTTATCACGCATTTCGGCAGAGCAAATATGAATTACCCTTTAACAGAGAAGGCAATTAAAATGTGATTCTTAATCCAGAAAACCATCTAAAGCCACATTACCCTCTAACCAGTGATTCAGAGTTCACACTGAAGTACGGCGAACCCTGGTTAATAATCTCTTTACAGGAGTTGAGAAAAACAGGTGCTACAGGAAATAACATTGACTCAGCGAGCATCATACTTCCTCCTTAGTCACGTCTGAATGAAGGACTAAACACGCCAGGCACGACTGTTTCAGCTATACCTTCCGAGTACTGGAACTGGGCTACCTCTGCCTCGGTACGTATAGCCAGCAAGCCTGGGAAGAGAAGGGCAGCGTGCGCAGAGTAACGTGCCTCCTGCCGCCAGCCCCGTCCATCCCTTCAGAGCACAGACACACCAGCCAGCAATTCAGCACACCACACTTCAAAAGAGGCGGAGGCTGCCAGCTGGAGGAGGACAGGATCCTTAAATATTAAATCGTTTCTGAAACAGATAGATTAGTAAATAATTTGAAAGAGCTGTTTCAATTGTAGCTGGCCACACTATTCATTTGCTTGCTTCTGTGCGGTATTTTCCTCCCTTTAACGTACAGATTAATGCTGTGAGACTGGCACATTATCTATTAGCCAGAAGATGCAAGATGGAAGCTAAAATTGCAAGATTTCAGAGAATTCAAACAGTTTGGCTTGAGACATCACCATCTGAATCATGAGACTTCACTCATCTTACTAACAGCTGTCTAAAATGTCAATCTTAAATCTCATCACAGTTGAGTCACAATATGCAAAAAAAAATATAAAATTTCATCTATTGGAAATATACCAAAAAAAATTCTGAAGTTCCATTTGCTTGACAGTATGTGTACTCAGGTAAGAACTACCACTGAAATACAACTTTGCTCTGCAATAAACAAGACAACTAAAGTGAGTTTAAATCTGAAGAAAGAGAAAATAAAGAGGTAGAATATAATACATCAGAAGAGATGGTCACGGGCTTTATCCTGCAATATTTGACTAGGAAAACTGTCTCACTGAGCTACTCCACCAGTCTGAAAAAGGAGCTACATCTGTGGCTAGTACATATGAAAGAAGACCTGTGCCTTCTATTTCCTGTACAGAGGCTTTTAGAAGAAGCTGCAAGTGTTCAAAAGAATTAATACATCAAGACTACCAAATAATTTCAATTTTTTTTCACTGAAGGACTTGTTAATATTGGTTTTTCTCCCCTAACAAAGCCCCTGGGGACAGTAGGTTGTTGCTGCAGGGAAACAAAACCCCTTCGCTCTATGCCAGCAATGTGTAGACCTTTAAATCACAAACCTGTCCCCAGCGATGGGGGCAAGACAAACAACGTTCACTATGGAGTTCCACAGTTGTGTCGACACAGCTATCTACCTACACCAACAGAAAAGTGACTGACAAAAGCAGAGCTGCCCCATTTGCAAGAACAGGCAAACTATTCAGAAGTATTGTGTTTCACAGAAGCATTATACAGACCAGATAAAACAGCACTACTTCTCACACAGCAGTGAACTGTGGGTAATTAAAAGTGCTAGGAAGCCATTAGTCTCATGCAGCACCTGGCTACCATACTATATTAATCTGTAATTTCAGCCTACACCAGTCAGTGGTGTTCTGCATGGTGCATTACATCAAGTCGCCAAGAAAGTCATTATAGTTTCAGATCTCTATCTCCCTCTGAAAAGAAGTATTTGCAGTGTCAGCTTTCAATTAATTTCCCAGCTGATGACCACCAGCTGCACGCTGTGCTGTAGAAGCTACAGGCAATGACTAAAGCACAACACCAGCCTATAAGCAAAATGTTCTCCTGTACACTTAATAACATACTGCATTTAATTTAAAACTGCAAGAGAAAAAAGAACCCCCAATATTTTAAATGCACAGCCTCATTTCCTCATTCACTAGAACTGGAAAAAGCCCCACACATGCAGCCCATCTAATACCAAAAAAGAAAGGTAAGAGAATCTTGCTTTACCAATTACTTCCCTACAGGTTAAAAAAAACAACACCAAAAAACAAAACCCAAACAAAAAAACAAGCAAACCACAAAAACGCACCACCACAAAACCAGCTCTATGAATACGGATCTATTTAGACAATCTTCAAAAATTCAATACACAGTTTTCCCTGGCTCCAAAGGAACGCTGGGACAGTAGCACTGCACCCATTCAAGAACTTTAAGCTGGTGATAGAATTTATTTTCCCCCTCAGTCAAGGATCAAGGAAGCTCTGCCTTTGTAAAGGGAAAAGGCATTTTCTTTAAAAGCAGCCACCTCGCAAAGAAAACAAAGTAAGTTCAAGACTTTATTTAAGCAAACCTATTTAATATGATATAAAGAAGGAAAAATGGTACCGTCAAAAACAGCACACTTGTCATACTGATATGCTTCCTATTTTTGCAGTAAGGGAAGAGCTGTTTTTAAAAAATGTAAATGCTCTTCAATTTAATGATGCTTTGGAGTCATCTGTGGAAGGAGATCTTCAGCTTGTCTTTATACATAACAACATATTGCTCTGAATACATTACTAATGATTAAAAGAAGTCATTAAACTGAGTTAATTCTACTGTCAAAACAATCAGCATGCATTCCAACACCCAAACTTCATGTGCATCCTACTAAATGCTGCCAACAAACATACTTATTCTATAAAACTGCCTCTTGTCTACACAGAATTATGGTGTTAAACCAATAAACTTGTTACCCCCAAACCCACCCTAAAACCTTATTTAAATGAAAGGGACACAGCAGTGTAATATTAACCAAGATTTCCCCCTTTTTTTCTCCCTTATTGTCTAAAGCTTACATTTTAATAAAAGTTAATATAAACTTAGATCCCATCCCTTCCTAGGACAATTCACAGAAGCAGCACTTGTAGAACAGGGATATACAGCTTTATCCATACGCTGTTATGGATACAGTTCTATAAGGCTTTAGAAGAAATCTGTCCTGCTCGTATTGCTAGAACTTACACAATGACAGTGCTTATGCCCTTCTTCCTCCCCCTGAAGTCTGTTCTTTGTCAGCAGACATTTCAATCGACCAGTGCACACAAAGGACAGCACTTTTCCTTTTCCTCATTCTTCTCCTGAATGAATAATGCCCACAGATTATTTCTCTTAACAGATACGCACCTTCCTCTTGCATCTATCAGGGAGGAAACACAAAAGCATGGAAATAATTTTGAGATCAGAGGACAAAGGAATTCTGTTCCTTCCAAGAAGGCAGCTTTGCAAGCCAGATCAGCATCCTTTGGCATTACTTGTTAAGTTCAGCATATTTGCCATTTCCATCATTCTTCAGTAGTTCACCGCACCAGCAGCGAGCCTTACTTTTTCCTCCATCATCTTCCCCTCAAGCACAGGAGATCACAGCTATACAGTCCATTAAGTGTTCAAAGACGCAAACCCCTCTAGATATTAATTCAATTCCATTTCTCACAGTCACCGACTCAGCCATGCGTAGTGCAATCCTGACGTCTGACCTCGCAGCCTCCTGTGAGCTGAATCCATACTTGCCGTTTTCCCATCCCTACGCAGCCATTGGGCACCGCGACTGACAGGCAGGGAGGCGAGCGTGCCAGCGGCGAGCTGCTCCGTACCCTGCCAAGTACCATCTGCGAAGCTATTTCTAGTCCTGCCAGCTCGTCGGGTTTCAGCACACAAACCCCACATCTGAAAAAGGTTATTGCTAACTTTCTCTCGTCACAGCTCTCATTTGTGTTCACGATCACTTAAGATCGACAAATCCATGCAAGTTTCAGGCAACAGTTAATTCGTTCCTGTAAAGTCTGCCTGGATTGATATTTAAAGGGAATTCACCTTCCGCTGAGTTCATAAGCAGGTACAGCAACACCCTTTTGAGAACAAGGCAGCACAGCCTCCATTTCTTGTTGGGAAAGGGATGTTTGTAGTTAAGTCTAAGCCAGGAAAATCTAAGCTTTGTGACAATCTAAATATTAGATATTTAGTTACAGGAATCAGTATGTTCACCAATCAGAAATCGGTTCACCAAGTCCTGCTGCAGCGCATCTTCACATCAATAAGTCAACCAAATGCTTGACAAGTCGAGCCCACCAAGCACAAAAAACAAGGAAGCAGACTAATATACATGTCAGGATAAAATTTTCTAAGGGTTTTTTCTTTGGGGGAAGATAAGAATTATGCTACAGCTTTTTCTTTGTTTTTTTTTTTTTAATTATTCTTTTCAGAATGTTTGTAGGCTGTTTTAAGGAGCTGCAATGCACTGGAGGAATAGTTTAAAAGCAAGTCTTACAATAAATAAAAATCTAGATGTCATAAGCAGTAGAGTAGAAAATAAAATATGATGAAAGCTGAAGGAGCAAGTGGGATTGTTGAGCTAACGACTGCTGTTATAAAGAGGACGTAACAAAACCAAGAGACTTGTGATTAGGAAGGCAGGAAAGCACTAGCATTCTTGACTAAGAGTCAGCTCTAGACACGGAAGGAAAATTTCTGCTCACACAGTTTCAGTTACCTGAGCCCATGAATTTTCTTCTGGGTTTAGGGTCTTGTAAGGGTTCACACAACCACCCTTCCCATGCCCCAGGGCAGAATAACCCCCAGTCTTGCAAGCCTTTCTTCTTCCCTTCGAAAAAAGCGATGGACGACATGGTTGTAACAAGCTATATAGAATACATGCTGGAAAAACCTTCTTTCGGGCATTTTTTTTTTGCCTCTAACAGCTCCACAGCAAGAAAAAGTACAAGTGCACCCAGTTTTTTTCAGCACTGGTTCCCTACGCAAGGTCTTTTATCCACAGCAGAATTAGTATGTTTTGTTCGCCTTTACTCCTAATTTCAGGTAGAAAGAACATGCCATGGACAGATTAGCTCCTGATTCCCACAAAACTACCCCTCAGTCCAGGACACACATCCATGAAAACCTTGTAGATGCACAGCCCAGCAGTCACACTTAACTTGGGTTTCAACCTACTAAGGAACTTCTCAGAAAGAATTCTCTCTGCTTAATGTGGGGAGCACTATAAGATCGTCCCTCATCTCAACACAACAACTCCATGAACACTTCCCTGCTCCAAAATTCTTAAATATTCAGATAATTTTGGTCTTCAGTGGGTCTGTCAACTGTAATACATTTCTTAGTAACTCCGTTCCATTTCAGGAAGAAAACAACAAAAAATTCCCGTGAGTGTGCAGTTACTAAAGGGATTTTTCATACAGCAAGGAAGTTACCTTTAGGTAGGTATACATTCTCACACTGTATGACTTCTGTCAAGCTACCCAAATACACGACCCTCCATAGAGGAATATGGGCTGCCTTTATTTATGCGCCAATTCCTACTCCATTTTCAAAATGGGATGTTAGGTAAAAATCAAGGTTTAAGAAACTCAGAAGCATGTTCTCCTTCTTGGAACTGTAAAGTACCTCTATCTACTAAAAACTAGCTTCAGACGTCCAAATTAAAAAAGACTGAGTGTAAACACTTACTGAACCTCTATCTAGACGTTATAGTTTCTACTCTCAGAGCAGAATGGAGCAGACAACAATGCAGAAGAGCTGTCCGTAAAAACTCAAGTTCTGAGCTTAACTGCTTCACCTTGGAAGTGCTTTGTGTTTTAATAAAAAAATCAGGGTCTCATCAAGTTTTACATGATGCCAAAGTCCACCACAAAAAACATATGACTATATTTGGAAAAGGTCATTTGTGTGCTGGAGAATTTCAAGAGGATTTAGTGTGTGCTTTTGCACAGAAAGTCACTAAACTTTCTTTCTCAGCAGTGTTCACAAGCTCCCAAAAACCCAACAAAAACAACTGGTTAAGATCACTCACTATACCTTAGATACCTTACAGAAGATTGGCAGACTGATATTTTTGAAAGCCATTACTGAGTGCAGCCCATTTTTCTAGATTCCAAGATCACCTCTTCCCGGCCCATCTCAGTTTCTTCTGAGGGTTTTATATCCTGGTGCCAACAAAAGCTAGATGAAGAGGAGATCTTGATCTGCCAATACCAGTTTGCAATTAAAAGCGAGCATGTTTGCAGTTAAAGCAAATGATGCACATTCATCCATTCATTTGCACCCATGGCAAAAGCAGGCCTAAATTATTTTCATGTCATACATGGCGTAGGCCTGGCCCATGCTCTAAAATGTTCAACTGCAGAAATCCAAATTTCATGAAGAAAAATAAAGCCCATCCTGCAGCAGAAAACAGATTATACATTCTGATATCAATCCAGAGATGAGAAAAGGACTCTTCTGGGGATGCTTCGTGTACTTACAAAATGCTGAGGCAAGTGGCAGTTCCATTCACAACTCATGAATGCATCCTCCCAGCATGCAAAAATAATATTAGGGAAAAAAAATCTCAGCATTCAGCATCTGCACCATAACTTGTCATCTCTAGAAAATTTTTCAAAGTTGTTGAAGCTTTTGAAAGACTCAAGAGGTTCAAGAATGAAGACAACAGAATCACACCACAGCCACATTTTGTTCATTAATGCAGTAGGGCAGGCAAGAGTTTTAACACTATCAACAGAATGAACAAACAAGGGATTATCAAATGGGCCTAAACCAGAAGCAAATTTTGAAAGTTAAATCCTGGACAATTGTTAAGAAAGAGGCAAATTTAAGCCACAGATTTTTCACAACTCCAGAGAAAGCACTTAGCACAACAGAATTAAGGTTTCCCAACAAGTATGAGAGCATTACAGAGAAGTTACATGTGGGAAGCTAGTAATCAGTTAAAAATAAAATAGAAAATACAGATCAGCAATATCTAATAATGAAAATATGAATTCAGAGACCATTGACTTGAACCTAAGCTAACATTTAGTCAACATATGGTTTCTGAAAGTTTTGTTCCATCTTGTTCAGGTACTTAAATAAAAAGAATCTCAAAGATTTTTTGTAATGGCTTGGACCAACAAGACTGTATCATTAATTAGCCAGCTTTAATACCATATAATTTCATCCTGTCAGGCTCTTTAAGTTTATACCAAGGATCACTTCCATTATATTTTTGATCCTTATTTTCTGAATGTCTCCAGAGTTTTCTGTTACATTGCCCATCTCAGAACAAGTAAGAAAAAGGAAGAGAAAAAAACAGTGCAAGTCGCCAGAGGCTTAAAAAATTGGAAACTTGCCAGACCAGAAAGAAAAAGATATCATGTTAACCTGTGCAACTGTTTAATACATACACCCCCTTAGACAGTTTTGCCACACGTCCTTTGCCTCACACAGGCGGCACAGTGAAGGGAGCCAAGTCCCATGGCTATCCTTGCTGCCACAAAATCCTTACGTGCAGAGGGACAGCTCACAGTCCTAGATTATATTTTCTATGAGTCTAGAAAATTATCTAAGCTATTTTAAGAATGTTAAGGCTAGAGGATTAAACACTCCAAAGCACCAAGAAGTGACAAGCTAAGCATCCATCTTAAACATTACTCCCTTGTTGAGATTTATTCTAAAGTTCTTACTTCACCATTACACTTCTCAAACCCCAGGCAGTTTTTTTTCTTATTTTGTACAAGGCATATTTTTGAAGTGCAAGACAAATAAGACTGCAGTACTCAAACCTTTTAACAAAGCAGTTCTGTTCAAGTTGTATCATTAAAACATATGTCTCCAAAAGCAGTCTGAGGGGAAAAAATGCATTTTTTGCACAGATTTTAATTTGTCTGGAGAAAAAGTGTCAATGAAGTCAGAAATGATAGTAGTATGTCTATATTCAGCCACCCAAAATCCAATTATTTTGTTCAGGCTTTTGAATAAAGTACACCATTTTCCAATAACTGAATTCTCTGAAGTAATCAAGTATCTCAACGGAACAAGGTAACAAAATATTTCTCCTTAATTTATTCCTTACTCTGTTATGACCTCAAACATTTCCAAAACAAGCTTACATTATTTGGTGGGGAAAAAAAATATCAGATGTTAGCTTGATTACTATATCCCTATCATACATACTAAAAGCTTCCATAAAACACTGGCTGTTCAACATCTTAATGGAAACACAAATTGTGTTTTGTCAGAAATATGTCCAACTTAGAAGGCATAAAATCTATGCCTATAAATAATTGCAGCTGATGCGTAAACCTTGAATTCAGACCGTACCAAATGATCAACAGCAACCCTTCTGAAAGGCATAGGCCATAGACTTCCTTGAGTTAACTCCTATCTGCATCTAATAATCTTTTCCTAAAGCTGCACAGCTTTTTACTTAAATTTTTTTCCCAAAATAGATAATCCACAACAGACCACATACATTAAGACATGTACACTGCTCCTCTGGACTGGATTTCCCCAGCTTCAGCTTCCAGCTACGACATGTTATTACAAATCTACCTACTGACTACAGCTCATCATCACAATGCCGTTTCTGCGAGGATCTGATTCAGATGTCATTACTGAACCTTTGAGTTTCCCCGTCTCAAAAAATACCTAGTAACTTCTGTGTCTCAGAACCCCTCTAATCAATATCTTCCCAGAACTGCTGATACCAGACTTCCAATAACTCCACTATACATCCAACAGCTCCATTAGTCCTTTTGACCAGACTCAGGTCTTGCAGACTTCGGTTCAGTTGACTACCCATTGAGTCCATATTCTTTACGGTGCCAATACCGCTGATGATCGTGAGTTGATACAATCTACAAAAATGGCCTACATTCTTTTTTCCTATACGTTTAAGTTCAGTATTTAGTCATATGAAGAATGCAGTTATTTCCACCCAGTTTATCAAACCGCTCTGATCACATGACTTCTTTTCATTATTTAGGGCTCCCCATCATGGGTCATCTGCATCAATATCAGTTTTAGGTTTTATTCCAGATCACCAGTCATGGGAGGTAGCACGGGATCAGAGATGAACTCCATGAACCGGACTCAGCAATGAATCACCCGTTTACAATCACACTCCGAGACCTGACAGCGAACAGTCCTCAACTTGCATACAATGTCCTATTATACCTATATTGTTCATTTGCTGATACTGCGCCACATTTCAATCCTAAATAAGAAACACAGCTCAACCACTTACCAGACACTGTCATCTTAATAAAAACGTCAACTGTACAAAGCTATATTCGATAAGCCTATACTAACTGGCAGCACCAGCCACCCTCCTTGGTTTCATGTTAACCATTCCATTATTTGCTTCACAGACAGGCCTATAATTATGTGGGTCTCCCTGTGAGCCTTTTAATTACTGGTGCATTCTTTTTTCCTGCCCTTTTGGATGTCTCACAATTATCCAAGATTTAATGACAGAAAAATAACCCAAAATCTTAATTGTCCATAGAATACTTTGGGCAATGCTTGAGTCCAATTTATCTGAACCTATGAAATAAAAATGTGAATTAAGTTGCTGTTACTGAATGTGCTCCTTAGCTCTTTCCCTATCATCTTGGGAGTGTGAAAGCTTAAATCGTGAACATTTTTAGCTAGCTATCAGAGATGTTTTAGTTATATTTAGTACTTCTAAAAGGGCAATGTACTTGGAAGATACACATTTATCTGGATGCTTATATATATTTCCAGCAACATGCTTTTTCACATACATTTGTTAGGTGACTAACTGCTTTGCTTAGTTCATTTTTGAGCACTATATGCTGGGAAGACACTAATTAACTTCATTATGTTTTCAAATCAAGACGCATTTTAAAAACATTCTTATAGTGAGGGATGCAGGCAACAGCAAGATCTGACACACAGCTTTACAAAGAAAGTACTAGAGCGCGTCACTTGCATGCAAGCAACTAAACTATCAGTTATCGCCATGAACAAGTTGCACATATTTTAAGTATGCTACTTCACAGAGTACCAACAACTAAAAAATGATGAAGAGAAGTAACTCCCAGCAAGCACCGCAAGAAAATGCATATATTTAGTCACTCAACTGGTGTCTTGATATACACGCGAAGCATTTAGGTTTTTTTAAAAAGACTAAAATCCCACCCACAGCAAAACAAATCTAAGCATGGATTAGGGAAGCTGACAAATCAGTTAGGTTAGAAAATATATTTTAAAGGATTTAGTGTCTCTTTCAAGAACTACAAAATTTATGACAGGACTTGCCACAACCAGATACAGTAGCCTTTAGAATGGACTTTTTATTATGGTTTTTGAGATGCAATAGATGGTACATAGCACCTACCTTGAATGTTTACAAAGTTTACGAGGTCTATTATGCAATTTCCGATCCCAATTCTCTGGATCACTGGAGTTACTATCATAAGGATGAGGCCGTCCTGCCATTCCACTGCCAGCTTCCTCACACTACTGCTCTGAAAAGCATACATGCAGCACTCACAACCTACATTAAGAGAGTAGTGTTTACCTTTAAATGCCACACACAAAAAAAATTACAGACATGCAGAATTCTGTGTTGTTAGGCTTTGTTTTTTTAAATAAAGATTGCAGAAAGCAAGATATACAGAAGCACAACTTCTAAATTGCCTGATAATAACATTCTATATGTTTTGCTGATACTTGCACTGAAGATTCTGTTATAAGAAATACAGTTCTGTAAGTGTTGGCAGACAACTTCAATTTTGCCACAATTAATTTCACTGTGTCCAAACAGAGAAGTCACTGGTCATAAAACACAAGGCAAACACATCATAATTTTCTTTTAAATGTGTGGTTAATGCAAAGAATGATCCCAACTGTAGAAGAGAGACCAAGTTTTATAATTTGAATGGCTGCCCAAGAGGAAAACAGGAATAAGATTAACAAATAGCAATCCTTAGAAACACTCAATGTAGTCCAGTTTCACTGACTTTTGCAGAAAAGTCACAAAAATTTAATAGAAAACCAGACATTATAAGCCTACCCTTCCTTGACTGGGCTCCAGTATTATGCTCAACTCACCAGAATTCACTCATAGATAAAACAACTTTGTGACTGTCAATGAAGACAGCCAATCTTCAATGACTGGTGTTCAAGTCATACCTATAAGTGACACTTGTGTCAAGACTTGAGTTATATAGTTCCAAATGATCTGATTACAAAAATGAAAAAGTAGCCACAAGTGAAGAGCTGATGATTGTACAGCATCTGGAAAAAAGAAATTAAATTACAGACAGATAAGCCTACTATGTTTCTCTGAAGTTTTAAGCTAAATATTTCAGAAACATTGTATGTCCAGCCCACACCCCTTTATTGCAATCAATGAAACTGATTCTTTTTTTTTTAAGTGAGTCCCAAAGGAATTGCAACTTCTTTGAAACAAGGTAGCTTCTCAAATAAAACGTCCCTCTAATCGTGGAAAATAAAAGAGCCCTTCTGACAAATTTGATTCTTTTAGCTAAATCCAAACTCAAATTTTTATTGCAAGAGAACAGTAGAGAACAAGCTTCTTAAAAATGTCAGTTGTATATGACTTTTTCCTTCATGTTCAGTTCTAACAAAGAAAACAGATTTTATACCAAGTATACAATCTCCACCACAGGGTTATGGTTCCCCCCCCCCCCCCCCCCGCCATTACAGCTTCTATAATTAAAAACACTTGGATTGGAAGACTCATATGGTCAGGTGTCCATATAGAGTCTGGAAAGGAAAAAACATTTTATTTACAATTATAGAAAATACTCAACTTTCTCATAAAAAAAAAAAAAAAAAAAAAAAAAAGCAAAAAGCTCTGATAAGCATTTCATTGTGTATTACCTGGAAATTCAGGTTATCAAAACACAGTCAACACGTGACAATACTACACAAACACAGAAGGTTATAGGATTTACACACATTTATCAGGTGTGTTTAGATCCTTAACATGGAGAAACCTACAACCTATTTCAGAATGGAAAAAGTATTATTAAGTAGGAAGGGGGAAGGAAGGCTGGTTTATAAATCCAGTCACAAGTTACTTGGCCAGCTGTCATTCAGAACTTAGGTGCAACATGATGTAACATTTTCATACACAAGCAAAACAAAAATAAAGGCACCTTGTATCCTGAATTGAAACAATTTGCGTTCGCTAGATGGAGTCACTCGAGCAAGGTATACAGTGAGTCTTCCTCCTCACGTTAACAGTGTTGGTTAGAAAAAGAAGTGAAGACCAGCATTATCCTAGCAGAACACCACAACTCCCATTCTGGAATCACTCCCTGCTACCGATTGCCACAGGAGCACAGGGCCCTGCTCCGACAAGCACCACAGTGATGGGCTCATTTAGCACCACCCGTTTCTTTTCAAGTTTTCGTTTTTCTCTCTTCTCTTTAAAGCCAGCTAATAGACTTATAAACACCTCATCCTCTCAGGTATGGACCAAAGCAGGTGCCTTATCAGAAACCAGTTGTCATCCAGCAGCTAGTTCTTACTAATTTCACTGAAGCAAGATGTCAATATTTGAATTTCACACTGAAAAGACATGTAAAAGCAGCTGTTTTCATGAGAACTGCAGCTGAAAGGAAAACTTCAAATCACTTTCTTAAATTCTCTCACTTTTTCTGCCTCCTCCCCATCTTTCATTTAATGAAAGCAATAGATTCAACAGGAGGATATAGGTTCACAAGGAAAAAGATGGTTTTAAGTAGGATCAGTTCCTCAATCTGCTTTGCTATACAGCTACACGCTTAAGCCAAAGGACACAGAAGAAGAGAAACAAATGGGACTGCTCCTCGCGAACATCAGTGTTCCCTTTTCCCAACTTAAAGCATATGAAGAACCCCAGCAGTGTCACCGATCAAGTACCTGACTGGCACACAACTCGGAACTAGAACACAGTTAAAAGATAAACAATCTGAAATCATCCAAAGCCACATCTTTGTGGAATTTCTAATACAGTTAAAGCATGTCACACTATCAGCTTGTGAACAAGAAACAGTCTTCCCTCCATCCTTCACTCAGCAGGATCTTAACAAATAACACTTCTATCAGAAACAATTTGCTGTAACACAGCTGGGTTTTTTTCTTGACCATTGTTGATAGCATTTGTGTGGATTATAAGCAAACGCATTTATCAGTTTTTATTTCAAGTTTTAACAAACCTGTAAGACAATAAATAAGGAAACTTTTTTTATGCTTTTCTCTATTGAAAATAGAAATTTTTCAATTAACAAATGCCATATAAATTCTGTAAACTAACTAACTAGTCCTCCTGATAAATTTTTGAACACCAACAAATCCACTTTTCCCTGCAACAGAAAAGAATGTTTCAACTGTGGTTCAAATGTTTGGTTTTGGGGTTTTTTTGTTAGTTTTGGGTTGGGTTTTTTCAATTCACATCGTGGGCCACAAAGAAAATATTTTTTGCTGAACATTCTGGTCTTGCATGCAAAACAAAAAACCAGCAAGAGTACATCGCCACAAGTACTATTCAATGCCTCCCATGAAATCAAGAAACTGATCTGAAATGTTTGTAAAGGCAAAAAGGCACTGGGAGTACATGAAATAAAATTTTAAAAAAATAATCAAATCCAAATATCCTTTGTAGATCACAAAACACTATCATATTGGCCAAACTGATTGCCATTCTGATTAGCTAATAAGCAATTCTCTAGGCTTAAAGAATGATTTCTTACCCCTCTGCAGAAAGCTAATACTCTGGAGAATTATTACACAGAATAACTGTGTAAAATAGGTAAATCAGGAAGTAGACTAACTTTCAAAGCTGTCAACACAGACAGCTAGAACACTTCAATTTGCTAACATCAACTTGAAGCCAGAATCCTCACTCATTTCTCAAAGTTGTAGACTACTGGAACACAAAGGAATTGTAAAGACAGACACCCAGTGGGTTTGTGGAAGCTAATAGTTTATGCGGTAGAGCCACCCTAGGCATTGCAAAATACAGTAATTAATGTGTTTACACCACTACTTGAAGAGCTCATGAAAGGATGTATCATACACTAACTTGTGATAGCTGTAGAATATATTATTATATTAATAACACTTAAAGCATATTCAGTTTTGTGCCATGACAAAATAAAATGCACCAAAGATGCACAGCAGATTAAGCAAGATTTAGGCAATATCAGATGCTGGAAAGAAGCGGACATACATTTTTGTGAGATGCAGGACTTTCACTTTTCAAGGTACTGCAAGTGAGCAGGGGGAAAGTGTGCTTTGGAAGTC
Source organism: Falco rusticolus (assembly GCF_015220075.1). Lineage (NCBI taxonomy): Eukaryota > Metazoa > Chordata > Aves > Falconiformes > Falconidae > Falco > Falco rusticolus. The sequence goes on from NC_051196.1 coordinate 10,484,373, forward strand.
TTTCAGGAAAGAAGTAAAGCTAATCTCAACTAATTATCAGTACACTTCAAGACAGCCAGCCACACTACATTTATTGAGAAAACTTGTAAGGCAGCAAAGCTTTGGGGTCTTACTGAAGAACACTATTAAAATAGCCTGAAGTTTTGAGACAGAGACCCAGGATGTCATCTTCCGGACGCCAGCTCATCAGATGGAACAAAGAACCGATTGCCCCAGCTGTCAGTATAGAGGACAACATTCAGATAACTAACATGTAATACTTCAGGCAGCTACTCAGCTTTACACCTTGGTCAGAAGCATTTCCTAAAGTAGGACAGGTTTCAGAAGCTCATCTGCTCTAACCTGCTCCATCAATGAAATACACCATAAGGGCGAACCAGGATGATCTGGAAGATCCAGTAGACATGTAACCAGCTAGGACAAAACCTGGCATCAGTTGTGACACTGAAACTCCCAAGATTCAGATTATGTAGACTTCCTGTAAGGGGTGACAGTCTGCTGTTTGCTGCTTCTAGTCATCAAAGCACAAGAGCAGCAATAACAAAAACTAACCTACAAGTAGGATTTACAGGGAATGCAAGCACAGTGACATTACATCCTAATTAAGAAATACAGTTCAAAGCACACATGCTTATAGTGCAGACACCACATATAATGGAGATCCATACCTGCCAAGTGAGTTTCTTGCAAACTAGTGCAGACATCAGCCATATAAAGTAGATTTTATAAATTATCATCATCAAAATGTTATCAAACCAACACTGATCAAAGCATAGCTAAGAGACATCCTCTGCGATAGTTTCAAGATTAACATAGCAGGTCAGGATTTAAGTGTCTCTTGATGAATAAGAAGGAAAAAAAATAATAATTGAGCAGTCATGGGATGCTGATGATATTCCTATTTCTATAGCACCATGAGCAACAGACAGCCTGTGACTATCTTGTCAGCTTTAACTTTGTAATTCCTAAAAGGAACGCGACTATAAAACACCTATCTGATATCGGAAGCCTAAAAAGCAAGAGGCAGATGATTCCTAATGCCTCCTCTGTATTAAGATTCATTGTGTAAACACAACCTAGGTAAACCTGTAAAAAGCGCAGTGGATTTAGCAACTTCTCCCACACAAAAGCAAAATTGTGCTTATCACTGCAGGAAAAAGGCACAAACCCTAACTTCTTGCCACTACTACTAGCCCTATCACCTGTGGCCCACCAATACAAAAACAGAAGGCAGACACGACAGAGGGCTTGGTAACACTCGGCATCAGTAACAAAATGAATAGCGTGAAACAATTTATCAGTTACATTTCTTGAAACAAGGAAGGTCTACACCCATGGTGGTACCCAGCAGTGACAATACATCTCAAATGAACAAGAAAATCCCAAATGATTTTTCAGATCTTAAATGAATTCTAAATTAGCTTTTGATTCCATATGTGTTTTAAAGATACATACTTTTATTGATAAACAACAGCCAGGCCAAGATTTAAGCAACAGTGCTAAAGGAAAGCTGTGCTGAAAGAAATTAGCATATGAGGGTTTGGTTTTTGCATATGCACACAGGACAAAACAGCCCCAGCCTCAAGCATACAACCTACGAAAGCATACAGTTTATAACAAAGTGACAGCAAAATCAGTGGTGACTATACTTGTGACTAATTTAATAAGCAGTGTCATCCACACATCAGCTGTTCACCATTTTCAAACGCAATTGCACCTAAAAGGAAAACTGGGATTCAAGAACGAATTTAATGTGCAATACGAGAGCTGCTTTAACTTGTCTTCCTCAACACCCAGTTTCCCTGGCATTAACACACTGGGCAAAAGCATAAATACAAATATGTGCTGAAAAAACTTGTAAGAACAGTCTTAAACATCGGTAGATGGCAATGATGATCACAGGCAGCATGTAATAGACTATGAGTTTTTGAGACAGAAACGGTACAAATCAAGAGATAATATGCAAAGGCTTTTGGCAGAAGATTTGTGCATCTTAACAGAAAAAAATTATCTCTGATGCTTTGCAAGAAAGAGACCTAGTCAAAGACAAATCCACACTGACAGACCTGCAAAACAAATACAATGGAACAATCTGCCTTAACTACAGAGAAATGGTTAAAAAAAAAAAAAAAAAAAAAAAAGAAAAGAAAAATCAGCCAGTTCCTTTTGACTGTACTTGTTTTCAAGCTATAGGAATTCAAGGTAACCGACACAAGATGATGCAGTGACAATTTATTTTTTTTTTCAGTTCAGATAAAAGAAAATAAGTGTGAGCTATCAAGTCACGAACTGTGATTAATGTGAAGTTGATAATTCATGTTTCTGGATCATCTAATTCAATAGCAATTGCAGAGAGAAAGAGAGGGTCTTCCAGGAAAAGGATCACCAAAGCTGAAGCAACAACAGAAATAAGTACTCTTTAAATGAATCATTACACATGATTCATGAAGGAAAAAGGCAAACAAAAAGAAGAAGAACAGAGATGACAGTCAAAAGGCTACCAAGGAGCCAGGTATTAATCATGTACTCGAATTCGTAAGAGGCAGCCATGAGTAAAGAACAAAAAGATACAATGTTCAACCACTTCTTTGGGCAAAGAAGGCAGACAACCCACAGACACAAACCTGGAAAAGGTCTTATGATGGAGCTGGATCCAAATTCTGAAAGAGAGGAGTTCTGAAGTGACACATTCGATGGGATCAGAGATAAGAAGGAAAGAGATGCAGAAGCAATAGCTAGAAACAAAAGTGAATTTAAAGAAAAAAAAAAGGTAATGATAGGCAACTGCAACAAATAATTGTGCTATGACAGATCTGTCATACAAGCAACTGGTATTTTCTGCAAATAAAAGACGGTTACGTGAAAAAAAGTTTTATAAAGACATCGAACTCATTATGAAGACAGCTTGAGTAGGCAAATCGATGCTTAAGGATTATGTAAAATAAGGATGCTCAGGAATCAGACGATCGCTACCAAGCAGCCCTCAGCAGTAACAGTGCGTCTGTACTGCCCAGGCAGCAACTGCAGGTTTTACCAACAAACATTATACGATTAAGACTGGTAAATTAAGCAGTGTTCAGCCTGCTCGTGACACCGCACGTCCCAGCGGTACCGCGGCACAGCCCCCGGCCGAAGGCGCCCCTGCCATGCCCTGAAAGCGCAGAGGCTCCAGCACAGGGCCGGGGAAAGCCGGGGCAGGCCGGAGGGCAGGTGCCACGCTCGGGCGGCCGGCTGGGGCACTCCGAGCCGCCTGCGGGCGGCTACAGCACCGCGCCGCTCCCTCACGGGCCGGGGCCGGCAGAGCCACGGACGGGCGGGCCTCCCGCCAGCCCCGAGGGGGCCCAGCGCCGGGCCGGAGGGGCACGTCGCCCGCCCCCTCCGCCACAGCAGCAACGGCCCCGGGCGCGGGGGAAGCGGCCCGGCGGCGCCGGCACACAGCTCCCGGCCAGCGCTGTGCCGCGCAGCCCCCCCGCCGCGCAGCCCCCCCACCGCGCAGCGCCCGCCCGCCACTCACCGCCCGGCCGGGCCACCGCCTCCCGCCGCCACCGGCCGCTGCGCCCAGGCCCGGCAGCCGCCGCCGCCGCCGCCAGGTCTCGCGAGAGCTGTCCGGCGCTCAGAGGAGAAGTAGGCGGTGGCGCCCAGGTCTCACGAGACTTGAGGAGCAGGGGGCGGGGCGAGGCGACGCCGTTGCTAGGGGCGGGCCGGCGCTGTGAGGCGGCGGGCGCTGCGGTGTCTGTGGGGCGGCGGCGGGCCGAGCCCGGGGCTGCCCGAGGGGCCGCTACCTCTCCCTCTCCGGGGCCCGTACCGCGATTCCGCCGGGCGCCGCAGCAGGGTGTGCGGCCGAACAAGCGGGGCCCCGCCGAATGTGGAGGCTGCCGGCCCGCGGGCCGGTGAGGCGGTGGCGGTGAGGCGGTGCCGGAGAGCGAGCGCCGCCCGCCGGCGGGAAGAGCCGCTTCTCGTCTCCCGCCTGCGGCCGCGGGAAGGCGGTGAGGAGAGATGAGGCAGGTGAGCCACGCTTTCCCCTGCAGCGATGCACGGGGGGGCGGTAACTGGGCGGCTGCCGTTGTGCCGGGGCTCGTCGGTGCCTGCACACGGGTGTCGTGAGGAGCCACCGTTACTGGTTCTGCACGGCGGCACGTACCGAGCACCCGGACCTCACTCCAACCCCGTGGTACTCTGGCACCATCGTCTGTCTGTACCTGCCTGGCACAGAAAAAAATAAAACCAAAGGAGGCTATAATGCAGTTCAGCTAGACGAGCTGACATCTCTTTTGTCTCAGCCTTCATCCTAAAACCCGTTCCTGACTTACATTACAACTATAATTTTTAGGCCTGTCCAGCCCTATAGGTTACATAGAGTCTGTGTAACCTTGCAGCCTATCTAGAAATACAATTAGCAGATGTGGCTTTCATTCCATAATACCCTAGCAGAATTATCACGTCCCACACTGTAAGCAACTTCAGTGTACTGAAGTGCCACAGTTGTTGAGGTGACACTAAGCCCTTTGCACTCCTCGCAGAGGCAGAATAAACCAATACCAAGACCCAACTGTATTCATATCTAAAGACAACATTTGTCTCTTTTTTTCTAAGATATTCTCTATAGCATCATTATTAAATACAGGCAGAGCTTGACTTCTGTATCAGGTGAAAGGACTGTAGGACTCTAGACAATAAGTATATGGAAGCAAATTTGAATTGGCAGACAGTTTGGGAGGAGGAATAGAAGGAGCAAATCTCTGCCCAAACCTTTGAATGTTTATCTGTTCTCCCTTGTGCACTGTGGGGAGCCAGTCGGGTTGCACAGTGGATATTTTGGGGCAGCCCGACTGTGAAGATCAACCACCATGTATGGGGTCTTCTCAGAGTCTCATAAAATGTCATTTCTAAGCCACTCTTGGGCCAAACCTCCCAGGGAAAACACGCAGGTAAGAGGCAACATGAATTGATATCCTGCTGGTGAGTGTATTCACCTTGAGCAGGGGTTATGATTTAACCTCTGGTGCAGGAAACCGACAAATTTACTGGCAGGTTTCAGAGACTGGAACTGTACAGCAAATGCCTCTTGTGTGCTTCTTCTATATCTTACAGAGCATCTTACTCTTTCAGGGGCACCTAAGCATTAAACTGCAGATTAAGTGAATGTACACCTCTGTACTTGCCCGATGCATTAGCAGATCTGACTGCTTCAGGCAGGAAATATTAGACAAGTTATACACCTTATGTACAGCAAGGAGAGGAGGGAAAGAGGGGCAAGAGAGCAAAGATTTTTGCCTTTGCTATACCAAAGTGCCCCATAAAAGACAGAAGCTTTGCTACAATATACAGCAAAACATGAATCTGTTAAATTAATTGTCTTTTCCATCCTTTAACAATAGCCACAGAGATAAACTACACAGTTCTAGAAATCCACCCGTAGAACAGTGACGGCCAAGCAACTTGCACAAAAGCTGTTAGAATGTGCTAACTAGGGGAGGAGTCAGATGTTACCTGCCGTTTAACAGTGAGCTGAGCAATATTAAACAGCAGTATTATTTACAGCAGAAAAACTGAGAAGCAGCTAAGAAAGCCAAATCACTAGCAGCTAAATCACCAGCAGTAGGTTTTACCTACAGATCTTACAATTTATCTAGTTTTTATTAGAGTCCTTGTGATTTTGGCTTTGTTAATTTTTTATGGATTTGGGTTTCTTTCACATGCGACTGTTTTACTTCCCATAAGGGTGGATATTGATATTAGTGCTTTTTGTTTCAATGAGTCATGAGTGAAAGATACAATTATATTTCATTTCACTAAAAATTTTATAAAAACCAGGTGTGTACAGTAGATACCCATCTGCACAGGTTAAGTCTTCGAGGACACAGGTCTTGGCAAAAAGCCCACGTCAGATCATAAAGCAAGGTTTTCTGCCTTGAAAGGAAGTATGTGCATAGAAACCACATTCCTCAGGGAGGACAGAGGCCTTCAAGAGGAAGACTTCCAAAGACCCTATCTTTGGAAGGCTGATCCTGTGGATGTGAAGAGATGTGGACCTAATACTTTTCTAACTGAATCTCACTATAACAGGGGACATAGGAAGTTACATGAATCTGGCAGTCACGTGCATATCTGAGTGTTGTGAAGTGCAGGCTCACTTAGTATTTACCTTGTTTATATGCAAGTACACACCCCGGCATAGACTTAAGGCACGTTCCAGTGCATGCGTGGGAAAACAACACAAGCATCCCCAAGAGTCATGCCACTGTCTCCTTCAATGACCATTGGCTGGAGATGAGATTTTGGCTCATACTAGCTAAAAACTCCACATTCATCCATGTGCAAGCTCAATTTTCCACTTTTTTTTTTTTTCTTAGAAAGATAGATGGGCAATACCATTTATCTCTCTGTACTGTTAATTCGTCATATCTTTATCATGCCTCTTTTTATTTATTTATTTTCTGACTGCTGTTGTTACCATTTATTATCATATGTAGGTGTTTCAGTGGCCCTATTATTTTTCACCATCATTTTCCTAGTCCTCTTCATGTATGAAAGCAAGATGACCAAAATTACACATTAGTCCAGGTGAAGATGAATCTTAGCAATGTATCATGGTATTAAAGTATTTTTTGTAACATCCTCTGCCCCACGCTGAATATTTTTCTCTTTTGACTGCTGCTACACTGATCAGAAGTTTGAGCTGAAAAGCCATAACAAGTCTGTTTTCTAGATAACTGCCATTAGTAAGTATTAGAATTCAAATTAGTTCTTTTTTCTAATGGGCATTAGCTAGCACTAATTCACCTGCCACTGTGCTGGTTTTAGTCTTTCTGAAGAGTCATACTGTATGTGGGCAAAGCAAACATGACTTCAGCCATAAATGAGACAATGCTAAGCATAGTTTGGCTGTGGCCATGTTTCTAGCTAAATGATGGTCAGTGGTGCATCACCTCTCCAAACCTGAAGCCCTTTATAAGCAACAAGTATTTTTTGAAATGTACAGAAAGTTTAAATATTTGTGTAAGCATCTTTCATCTACTGGGTAGCTGAAGTTTAGGAAGAACAAGTTGTTTAGATAATAATATTATTTGTTTAGATCAAAATGAAACAGTTTCTGAGTTTGGCATTTGAAGATTATATAGTTTCTGCATGTGTCATTATTGTAAGGGTACATAAATAGCTTTTGCTAGGTAAACACCTTTTGTTTAACAATCAATATCATTTTGTGCACAGGAAACACCAAAGGAAAAATTGCTTTCATGATTTTTGTATTTATATTGATGTAATACTTAAAAATCTTGCCCCAAATGCTGAATTGTACAGGTCAGCCAGTTGTTATGCTTTAAAAGAATGTCCAAGAGCTTTTGGTCCACTTTATTTAGTAATACATAAGTGAGACATAGTTAAAAAATGCAATTTTATTTAAATTAGCACAGAGGTCTGTTAAAAGAATAAATAGAAAGTGCACTTTAAGGCCTTGATTCTACAAATAGACAAGTGGCATGGAACCCCTGCCTGTGTGTGGGGTGCACCGATGTGCACAGACATACTACCTGCTTGCAGCATCAGAGCCTTTACATTACTGAAAGTATAGCCAAGATCATGAACTACAGTTCACTAGTTACAAGTACCTTTCTAGCCTTCAGCAGATTGCGTTTATATTTGCAATGATTTATAAGTTTTTTGCTAGGTTCCCCAAAGTAAGCTAGACATCAAACAAACAAATAAGAAGTGATACGGGAGCATACATAGAGACACTTTGGCTTAGAGCAGCAATTCATCTAGATTTGAGCTCAAATAATGGCAAATTTGAAGGCAACCACCATTATTCCTACTGAGAAAACTTTCTTATTAGTCAGAAATGATTGAGGGTTTTAAGCACATATGTGCATATACCATTCATAATAATTTTAATTTGCTGCTTTTTAAAATTATTGTTATCATAATTCTTTTTTTTCCCCATCTATTATGTCTGATTCTTTTTGAGTCCTGCTTAGACTTTAAATGTATTACAGCTAATAGTTCCTCTCCCAGGTTGATTTCTGCATGTTCTAATTTTGAGGATCTGAAAGTGAGATCCCAATTCTACAAAAAAGTGCATGTGAAAAAGAGTAATTTTATTTATGAGAGCCACTGCTCTCACAAATAAAAAATACTTACACATGAAGCCTAACACAACATACAGAAATTCAGAGATAGACAGTTTACAGAGAAAATGAGGGACAAAAAATACATATTGCAAGATTTTTGTTTCAGTTATAATTGTCTTGTATAGAATCATTTCCCAGTGTTATAGTTAGGGCCCTGTTTTGATAAGTGCTACCATCTCTGCTCCCAATGTTTCTGCAGTTGATTATAGGTTATCATCTATTGGAGGAGGGGAAGGTAATTAAATCTTCCCTTCATTTCAGTATTTTGCAAAATTTCATTTTTCTATTTCATACGGTTGTGGGTTTTTTTATTTTATCCTATTGTACTTTAAGATTAAGCTTTGCCTTTAATTTTTTGTCTTTTTTTTTTTGCCTTTCATTTTTTGATTGCACTTTCTAATCCTAAATTACTATCATGCAGCTTTTGCTATGTAATTAATGTTCACCTGATTTTAGGCCTTCTTCTGAAAATAAATGTGGATTTAAGTTTACATATTTTCATTAGTACAAAGTTGAACAAAATTTAGCCCTAGGCAAAATGGTGCCTTACTCTGGAGACAAATTCTATTGCATTTAGTCATTTTTAGTTAACAGTGCAAGCAGAACTAGTGATTACTACAACTGCTGTCTATGTAAAAGTAGTAGAACTGGTCTTAAATGATTTTTCAACTTTCTTACTGTTTTGGTTTTTTTTTTATGCTGGAAATTTCTAAGATACTTTAGCTGTTTAAAAGTTAATCAGCAGAAATTAGCAGCAATGGCCACAGGTGGACTGTAAATGCATTTTATCATTTATTATTTGGTTGTGAAGTGTCTAACTCAATAGGACTACTACAATCTTGCAATCTTGAGTGCAGCCTTTAATCCTTATTGCAGTTTGAATAAATAATAATAAAATGCCCTAATTGATCAATGATATACAGACACATGCTTACTTGGACAGACACAATGCTCTGTTTTTTTCACTATGGCTTTGTTTTAAAGAGTACATCCATGTAAGCTTTGCCCAGATCGATGGATTTCTTCTGCATTGCTGCCTGCAAATGCTCAGGGAGCAGCCTCCGACTTCTTATCTCACCCAGGACAATATCATCCTTGTTTCGAGGCCTTTGGGTCCTAGCATCCTCAAGGGCGCTGTGCACATCCTGCAGTTTCATCTGAAGCCAGTCCTGTCTCTCCACCGTGTGTCGATGCTCTCCAAGATTATGCATTAATTGCATCTCACTCACTGATCTTTTCCTGCATGAAAGAAAAGCAAAGAAAGAGACAAATAATGGCCCTTCTTGAATTCTAGATCTTCACTCAGAAACCCAGATTTGGGAACTTTCGTGAGGTATCACAATACAGAGCTGCAGAGCATAACTTTCTAATCTGTAAGGGATAGAATGACATACGGAGAAGAGATGGAGGTTGGATGGTGATTTTTATTAATAATGGATATGTTAGTGAGAAGGCATGAAAAATGGGTAGTCCAGTTTTATAACTGTATTGTTTGATTATATATTCATCATTTATTTTGGCTTTTGTAGATGAACTTGGGGCTTATATGATAATAGGAAATTTATTAATAGAACTATAGTATTTATGCAGTGGTAATTTTCCGTGAACACTAGAGCCAAGGAAGCATGATTTCCTGTGGATTTGTGTCTCAATGCTGATTGATGTTATCTGAGTTCCAGCTAGATTCTCGCATGGTAAAAAAGATGTTATCCTGTGTAGACCCCCCGCTAAGCGTCTAATAAGAGATGCAGTTTACCCAATGATATTCCTAAGAACACTTACCTGATTTTTCATCCTCTACTCAGCTGCCTATTTTCCAAAAATGTGTAAGAACACAGAGTATTTGAGATCTCTACAGCTGTATCTAGAGGACAGAATTTGGCCAGCTTGGCCAAAGTCTTCAAAAGCAGAGACAGAAAAACTCTCATACACATAACTTAGGTACAGACAAACCAGTCATATTCTCAAGAACAGCTAAAGTCATCCTCCAAACTTTGGAAGTGTATAAAAATGTACTTACATCATCGGTCTTCCATCAGAGTTTGTAAAAAAGCATATGGCATATAAAATGATTGCAGTCCTGGCCAGATTTTTTATAGAGGTCATTTTGTCTATAAAGATAGAAATGAATACAGGCATAAATCTGTATTTCAAGTAATTTCTGTTAATTCCAAAGAAAATTAGTTTAGAAAAAAGTTGAAGACAGACATCAGAAAAGTGATTTTGAAAAATTTTGAGTTTGTGAAATGGATTAGAGCAAGGAATGCAAATGAAGGATTTAGTTCTAATACTAATTTTGTGAGCAACTTAATGTTACTTCACAGGCAAGTCTACAGACTTTTGTCAGCCTTAGTTGCCCTGCATCATCATCACTGTATAGGTGCCCATCTGTTGGATAATTGGGAGAAAAGCACCATGTTCTTCCATCATTATTATTATCATTATTATTATTATTGTCATCATCATCTACTTTATATGCTCCAAGTATGTTGAAATACTTTTATATAGCTATGCAAGCTGACAGTTTTGTTCTTTTATCTACTTCTTTTGTATATCCTTTAGAATGAAGAAGTTGACACTTTCCTTGGCAATTTTGCATAGAGGCATAACTCTACTCAGTTATGTCATTCCCCTTTAATTGCATAAAAGAAATCAGAACTGAGCCCCTCATCTTTTCAGTGATAAACCTGCATTGCCAGTATGAATTCCACTCTGCTTTGTGCATCATCAGCAAAACTGCCACTTTGATATATTTGAAAAATATTTATTATTGATGATACTACAACAGGCAGTAATGACACAGTCCAAATACCAGTTTCCAGCTTGGGTTTTCACTATTGGCAGCCTGAAAAGGCATCTTTTTGTTATAACTGAAGACATTTGATACAGAGTAACTGAAACTTAAGAAATGTAAATATATAAGAAATATAAATATAGAACTCCACCATGTCATTTTTGCAATTATTTTCTGCAGCTTTACTCTAGGTCAGAAAAGCATTTATTACATGGTATCTTACATGATAGTATGAATGTGGTCCTAGCAGTCCATCTAACCCAATATTATAAATTCAGGACTTAGATTAAAGATATTTCTAACTCACTGTCTCAGATTTTTTCATTTCACAAATTTGATTCAGATAATAAACCAGTTTGATCTCACTAATATTAACTTTTTTTTAAATACTGTCTGAAAAAAAGCTAATATAAAAATTAATAAAGAATCAATGGTAGAATTTTCTAAATAAGTCTTCTAGAGCACTTGGAAGTAAAATAGAATATACTTACCAGATTGTGTCTTAAACAGATTTCTGGTTTGGGTATGTCGGCAGATGACTGTCTCTTGATGTCAAGTATATTTAAAGACTACTGAATTGGTTTAGTGGACCCCTTAAATGTAACTTTAAAATAGAGCTTCTAAGTAACTTAGAAGCCCTTTTATTGTCTCAGTTGATGTCACTCTCAACACACACCCTCCTGACCCTCATGTACCCACCCTCGGATGCTTTTGTTAATTTGGCATTTACAGGGAAAAGAAAGGTCTCAGCAAAAAGAAAGTATCCTGGGTAGCTGTGAAGAAGTTTGACTTTTAAATTCAGATTCCCTATTACTCATAGATTTGTGCGCAAGATAACATGATCTCTGAAGCTGTTGGAAGCATTTGCAAAGAAAACTTTGTGTTGTTAAATGCAGGCAGGTAAAACTTACATTAGACAGTGAGGTTAGTCATCTACAAATGCAAAATTAAAACAAAATATTGAAAAGTTGACTTCTGTAATACCTGTGGGAAACAAGAATTGTCACTTCAGGTCAGATACTAGGTTTCTTTGTGAAAGAATATACTGGAGAGGAGCAGAAACCAGAAGATGATAGAGGATCGTGGTTTTAATGAGAAACTGATGGTACTGAAAAGTTGTTAAAATACAGTGTTAGACTCTCCCTGTTCCATTATACCTATACCTATTAAAATCCCTGAATCTCTCAAATGCACTAGATAAAATGGAGGCATTTGAAAAGGCTGCGATATAAATTAGTACTTTATAAATTTTAGAAAAGAAATATAGAACCCTTTGCCTACATTCTAAGAAGTGAAATGTGTAAATCAGCAATACTTTCCCATATGTATGAAGAAAGATTATTTTTAGCTGCAAGATATTTTTCCTACATTAGTTGCTTTTTCTGAGTTCCAGCATATTTCTCCAGGAAAAAAAAAGTTTACATCTGCACATTTTAACACACCATTTGGAAGCTATTACTGCTTTTACCATGACTGGTTTTTTAGTTATGCTATATACCTCTTGTATTTCACAAAAAGGTAAAAAAGATATTTTATAATATTGATTTACATAGATGGTATTCTCATGGGGAAAGGAAAGGAAGAACCAGAAAATCCACAAAGCTCTAAAGAGATCTGATGGTTCCCTCAGTAAATAGTAACCTGAGAAATAAAGAAATAGTCCACTTAAACAAGTTCAAGGAAACAAGGTAGAGATGGCATCCCACATTATATTGTCGGTTGTCACTATCTTTCCACCTACATAAAAAATATACAGAAGTTTATGGGGATGATATGTTTTGTTCAGAGATTTCTATTGCAGATGTGACTACTAGGGTTACTAACATGAAGGCTGTAGTGACTAAAAGTGCACAATGGACATGGCATGCCAGGAAAGGATTTGAAAAATTTCTACACAGTTGATAATGAAAGGCTCAGGTTTTTAGATTTTACCATAACAAACTTGCAAAACCTTTAACTCAAAGCCTCAAGACAGTATTTTTACAGAGGCCTGGCATTCATATGGAACCTCTAGCATATAACAGCAAAGACTTAACTAAAGGACAAGCATTAGAAAATTTAGTGTCCATACACAAAAAAATCATACTTTCATGGAAACTGGCAGCAACTGATAGTGAAAACGGGCAATAAACCATTAGTAACAATTACAAAATGTGTGTTGGCAGACTTCAGTTGCCAACGTTATTCTTTTAGTTACAGCTGCATCCCTTACAACACAAACGTAAATCTGGAAGAGATCCCAGGCTGGACTTCTGAATAAAAGTGAGACTGAGAAAACACCAGAGTATGATGTTGTAAATGAAAATACTTGATTAACTTTGGACAGCTTATAGTATGTTAGTGCAGATATGCTTAAAAAAGATGTAATTTTAGTTGGCTTATTTGCTGCTTACCTAGTCTTTAAAACAACTCTGAAATAGGATGTCTTATTCACTGTCATTTTTATTCAAAGGTACTCGATAGGTTGTACCTAAAATCCCAAACAAAGATGACTAAACTTGATGCTTTAGAAATATTCACATGTGAAAAAATACACAAGACAAATTAGAATTGCACTGTTTGCCTCAGATGAGTGAAGATACAAAAATAATAAAAATATGAAATATAAACCCCACTATTTGTGAATAACCAGAGCTTGTGATGGTAATTAAAGAAACTTTAAATTGCAGTTCAAAATTGGCATAGCTTTTTCTGTTTATGTAGAAAAAATAACTTACTTGATTTGGATTATTGCCCCTGATATCCAGAAGTTAGATTACTTGAAAATACAGCTGCTAATAGCTTATCCCATGTCATCTACATCTAAACTTGGCGTCTCAAATGTGGGAATGACAGATAATAGCCTAAGTGAATGTAGTTCTTTTACAAAATACTCTAATTGTGTATATTTTTGTGTGGATACAGCATATCCACTGTGTAATGATGAGCTAGCTGAAAATGGTATTGAGCTCTTTTAATGTTTCAGGAAGATGGAGGTTCACATTCAGATTCAAATTTTTCTTTCTTAAGCATCTCTTTAAAAAATTCAGATCTCTTTTGGGCACTAATTAACAGAAAAGTCCAACCCAGGAAATCAGGGCTAACACCTGCAGAAATTCTGTTTAGTAGGAGGGTTAAGATCACCCAAATTTACAGACAATACGGTAAAAAAAGAGGTAGATAAACTCTTATGACAGAAAGAAAAACAAATACTGTCTCCTCAATGAAAAGGCATTTCATGATCTTTTGCAGGTATAAGGCTATGTGTATAAATACAATGGTAAAATATGGGTGAAAATGCCCCAAGTTTCTTAGGAAATTACCTTCTACTAGTGAGGATACATGTCAACTGCCTACAAATGAGGACTGACCTACAGGAGAAATTTTTTGCTTCTTTTGGGATAAGAGGAGGGAAAACACAGTGGAATCTGAATCTCTTTTCTGTATTCTGAAAACAGCAGACTATGAATGAGCCAGTGCATGAGACAGTGGGCACAGCTGAATAGAGCAGTCAAGAAACTATAAAACATTAAATGTTTCGGGTGTCTGCCAGACAAAGGCAACCAATTCAGAAATTGATTGCAAACTATTGGTGCATATGTTGCACTATCAATACTGAAATTTCTTTTCCTTTGGAAGAGGAAGAAGTGAGAGCGGGTAACTTCTGAGGCTTAGGCTGAAATACAATAATGCTTAGAACATTGTAGTTCAAATTTGTGATTATTTATTCATGTACGGCAGCAAACTGTCTCAGACTAGATCTAATCTCTTCTATCATCATCTAAACCCATAGAATGTTATACTGGAAATGAGAAAATATGGCTATATACTCCAGAGTTTATTACAGTAATGGCTTCTTTGTGCCATGAGGCTTTACAGACATCAAACAAGGGCATGGCATTACTGAAAATGAGGGAGAGGACTGAAGAACTGAAGGTGTTGGAATGACAGTATGGGAGGGAAGAGCTGACCACAGCCTTTTCCTCTGACAAGACTTCTTCTTGATCAGTCACATTAACTACCTTTCCCTGACCTTCCCTTATAGATTGTACAGATACTTGAAAACAACTGTGCATGAAAAAATCTCTGTGTTGCTTTGTTTGCAGGTGGTGTGCAACTTAACGTTGAATTTGTGCCATTGGATGTAATCAGACTCCAGGGTTGAAAACAAGCAGAAAGCAATTAGACAGACTTTACAGCTAGGTAGGAGAACAACTGTCATATTCTAAAACTTCTGAATTCTGTATAATCTACTTCATATATTCTATTCATTTTGTCAGGGAAAAATACTATATGCATCTTGAAATTAAACACATCATGAGGTACATTACTGAATATGGCTAAAGGACAAAGTGTTCTAGAATTATACTCTTAAGTGACTAAAGCATATTTTCACAAATGGAACCTGGTGTATTAATATTCCTACAGAATTCTTCATCCTCTAGATTTAAGGCTTAAATACTGCAGTCAGGTTATTCCTGTGCTATGTACAAAAGCAGGTTTTGTCAACTTTGTGTGTTCCAGTGGGTAGTTCCAGATAAAATGCTTTTTAACTGCCACTATGGCTAAGAGAATAGAGCAAGGAAACAAAGTAATTGGTGACACACTGGATGATTGGTGAGGCAACCTTTCTAAATGTGTCCAAGGAATGCTTCTGTCTTGACACAATGAAGAGCCAAAGTGACAGTCACTAAACTCTTCAGAACTTCATTTGATTGACAAGATTTGTGGCTTTTCAAATACCACAGCAGTGTGTTTGGTAATTTATGTAAGCAATGTTGGGCATCTTCAGGTGGGTTTTGGGTTCTTGCAGCTAGATGAAACTTCGACTGCATGCCAGTTTCCAATTAGAGAAAAAACAGCACAGAGACTTACGTGAAAATCAAAAGATGGCCTGTCACAGTTTTAATTTGTGTCCAATCTGCTTCACACAATGTGTTTTTAGCAGCTACTGGCAAATATGAATTTAGAAATAATTGCTTGCCAGTATATTTTTTCTCCAGTTGCACAAAATCTTTCATCTGAAAACCACAATGTTCCTGAATCTCCCCGATTTCTTTCTGAGGAAAGCATATACTGATGGTATTTGTTTCTAGGTTATGGACATTCAGGCAAAGACAAATTAAATACAAGCACAACTGAGAAAAAGATAAGAGAGAAAACAGAAGCTGGTAGATTCCAGCCACAGTCACCAGACTTTAAGTACCTGTGCTTACCTAGGGAGATAAATGGCCACTGTAATGTTGATAGTGATCCAGATCATTTGTAGAGTTTTCACTGATTAAGTGAAACATACACAGTGTCTGAATGGACACCCCATTTTGATCTCAATGCACTTTAGCCATGGTGTCTAATAGAGCTATCCAATTTATCATGGAATTTCTCTATTGACCTATCATGGACACGCCAGGCTTTGATGATATGATCATGGATGTATGAGTGTTTGCTCTCAGCATGCCACCCTATACCATGGCTGCATAGCATTTCACATAGCATTACATGGCTGTTTCGAAGCCTAAATGGAGACCCCTGCTTACCTCATCTCTCTCTCATGAGAAGAAGCTGAAGCTTGATGAGGCAGCCCAGAGCAGCCTGGAGGAATGTTAAAATGTGTGTTAAGGGAAGTTATGAAGATGAGGTACCTCTTAGTCTCTACAGAGACATAGTTCAGTGGTCAGTAACGAAAATGTTATTGTGCATCATGAACAATAAGAATCTGTGGTTTTGAAACATACATATTGGCACATTTTTAAAGTACTGTTAGTGAATTGTAAACTAAATATGCAAGTATTTATAGAATCATGTGTGCAAGTATAGGTTTTACTCTGGATTTAAATGCTCTGATGAATTATTTTACAGTCAGTAGTTACCTAGTGGGATATTAGCCTTCGTGACACTGAAATGCTGTACTGTCAATGCTTTGCTGAATTCCTTGCTATAATGAATGATACAGTACTTTATAACAATTTCCAGTAGGTAGGAAGCTGGCACAGTACTCAAAACTGCTCTTGGATCATCAGATTTTTTGGGATCAATACCATATATGCACACATATATAGGCCAGAGTGTGTATTGAGCTATTACTAGCTCTAAATACTTTGTGCGGGCTTGAGTTCCCTTTTAATGACATGCAATGTGGTTGGAGCTCTGATGAGGGGCTCATGCTGATTTTTCTCATCCTTGAAACCGACATGGCATCCCTGACAAGCCACACAAGGATACCAATTTTGAAAGCATAAGTTATCTCAGAGGGAAATACATGTAACATTAAAACAGGGGTGAGCCTACAATCCATGCCCACGCCTTTTCCAGTCTGAAGCACCTCACTCAAGACTTCAGGATTCAGGAACCCTCTCTTCAGCATATTTCTGCTCACACAGGCACATACATGCACATTGTAAAAAATCATAATTTTAAAAGCAATTAAGGCATCTACTAAAAATGGTTTGAGTAATCAAGACTTCAGGATTCAGGAACCCTCTCTTCAGCATATTTCTGCTCACACAGGCACATACATGCACATTGTGAAAAATCATAATTTTAAAAGCAGTTAAGGTATCTACTAAAAAAGGTTTGAGTAATTAAATATTAGTGTCCACTTGATCCTGAAATTGGGAGGTAGGGAGCAGAAGATATCTACAGGTATCAGGTTTGACCTAACAAACCCGTTGTAAGAATGAATGTGCTAGCTCTGCATAAAATAACCTTGAAAACTCAGGATGATACAGGATGGAACAACGAAGGTCTGCATTTTTATGCAGGTAGCCATATATTTTTCTATCCTTTCTACTGAAAAGACATTTCAAGTTCATATTCCCATATTTTTTGCAGTCACTGCAGATGAGCAGATAGCATCCAAGTAAGTAATCTGGAGCTTGATGAAATCTCATGAATGACGAGTACAATTTACAAATGAATAATGACATTTCAGACCTTTCCTTTAATCCAGTGCATGTCCTGAAAAAACTCTTAGCACATAGTCAGCTGAAAAACTTGAAAACAGAGAGAACTGGCAAAGTTCATTGGTTTGTTTGGGTTTTGAAAGAAAATACTGTGCTAGGTGCTATGCAAACATGCAAGAAGATGAAGACCCTTTAATAATGCTGCTACTAAGGATGAAAAACGTGTTTTATTTTATACAAAGTTTTTATTATAGCAAATAAAATGTTTTAAGTTATGGATTAAAGATCTTGTCCCAGAAATAAAGTCCTTTAAATGAAACCTTCTAGGAACAAGACATTGAATATTAACTCAGTAGTTAAATATTTCAACCTGAAGTATCATCAATATATTATCTTAATACACTTGTACATATATTTATGCTGTTTCTGAAGTGATAATACTTTTCCTGCATTTTCCCTGCTTTGTTTACTCGATCCTTTTCTCTAAATTATTAGCCAGATTATTAATAGTTGTCATAATCAAGTTCTTGAATTAATAATTTTCATTTACAGAAGTCAAGACATTTTAAATACATGCATTTTATTTGCATTATATGTATATTTTTAAATCCTTCTATATTGATCAGTAATTTTCTCAAAACTAATTTTTCTTTTTAGACCTCCCTGAAATGTCAGTACTAACATGAAATTCTTATAGGAATTCTCATAATCTACTTCATCAAGAAGTCTAACACCTTATATGCATTTTGAGCATCAGTCACTTCCTGTTCTGCTTTTTACTTCAGTCTTTTCTCGGTTAGATTTGACAATGTGGTCTATGAGAAAATACACTTTATGGTAAGATGCATGGGTCTCAGGGTTTAACAGTTGTTTGCTTTTTGTTTCTTTGTTTCTCTACATTTCAGTCCCCCTGTTGAGCCAGTGAGATTCAAAAGAAGAAACAATTGGAGTTTGGCTTTATAGATCATCACTCTGACCTTTTTGACTACAATCTTCAATAGAGGAGAGCATCATTATTAACTGTAGTGGTAGTTTCAGTGAATTACATAGACTATACTAGTCACTGTGTCTCTTTAGATCTTCCTGACATGCATATTTCTCCTCTCTCACAGAGCTATGCAGAGTATCTCAATTTAAATTTTTTCTTGTTAAATTTCAGTTCTCTGCTTAGACTCTGCTGAGATCTATTCCTAGGCTGTCTCTTCTTCCATATGAAATTCAGACTATCTTATTTTTCTGGGCTTTTTGTAAAAGGCCTATGTAAAATTAGCCTAGTTTGGGCTAGGATGCAAACAAATAAAAATTTGCTTAGCTTGCACTGTGCACAAATGGCAATATAGGATGCTGAGTAGTAAAGGACATAACCCTGTATTTCTGCCCTCATTTTTTGCTATCCTTTGTTTTAAATTGTGATCTCCCTATCTCACAGGATAGGTTAGTGAAGGTAAGAATTAACCAATGCTGCCTAAGCAAGTCACTTCATTTTCCATGCTTCATAGTCCTTAAAATGGTCATCCCTATAGAATCCTGTCCCTAACTTGATTTTTTCTGTGATAATGCCTGTTAGGAACAAGCTTTTCTCCATCAGCCAGGTAAATTTCCTCTTCTTGTCTCTCTTGCCCTCTTCTTACTGTCCACTACCAAAACAGCTGTTTTTCAATATGTAAGAAAAAATAACAATGACTGTATATAGACAAATATTTATATATAAAAAAGCAGAATCTGTAAGAAGCAACCCAAACTTACACTATTCTGCTACAAACTGTTTCTTCCCTTCCTGTAAGTTGTACAGTTCTGCATAACCTCAAGATTGTACACTCCTGAGTATGGATTGCATTGTTCCATTAACTCTTCTGCAGTCATCATCCTGTAGCAGTAAAAAAGGGCTTTGTAGTTTTACAGTGATCCTACAATGCATCTTAGAATCATGTAAAGGAAGGATTCTGAATCATCATTCCTTGGAGCCTTGTGAAATGAAACATCAGAATAATTTAGGCAATTACTGCATGAATTTTCCCAAGATTAGTGCCCCTTCTCCTCTCTCATGCACTGGGAAACTCCTTTAAAAGGAGTCTGCATCTCTCTGTAGTACAAATGGCCTGAAAAGCAAAGTCATTGTCAAAAGCTAATAGGAAATAGGGCGTACTAATGTGCAAACAGATGCTGAGGCAACAATAGCATCCTAGACCCCCAAATCACTTTTATTCTGAGAGGCCTATAAACATTTGTGAGAGTATAAATTTATGAAGGTGCACAGAGGAGATGGCTTGAACTAACCGTTTGTTTTTGTTCCATGCTAGCATCTGTGCTGTAACTATAAGAACAGACTCTATAAATAGCCCAACCCAGTTACCTTTTTCAGAACTTCAGGAATGGCTAATCCCCAAAATAGATGAATTACATAACTCTGTTCTCTAAACATACTCGTTCACTCTTCAAATTGGGTTCTTTGCGCACCAGTGTAAAATTAGAGCATCCCTCTAGCTTACAGTCAATACTCACAGTTGTTCAGTTGACATAGTTGTATTAACTCAAAGGAGCAATGTTAATTTTCAGCATCTGAGGATTTGGACTTTGGCTGCAGATAAAGTGCATTTAAAAAGAAGAGCAGATTTGAAATATCAGACTGTAACACTGATTCTAAAGTTAAATTAGGTAGACTCAAAAGGGCATATTTTTGACGCACAAGGCTGAATGCACATGGCTGAGTTATATGAGGGGGAGCAAATATTCAAAATGAATCATGCACATTTGCAAGACTGTCCTTGAACTTAAGGTTACAACAGAAGCTGGAGAATTGTTTTTTCCTCTGGAAAATGGTAGTATTTAAGAAGCACTGTATACTAAAGGACAGGTCTCAGTCTGGAGTTCTGAAACCTATTCTTAAAGGAGCAACTGTACACAAATCTGGACCCAGTGTATTGTAAATGGAAATGCCATTCTTGGATCAAATGCTAAGTCTCCGACACTCTAAGGCTGTATTGAAGTATGAAGCTGTGTATTGGAAGTATCTGGAAACAGAATACCACAGGAGTCCTTAATGCATACAATTTTATGTTCTGTTACTGCCTTCTCAAGCTGAGCAATCACGTATGTCACTGCTACAGCGGCCTAGCAGCCTAATAATGTAAACAGAAGACGTTGCATTCGTATGGGCAGTTCTGAAGTCACACATGCTTAAATATGACCTCATCACATTAAGGATATACTTAGAGGAATAATATCCTTTCAGGAAAGAGTGCTCTAGACCTGTATTATCACTAAGGCCTGAACAGGTCTCTTGTTCATGGTAATTCTCACACAATCTTTGAGGGAAGAGTTACTTTGTGCATTTTACAGATGAGCAAACAGAAATAGGAAAAACTATGTCCACAAATCTCAAAGCTGAAATCTACTTAGAATGATCCGAAGTATAACCTGTATCACTGAGTTTAAGTGGAGATACTTTCCCATAAAAGTGGTCCACACTGCGTAACATGGCTGCAGAGACCGAAAGCTGAACTTGCTTGGTATGTGAAGTCCTTCATTCCAGTCAGCAGTGCAGACCACAGAGCTATGAGTCTATTACTGCTCAATTATGTAATGTTTACAAGCTCTTTGCCACAAGTGATCTAACACCTGCAAGAGAGACATATTTCCCACTCTACTAGGGCTGCAATCTGATCTTGTCTTCCCTGTATTGATCTTCACAGAGGAATTATACAAAATCTGCAGACTGTTTTTTGAAGCTTCTTGGATGTTACCAGATTTTCACTCTATGTGTGTCTTATGTTTTGTGCTCTAGAGACATACTTACTTTCTTTCCACCAGCCTTCACTATTTTATTCATCTCTGTTGTGGTTCTCTACTGGGTTTTTATTCCTAATTTATAATCAGTCATATGGCACACTATGTACCATATTTCTGAAGAAATATGAATACATATTGTTCTGCTTAATTTATAGCTCTGCTCTTTTGAAGCATGAAGTAAAAGCTCTTTGCAAAAATATGAACACCGAATGGAATTATTGTCATTTTTTGGATTTCTGGGGAGCCTCGTACTGACAGCTGTTATTGCTGATGCCAATCCCACTTCCATGTAATAAAACACTTCTTTGTGTTACCTCACTGCACAAGTATGATAAATACTTCGTTACAGGCATTTACTTCCATCCTAGTCCTTCCGTGATGGTGAAACACAGGTGTTAACAAGTCATTCAGCTTCTGTGGCTGCATTGTAAATAGCATTAGAGTACCCAGGTGATGATATCACATCAATATTTTGCATTTCCAAAGAAATATCTTGCATCTTTATTTTTTTAGTACAGACCATGAAACAATACAAAGGGCTTTTCAAATTTCTCAATACTCAGAAAAGACTACTGTCCATGTAACATTTTTAAAAGAAGAGGTTTTAAACTATCTCCTGTTTCACAGAATCATTTAGATGCTCAGCAATCCTGCAGTTCAACTGGCTGCTCAAAGCAGGGTCAACAATGAATTCAGACCAAGTTCCTCAGGGCTTTATCCAGTTGGATCTTGAAAATCTGCAAAGACAAAGATCTCAGAAGCTCTCTGGGAAACCTGTTTCAGTGTTTAATTGCCTTTAAGGGGAACCTTTTCTTCCTTAGTCAGAATCTCATATATTTCAATTTGTGGCTATTGTCTCTCATTCTCTCACAATGCACCTTGGTAAAAAGCCTGGCTCTGTGTATTCTTGGCAACCTCCTCTCAGGTACAGAAAGGCTGTTACTAGGCCCTCCTAAGCCTTTTCCAGGCTGAATAAGCTTTTCTAATCTCCTTTTCATAGGGCACGTGATTCAAGCCCCCCACCATTGTGGTGGTCCTCTGCTGGATTTGCTCAGTTTGATCATCTTTTCTCTAGTGGGGGCCCCAAAACTGAACACAGTATTCCAGGTGCAGCCTAGTGTGCTGAGTAACAGGGGATGGTCCCTTCTCCCAGTCTGCTGGCTGTGCTGCTGTTGATAGAGCCCAGCATGCTCTTAGCCTTCATTGCTGCCAGGGCATACTTCTGAATCATGTTTAGCTCACTGTCCACCAGGACCCAGAGGTCCTTTCTGGCAGTGTTTGCTGTAGCCAGTCAGTCCCCAGCCTTTACTATTGCAAGGTATTAGTCCATCTCAGGTGCAAGACTTCGCATTTGTCTCTACTGAATTTGATGGGGTTCCTTTAAGCCCATTCCTCTAATCTAATGCTACATCCTTCTGAATGGCAAGCCTGTCTTTGAGCTGTCAGCTGCACACACACACACCACCCCCCGAGGCTGGTGCCACTCACAGGTTTGCAGAAGACACATTCTGTTCTCATCCTCTGGGTCACTGATAAAGTTACGAAAAAAGATCGGTCCCAGAGTAGACCCTTGAGGAACTCCACTTGTAATTGGCCCCTGGGTGAAGTACAAACCATTAACCACTGTTTTTTAGGCTTGCTGATCCAGGCAGGTTTTCACCCATCTAGTAGTCCATCTGTCTAGACTGAATCCCATCTTGGTACAAGAATACAGTGGAAGATGGTGTCAAAAGCTTTGCTAAACTCAAAGCAGACAATATCCGCTGTTCTCATCTCACAGCCATTTCAGGCCAGTCAATGCCATGATGGGTATTCCCTGTCACTTTTCTCCTTATGTGCCCAGAAATGGCTCCCAAGTCTCATGCTGTGATTGTACAGGAACAAAAGTGAGGCTGATTGACCTGTAATTCCCAGGATCATGCTTATTAAAGGAAAGGAAAAATATGCAAGACATGCAGACAAGTTAGATCATGGTTTCCACCACATCTCTGCAGCAATTTTTTTCTTAAAAAAAAAGGATTCCAGGCTGAGGTAGTTACATTGAAGTTTTGTATGCAAAATAAAAAGCAAGAGGGGAAAAAGGATGTTTCATTTAAAGATATATATGAAGAGATGTTGACTGAAAATAAGGAAGATTTAGCTGTACAAAGGAAGCTGAACTAGACATCTCAAACCCCATTAATATACAAGGAAAGTGATATTGTAATTACAGAAATAAGTTATGTAAGGTACTTAAAGGATCTTCAGTATTTAGTTTTGTTTACACTAAGCAAAGCATTCAGCAGAAATAGCCTCTGCTCTGGAGGACAGTGAACCAGTTGTATCAGTCTTTGAAAAAGGCTCTTGGGGGTCATATGGTGTCTTATATGATAGCAAGCTTTATTTAGATACATGGGTTGCCCTAAGAATTAAAATGGAATAACAAAAAACGGAAAGATTAACCAAAATAAATAAAGAAGATCCAGCTTCACTTCTCTCTCAAAATTATTTGAATATGCTAATAAAGTAGATAAAGAAGACAAACAGGACCTTGAGTATGACCTGATTTAGTAATCTCTGTATTCCTAAGAATATCTCATGTCAAGAGATATCATCCACTGGAGCATGAGTTTCCCACAAGGATTTTGTCCCCTCACTTTCTGTTTTCATCAGAAAAAGAAGCCAGTTACTGGAAAACTATTTATCTGAAAAGAAAGAAAACTTGTGCATGTAATTTTTATTTTTTAAATCAATGTGTTTTACCTCATTTTATATTTTTATCATGCAATATTTTGGCTACAAGTTGGCTTTGCCAAGTTTCACAGAAAATTTTTGCCTCTCAAGGGGTTCCAGCAAGCACTGCAAAACATTCAAATACAAAAGCTTTTGAAAATCTGGTGCATTTGCAGCATCTCAACAATAAGTGTTCCATTATAATTAAAACTATACTATTAGTCATGTATTTGTAATGAGGGGTGGATCTGCTGAGATGGTTGTATCACAAAGGTCATTCTTTGCATAGCATGCATTTTACTTGGCTCATGTTATGATTACATCTGTACAGCTAATTGATTTCTTCAGGTATCTTTCTTAGAACCAGAAAAACAAATCAAAACTACAAAATATTATGCGGGAGGAGGTGTAATTTGAACTTATCATACTGTCTAAATCACACATGCAGCAAGGCGAAGCAGCACTTTATAATGCTTTTCTGTTCATTTACCGTATATTATACAGATTATTTATACATGTATTCAATATTTTTGTTTTCTGACCCAAGAGCTCTGACAACACCTTCAAGGGTTCAATGGCAGTGACTTCCTTCGGTGTAAATTAGAGGGATCAGATTTTCTTAAGTGTCTTGAAACCAGAGTGCCAGGATTTTGGGGGTTTTTATTTGTAGTTTCACAAGCATTGAACCTCATGTAAGTTTCCTTAGAGAGCACTGCTCTTACAAGCCTAAGGTTCTCACTAGGGAATCTCCCTTCACTTGTGCCAGTGATCCCAAAAGGAGAATTTGGCCTATAGATCAAATTCCCTAGCTCCCAGCTTTCTGTTCTGAAAGGCAACTAGGCATTCATTAGCAAAACCAGTTCTTTTACCATTGTAAAGGTAAGGATGCACAACAGGAAGCCTACCCTCAGTGAAGTCAATTTTGTATTAAATTTTGATATATGATGTCAGTTTAGTGATGTCATCAATGGACTTAGGTTTTATTCAAAACCATGAAAGTTTAAATTAAAAAAAGGTCTGTAAATTGTGCCCCTGCAGAGCTGGTGAAATTTTAGGGAGGCCATGGGTTTCTAAGTGACTCCTTCCAACACCTAGAATAGGGATAAGTTCTGGAACTTAGGGTTTGACTGATGTTTGACCTGGGGATCTTCTCTTCTACAGCTGTTTCCTTTGATGACATCCACAATAAAAGATTCAAGTGTCCCATGTACCACCAGACAGGATAGGGGTTTACTTGCTGGGGAAATGATTTAAAATGGTAAGAAGCCTGGGGGTAAATTGCTTATAAACTTTACATGGATATTCTTCAATTCTTGCAATTAGAAAGCTGAGCAAGGTCACTTTGTTTGTATATCAGGGCCTAATTATGCTATCAAACATGTTTTTTCCAGATTTTAGTGCTAGTGGATCGTGATAGGTTGGAAAATACGTATAAAAAGAAAACATTTCCCTCTGTATTTTATTTTAAAGACGTTTCTCTATTACACACACTGAAGTTGCAGAACAAACACCTACTGAAGGACAGCTAAAAAAGCATCTGGGTGAAGGCATCTGAGTATGCCGTTAGCAATGCAGCCCTCTCGTGGAGGGAAGGGAAAGGGTTTCTTTAACATAAGTGTATGGCCATCTAATTATCAGCAACACTGTGAATAGGCTTGCTCTGGCTAGTGAAACCAAAAATATGGGATGCCTCACTCTTATTAGTGAGAAGCAAATCTCTCACATGTGCAAGAAGAAAACAGCTGAAAGGCTTACTCCTAAGAAAAAATATCTGAACAATTTGCCATGCAAATAATACAGAATATGACAGAATCTTTCCACAGTCACTCCTGTGTTAACAAGGACAAGCTGGGCCAAGATAACCCTGCAGTAATTCTGATGAAGTCAATGAACTGTGCGTGCATAAAAGCTGAATCCGGACTGTGTTGTAGCTAATTTTTGTGTTCAGTTTAAGTGTTGACAGGTGGACTCTTACAGATTTAGAAAGAATGCTTTAGGAAGTTACTGCCTTACCTGTCGACTCCCCCTCCCAGCTAGGTTTCATTGCCACAAATATTGAGCTGCATGAATTAGGCATCTGATCATTCCTAATCAGCTGCACGGACTGTCAGATTTCTACCCAGAATAAACCAACAGGAACTAGGCCTATATGAACAAAATTTGTAGATACTTGAGATAAATCAGGCATAAGTAACAAGTACATGTAGTAATAGTGATTCACACAATAGCCCTTATATCAGTACTCTGCTGCAGCAATACAATCGTAACCTCCAAAATCATGTATCTCCAAGATCTGTTCATTACAAAAAGCCACCGTGTTAAACTGTTCGTTATTCATAACCATCACATGATTTTCATGGAATTAGAACTTGAAATACTTAAAAACCATGTAATTAAGAAGCTTTTGAAAATGTTTATCTTTCACTTTTTTAGGACTTGGGCTATATCATGTGATCCAACGTATAAGAATTGAGAATCACTGATCTGTGTTAAAATAACTTTCCCACTATCCACTTAGTTCCTCCAGTACAAAAAAAAAAATACCCCCAAACCCAAAAAATACAGAAACAAAATACCTTGACAGTTTCTTATTCTCCAATGAGAATAAAATTATACTTTTATATCTTTCATGTTGTTTTCCCTGGGGACATTTACATATATCCTGTAGGATGTAATTTTATTCTCAGAATATCTTCAGTTTCAGTTATCTTCTGGTATCTGTATATAGATATATACAGTATAGTCATCTATCTATCTATCTATCTATCTATCTATCTATCTATCTATCTATCTATCTATCTATCTATCTATCAAAGTATAGACCTGAAATTATCCTTCAAATAGATTTCAACTGCAATTCCAGGAAAATCTTAACTCTCCTTCAACATTTAAAGCTGACTTTGCCTTCTGCTAGACTTACAAGGAGTGGACACAACTGTATTTTGTGACATTTTGTCAAGTGACGTTTGTTCCTAGCACAGGAATCTAAATCCAATCAAGCTCCAGAGAACAGATGCTACACATTCAACCTTCTGCAGGTGCTTTGTGCAGGCCACATGATTTCCAGACATAAACCTAAAAGAAAAAAACAATTCCTTACCTCTTAGATTTTATTCTCCTCAGCAAACACTAAGGAAGGCTAAAAATACAAAGTAAAAGCCAGTATTTTCATAATAAAATTTAGACCTTACCTATCCTAGGAAACTTCATGATGACAGAAAAGGAGGTAGTGACATCCCAGAGAAAGAAAGTAAGAAGGTGAATAATTTAAATAATTTTTTCACTAAAAGGTCATTAATTTAATATTTTATTTCTTTTTTTAGCTCCTGGTTAACCACTGCAACCAGTGAGTCAACTGGAGAAGGAAACAGTTGTTTGAGATTTGTCATCTCACTGCCCACATCTATGGTGCATGATCAAGCGAAGGGGACACGTCTTTTTCCAGGAAGAGATTGAGCAAAACCTGACAAGGTAGGTAAAATTAAGTGAGGGGAGAGGGAGGAACATGGGAGGAGAAAGAACCTCTTTCACTTAGAAAAAAACAAAACCCTTTTGTTTTTCCTTTAGCCAATGTAAATAAACAGAAAAAAATAATTAAGAGTTTTTAGAAAGTCCCTTGCTGGCCACCTTTAACTGTCCCTTACAGTA